>NC_090871.1:16051840-16064340 GCF_036669935.1 Montipora foliosa
TTAATTCACCTCAAATGGGATCTAGTGAGACCTCACAATTGACCACTGAGCTGCCCCCAGGTGGCTTTACTGATAGCTCCAGATGGTAGGGCAATGCAGGGCAATAACAATGACGTCATGCGTCAAGCTTGGAATTTTTTACAGGCCTTCCTTTTGCAGTTGCCCACAACTAAGGTGGTCATTGTTGTTTAGAAAAATTATGTAATCAGTGACGAATGGAAAGCCTGAAAACGTTAGGCTTGAAACGGCATTTCAAGGATTCCGTAGTTGAAACATATTTCTTTGTTTTAAAACTATATATTTATACATAGCCCCTTAGTATTAACATCTTGAACGGGTTTTCTTACGAAAAGCTGCCAATTGGCTTGATAGCCTAATTGGTGGAGAATGGCACCGGTATCATGTGCAGAGTTAATGGCGTTCAAGTCATGGCAACGCTTTGCATTCGTTAATCAGTGCTTAACTAACGCTTATTCCACGCCATCTTTAATTGTAACGTGCTTCTTTCCGTAGATTAATTATATATGTCTTTCAGATATTACCATGATCACCGCCAACAAAACATACAAATGAAGGGTCCAAAAGTCAATGATCGAGTCCTACAACGTCAACTCCTATCATAACTAAGTTCTGTAAATTTTGCACGATTAATTCATAAGCTGGCACTGGATCACGGTTTTCGCAAATAACACCGATAAAAAGCAGCATAGACAGTTGTTGGGTACACTGTACTGAAGGCTTGACCTTACAAGTCAGCTTATTAGCGTCACCTTCAGGCAAGTTAGCTCTCGTTAACTGGATGCACCGCTTGCATTGAAGTTCTAAATACAAACTTTCTTATTTCTTCCTGTCGCCAGCAATAAATCAAAGGATTAAGAAGAGAATTTATCATTACGAAAGTGCGTGCCATTGCGTCAATTGATCCTAAAAGAAATTTTCTCTCCTCGAAAAATCCAATTGCAAACATAACAATGTACAAAATTCCGGGTACCAAACATATTCCAACAGCACCGACCACTATTACAGTTGTCTTGAATGCTTTATTCTCCTTAAGGAATGTTTCTACTTCTTCTTGCGGTAACTGTTGAGCTTTAATCATCTTTCGGTGCCGACGAGTTTCAAAATAAAGGATTACGTTAGAAGTAGAAACAAAAACAACGCAAGCAAAAGCGATGTGAGACATAGAAATAAAATACAGGGCGCCGCTTCCTTGAATCAATTTAATAGGCAAACCAAAAGAACTGCTATATACCCAGCAAAACAAGACTCCCATTTTCATGTTTCGTGTTGTCATAACCGAGGGGTACCAAAACGGATATTTGATTGCTATCATTTTCTCGCCGACAACCATCATGAGATGAAGAGCCGAGGAATAAGACAGCACGAAAAGGCAGAGCCCGTGAATGGAATAGAAGACCTTAGAGATGTCGCTACCAAGCAGGGAGGCTGTTTCCCACAGAATAAACGAAGGCTGCGAGGTCAGACCTGTCAACACATCAGTGACGGCTAAACAGGCCAACATGATGTTCCCGTTGTTCTGAAGTCTTCGTCTTCTTTTTATAGCAATTATCACCAACATGTTCAGTCCAATTGTGAATGGACAGGCGATAGTGTTAACGATGATGGTTATGGAAATAAAGACCGAGCTGAAAACATCTTTTTGTTCGCCATTCATCGTGAGGTTTGTCAAGTTGGAAACAAAGAAGTTTGCCATGTTACGAAAATAAGAAATGGAAAGCTGATTCTTTTTATGTACTGGATAAATGTTGCTTAGCTACTGCCTTCCTTTCTGCTTTTAAGCACCACAAGAGAGCAAGTGTTCATGAGGAGCTTAACTTGGGTCAGGAATGTGGGTCCCCGCTGTTAAGGTAAAAAAAATTACTAAAATCTCGGTAGGATTTGTAACAAGACTCACACTAAAAAGGCAGAGCAAGAGACAAAGGAAGAGAGAGGTGTTAAGCTCGACACATTTGTTGGGCCGACCTTGTCATAAAGTCTTTAACGACGACAAATATCTCAAATTACTTTAAATCAATTTTGAGTGACGTGTCAAAATAGTCCAGAGGCACAATAAATCAATCTGAAATATTTTCTAAAACAAGGTTTACAACGGCCAGCATCATGCAATTAAAAAATGGAAAATAATTTCTTTATTCTCTTTATTTAAAATTAATTTAAACACAGGCAAATTATATCTTAACTTTCAGGCTACCGAGATGCAACTTGTTTTACCTGGCAAACACTTTTCTCAACAGCAACGGTGAATTGGTTCTTTTCTGATTTTAAAGCAATCCATTTTTAAGTTTTATACTTATGGAACTCCATAACTGAGGAATAAAACTCAAGAGCTATTACACCTTCGAATATCTGCTTCCCTAATTCTCCGGTTAAACATGAAACGTTAGTGATGTATTGGTATATTTGTTAATTTAAACACAGGCAAATTATTTCTTTACTTTCAGGCTGCCGAAATATAACTTGTTTTGCCTGGCATACACTTTTCTCAACAGCAACGGTGAATTGGTCCTTTTCTGATTTTAAAGCAAACCATTTTTAAGTTTTATAGTTATGGAACTCGATAACTGAGGAATAAAACTCAAGAGCTATTACACCTTCGAACATCTGCTTCCCTAATTCTCCGGTTAAACAGGAAACGTTAGTGATGTATTGGTGTGTTTGTTAATTTAAACACAGGCAAATTATTTCTTAATTTTCAGGCTGCCGAGATGCAACTTGTTTTGCCTGGTATAAATTTTTCTCAACAGCAACGGTGAAATGGTTTTTTCTGATTTTAAAGGAATCTATTTTTAAGCTTTATACCTATGGAACTTGATAACTGAGTAATAAAACTCAACAGCTATTACACATTCGAATATCTGCTTCCCTAATTCTCCGGTTAAACATGAAACGTTAGTGATCTATTGGTATATTTGTTAATTTAAACACAGGCAAATTATTGTGTCAGTTAACTTTTAGGCTACCGAGATGCAACTTGTTTTGCCTGGCATACACTTTTCTCAACAGCGACGGTGAATTGGTTCTTTTCTGATTTTAAAGCAATCCATTTTTAAGTTTTATAAATATGGAACTCGATAACTGAGGAATAAAACTCAACAGCTATTACACCTTCGAACATCTGCCTCCCTAATTCTCCTGTTAAACAGGAAACGTTAGTGATGTATTGGTGTATTTGTTAATTTAAACACAGGCAAATTATTTCTTAATTTTCAGGCTGCCGAGATGCAACTTGTTTTACCTGGCATACACTTTTCTCAACAGCAACGGTGAATTGGTCCTTTTCTGCATTTAAAGCAAACCATTTTTAAGTTTTATACTTATGGAATTCGATAACTGAGGAATAAAACTCAAGAGCTATTACACCTTCGAACATCTGCTTCCCTAATTCTCCGGTTAAACATGAAACGTTAGTGATGTATTGGTGTATTTGTTAATTTAAACACAGGCAAATTATTTCTTAACTTTCAGGCTGCCGAGATGCAACTTGTTTTGCCCGGCATACACTTTTCTCAACAGCAGCGGTGAATTGGTTCTTTTCTGATTTTAAAGCAATCCATTTTTAAGTTTTATACCTATGGAACTCGATAACTGAGGAATAATACTCAACAGCTATTACACCTTCGAATATCTGCTTCCCTAATTCTCCGGTTAAACATGAAACGTTAGTGATGTATTGGTATATTTGTTAATTTAAACACATACAAATTATTGTGTCAGTTAACTTTCAGGCTACCGAGATGCGACTTGTTTTGCCTGGCATACACTTTTCTCAACAGCAACGGTGAATAGACCTTTTCAGCTTGTACATTTTGTTTTCCCAATACAGATCATGTGATAATACTCAGGAGGCTTGGTCCTTTGTTTTGTTTATTAAAAAGAGTGCATGCAGGCATATTCATGCTTGCATGCCCTTATTTTAATGAACAAAACAAAAGACCAAACCTCCTGAGTATTATCAAATGATCTGTATTGGGAAAACAAAATGTACAAGCCGAAAAGGTCTATTGGCTCTTTTCTGATTTTAAAGCAATCCATTTTTAAGTTTTATAGTTATGGAACTCCATAACTGAGGAATAAAACTCAACAGCTATTACACCTTCGAATAACTGCTTTCTTAATTCTCCGGTTAAACATGAAACGTTAGTGATGTATTGGTGTATTTATTAATTTAAACACTGCAGGCAAATTATTTTGTCAGTTAAGTTTCAGGCTACCGAGCTGCAACTTGTTTTGCAAAGCATACACTTTTCTCGACAGCAACGGTGAATTGGTTCTTTTCTGATTTAAAGCAAACCATTTTAAAGTTTTATACTTATGGAACTCGATAACTGAGGAATAAAACTCAACAGCTATTACACCTTCGAAGATCTGCTTTCTTAATTCTCCGGTTAAACATGAAACGTTAGTGATGTATTGGTGTATTTATTAATTTAAACACAGGCAATTTATTTCTTAACTTTTAGGCTACCGAGATATAACTTGATTTGCCTGGCATACACTTTTCTCAACAGCAACGGTGAATTGGTCCTTTTCTGATTTTAAAGCAAGCCATTTTTAAGTTTTATAGTTATGGAACTCGATAACTGAGGAATAAAACTCATTAGCTATTACACCTTCGAACATCTGCTTCCCTAATTCTCCGGTTAAAAATAAAACGTTAGTGATGTATTGGTGTATTTATTAATTTAAACACAGGCAATTTATTTCTTAACTTTTAGGCTACCGAGATATAACTTGATTTGCCTGGCATACACTTTTCTCAACAGCAACGGTGAATTGGTCCTTTTCTGATTTTAAAGCAATCCATTTTTAAGTTTTATACCTATGGAACTTGATAACTGAGTAATAAAACTCAACAGCTATTACACCTTCGAACATCTGCTTCCCTAATTCTCCGGTTAAACATGAAACGTTAGTGATGTATTGGTATATTTGTTAATTTAAACACTGCATGCAAATTATTTTGTCAGTTAACTTTCAGGCTACCGAGATGCAACTTTTTTTGCCTGGCATACACTTTTCTCAACAGCAACGGTGAATTGGTTCTTTTCTGATTTTAAAGCAATCCATTTTAAAGTTTTATACTTATGGAACTCGATAACTGATGAATAAAACTCAACAGCTATTACACCTTCGAATATCTGCTTCCCTAATTCTCCGGTTAAACATGAAACGTTAGCGATATATTGGTATATTTGTTAATTTAAACACAGGCAAATTATTTCTTTACTTTTAGGCTGCCGAGATATAACTTGTCTTGCCTGGCATACACTTTTCTCAACAGCAACGGTGAATTGGTCCTTTTCTGATTTTAAAGCGAACCATTTTTAAGTTTTATAGTTATGGAATTCGATAACTGAGGAATAAAACTCAACAGCTATTACACCTTCGAATATCTGCTTCCCTTATTCTCCGGTTAAACATGAAACGTTAGTGATGTATTGGTATATTTGTTAATTTAAACACTGCAGGCAAATTATTTTGTCATTTAACTTTCAGGCTACCGAGATGCAACTTGCTTTGCGTGGCATACACTTTTCTCAACAGCAGCGGTGAATTGGTTCTTTTCTGATTTTAAAGCAATCTATTTTTAAGTATTATACTTATGGAACTTGATAACTGAGGAATAAAACTCAACAGCTATTACACCTTCGAATATCTGCTTCCCTAATTCTCCGGTTAAACATGAAACGTTAGTGATGTATTGGTATATTTGTTAATTTAAACTCAGGCAAATTATTTCTTAACTTTCAGGCTGCCGAGATGCAAGTTGTTTTGCCTGGCATACACTTTTCTCAACAGCAACCGGCGGTGAATTGGTTCTTTTCTGATTTTAAAGCAATCTATTTTTACGTTTTATACCTATGGAACTCGATAACTGAGGAATAAAACTCAACAGCTATTACACCTTCGAATATCTGCTTCCCTAATTCTCCGGTTGAACATGAAACGTTTGTGATGTATTGGTATATTTGTTAATTTAAACACTGCAGGCAAATTATTTTGTCAGTTAACTTTCAGGCTACCGAGATGCAACTTGGTTTGCGTGGCATACACTTTTCTCAACAGCAACGGTGAATTGGTTCTTTTCTGATTTTAAAGCAATCTATTTTTAAGTATTATACTTATAGAACTTGATAACTGATGAATAAAACTAAACAGCTATTACACCTTCGAATATCTGCTTCCCTAATTCTCCGGTTAAACATGAAACGTTAGTGATGTATTGGTATATTTGTTAATTTAAACACAGGCAAATTATTTCTTAACTTTCAGGCTGCCGAGATGCAACTTGTTTTGCCTGGCATACACTTTTCTCAACAGCAACGGTGAAATGGTTCTTTTCTGATTTTAAAGCAATCTATTTTTACGTTTTATAGTTATGGAACTCGATAATTGAGGAATAAAATTCAACAGCTATTACTCCTTCGAATATCTGCTTCCCTAATTCTCCGGTTAAACATGAAACGTTTGTGATGTATTGGTATATTTGTTAATTTAAACACAGTCAAAAATTATTTTGCCAGTTAACCTTCAGGCTACCGAGATGCAACTTGTTTTGCCTGGCATACACTTTTCTCAACAGCAACGGTGAATTGTTTTTTTTCTGATTTTAAAGCAATCCATTTTTAAGGTTTCCATGTAGAATATAGCACTGTACGGAAAAGACTGGGACCATTCAGATCATGAGGTTGGTTGATCCTACGTAGACGAAAAGAAAAGGATGTTTTGTTGGAATTGTTGCGTGCCAAAAGTTCCCTCTAGCAAAATTGGCGACCACGAAGGGACCTGGGATTAAATGAAGGAGACTTACCGGACTTACGACTCTTGGCGATCGATTTTGGTTTGTTTTTGAGCTTTGTTGTATTTTTCGCTCTGACCACGTGCTTCAAGTGCCCGCCATTTTGTACCGCGTATTTGCGGAGAAAAACGAACACGTTCCTTTTGTTTACACGATGGCAAAAGAACCTCAATTGGAAATACAGTCGCGCAGATTGCTGCAGATTGGAGTTCACTCGAGTGAACAGCCAAGTTCTTTAAAGCTGATATCGAAGGCAAGACAAGACTAGCCGTAGCGAAACATGTCCAGCGACTTGAGGAAGAGATCGGAAAATTAGGAGAGACTGAAATCGTGCCGTATCTTGGAGATTTAAAACAACTATTGACGGAACAACCATCCGTGGGCAAAAAGGGCGAAGGTAAGAGTGGAAAACCAGTTATTAGTGATGTAAAACCACCGCAGGAAGACTGTTCAAAAACTGCTGGCTACTAGTGCTTTACGTAGGCAATTTAAGATCAATGGTCAAATTTGGGAGCCTGACCAGAAAGATAAAATCAGTTTCTCTTCGCTAGCACGTCAAATTCAAGCGGGGCTGGCTCAAGGTTATGTTGAGAGTGAAATTGTTGATGGTGTTATCCGTTCGATCACACCTGGTATGGTACTTAGAAGTTACCTAGCTTGAAACTCATCAAGACCTGACATTGGACCGATTAAAAAAGATTCTCCGAAGTCACTATGGCGCTAAAAACACATCAGAACTTTATCAGGCTCTAGCATCCTTATGTCAACCCCGAAAGAATCACCCCAAGCTTTTTTGATGAATGCTCTAGACCTGAGACAGCAAATTCTGTTTGCATGTGGTGAGGGAGATGATAACACGTTCCTAGGGTATGACTCTGGACATGTACAACGTTTATTTCTTCGGTCAATTGAAACTGGTTTACAAGATGAAAGAATTCATGCTAAGATTCGCCCATTCTTAAAAGACCCAAATGTGACAGATGAAGTTTTGATACAACAAATGATCGGAAATGGATCGTTTGATATAAATTTATAACAATAGATAGTCTTTTTTATGCATTTCTTTTCGTTTTTAAATCGATTTGTCTAGTTATAAATTGAGTTCTAGGAATGTTTGTTTTCTTATTCTATTGTAAATAGTATTCATAAGTGGTTTTATTATTGCGCTAAAATAGATTATTCTCTGATTTTTCTTTAAGTAGGGGCTAATATGGCGTAAGAGGCCAAGTCGCTTTGAAAGTTTATTGCAAAGTTCGTCATCATGCGCTTCGTAAGTTAGATCTTCATCGATGATCATACCAAGAAGTTTATGGTTTTTAACGTTTACAAGTTCTGCATTATCCGTTTTTACTTCCAGTTTTCCTGAATCTTGAACTATGCGCTTCCGTAGACGCTTCCCCGTTACCAACAGAGCTTTTGTTTTTTGCATATTCATATACATTTTGTTTTCACTGGCCCATCTCTCTACTTTACACAGATCTTGTGACAATGCTTGATTTAATGATTGTATGGTTTTCCAGTTTGAACTCGAAGACAAGGTGGTATCATCTGCGTAAATGTCCATAGTTGACTTTTGAACGTGAAGAGGCATATCATTGACGAACAAAAGGAAAAGCACCGGACCTAGAATGGACCCTTGGGGCACTCCTTGCTTTACCGTCAACTGTTCAGATGTAGTTTTCCCTAACGAAATAAACTGCTTCCTCTCAGACAGGTAGGATTTGAACCAGGCAACAGAAGAAGGAGTAGCACCGTAGATCGACAGCTTTTTTAGAAGAAGTTCATGATCAATCACATCAAAAGCTTTTCGAAAATCTATAAGAACCAGACCGGTCACATTATCATTATCCATGTTCATTAGAATCTGATCAGTAAGTCGGATTAGGGCTGTTTCAGTGGATTGTCCTGGCCTAAAGGCTGATTGCAGCTCGTATAATAAGTTATTATTACGTAAGAATTTAGAGAGAGAGCTGGCCACATGCTTTTCGAGAATTTTCGAGAGGACAGGTAAAACAGATATCGGACGATAGTTGTTGATATCATTCCGTGCACCGCCTTTGTATAGTGGTGTGACTTTAGCCATTTTCCAATGATTGGGGAAACTGTTTGTCGATATTGAAAGATTAAGTAGTTTGCATAAAGGGTTTGCAAACACCGGTATAATTTTCTTAAGTACGCGTACGCTCAAGCCATCGTACCCAGAGGCCTTGTTACTAGAGATTTTATCCATAATATCAATGGTTTGCTCAGGCGTTAACAGAGGAATGTTGTAAACCGTGTCTGTATTTAATCTTGAATGAACAAAATTTGCCAGCTTTGTATGATCGAAGTCTACGCCAGCATCATTGTTGTTACCAATTTGTTCTAGAATGTTAACAAAGTACTCATTTAGCTCGTTTGCAATGTCGGCTTGGTCGTTGATAATTCCATTTTGTGTAGCTATTTCATTGATACACACTCGTGGTTTATTTGTCCCGCTCAGAGATTTTAGAGCTTTCCAGACGCCTTTCGGGTCTCTTTTATTCTCGTCGATCTTTTCACGAAAGAAACTTCTTTTTGTTTTTCTAATAATATTTGTGGTTTGACCTTTTGCATGCGCATAACGTGTCCAATCCTCCTGCAAATTCGAGATTCGCGCCTTTTTCAACAACTTATCCCTTGTTTTCATAGAATGAAGAATCTCCTTTGTCATCCAGATGGGCTGATTGAGTCTTTTGACACGTTTAGATTTGAGTGGAATGTGTTGGTCTAGAACATCATTAAGCATTGTTTCTATTGAACTCAGAACATCATTGATATCATCGAAAACAAACGCGACGTCCCATGGGGTGCATTGTAGGTCTTGTAATAATTCGTCTGTATTCAAATTCTTTAAGTCACGATATTCGATGATACTCTGAATTTGATCTTTCTGCTTTCTTGAGTATTTTCGTCTAATAAATACCGGAAGATGGTCCGAAAGACCAATGTTTGGCACAGAAATATTAGCAATGAAACTCGGATGCGTTGTATAGATATGATCAAGACATGTAGAGCTCACAGGACGTTTAACTTCATTTACGAGTTGATTCAAAATTAAGCTTCTAAAGGCTTTCGCTAATCGATGTGTTTTATATGCAGGGTCGAAGAAGTTCATATTAAAGTCCCCAAAAACATGTAATTCTTGGTTCCTTAAATACGCTGCTTCGATGTTTAACTCTAGTCTGGCATCTGTCTCCGCAGTTGATGAAGGCGGGCGGTAGACAGCCCCTATTAGTATTGGACGATTTGATTTATACGGATGGATTTGTAACCAAATGGTTTCGAGGTCATTTTCATCCAGGCTTGTAATTCTTTCAACTTTAAGTCTGTCGGCGATATAAGCGAGAATTCCGCCGCCTTTCTTCAATCCCTGTCGATCTTTCCTGAAAAATGTGTAGCCAGGTATTTGTAAAACACAATCAGGTTTGCTTGGCTTGAGGAAGGTTTCTAGGAGAAAAAGCACATCAATTTCATGATGATTTGCAATGAGTAATAACTGTATTTGCTCCAGCTTAGTGTCCGTTAAATTATTTACATTCCACAGACCATATTTGAGACCATTTCCTTGCAAAGACATCCGAGGGCACAGTTCGCTTTTCTTGTCCTTCTTGTCCTTCTTGTCGTTTGAGGTAGTTGGGCCGGGATTTGGGTTAACATCCCAAGTCTTGAAAATTTCTAGCTCCATAATAAGAGGATTGAAAGTTGACACACCATTTGTAGTATATTTTATCACTGAATGAAAAAATTTTCGTTTGAGCTTCTTCGGTGGGGATGCTGAGATTGTCTTCAGTCCCAAAATGGAGGCGTTCATTTGGCGTTGTTGTTGATATTTTGATGAAACGTAAGTGTAGTCGCTTTCAAAGGAACTATGGTCACTGTCGTAATAGCTACTTGCTATCAGTAACATTAGGACTTCAAGAATAAATAGTAGTAAGCGAAGATTGAGTCCGTTCACGGAGTGAGACGCCATTTTTCTTCTTCGAGATAAGATATCGCCCTGGCAAACTCAACGCAGACGCCGACACCTTGTCCCGTATACCAGTCAGCTTCGAGGACTACATGCAAAGTTATTCAGGATAGTTAATCAGAGTGTTTTGGATGCTATCTCATCGTCGATTCAGGAAACTAACTCCGTTAACACTGCCCGGTTATCTTCTTTCACTGCATTACCTGAAATGGTACAGGAGGAGAGTGCTGAAATTCCAACCATGCCACATGATGAACTAGTGACAGCTCAACGTGAAGACCCAACTATTGCTCGTATTCTACACTTTCTGCAAGTTGGAAGACGACCCACCTTTAGAGATAAACAGAAGGAGTCAGCTATCGTACGACAGCGCGAATGGAATAACCTGTTTATTGCTGAAGACGAAATTCTTTATCACATATGTCTGGACCTAGGGATCGAATGGTGTTGCCCAAGAAATATCACAAAAGGGTGTACGTTGAACTGCATGAAAACATGGGACATCTAGGCGCAGACAGAGTAGTGGAGCTATCAAGACAACTCTTTTGTTGGCCATTCATGAGAGCGGACATTACACATTATGTCACATGTCACAAAAGTGTGCCATTGCCTAAAACAACGGAAACCCGCGACTCACGTCAGTGCACCACTTCAGCCCATCATTTCCACAGCTCCTTTCCAACTTGTCTCCATGGATTATGTTCATCTTGAACCAAGCTCTGGAGGATATCAGTATATCCTGGTAATCATGGACCATTACACTAGATTTGCTCAAGCATATGCTACCCGTGACAAATCCGCCAAAACTGCTGCTGCTGCTAAATTGTACGATGACTTTATCATGAGATTTGGATTCCCAGAGACCATTCACCACGACCAAGGTGGCGAGTTTGAAAACAAGCTCTTCTACAACCTCGAGAAACAGAGTGGGATTAGGCATTCGCGTACAACACCTTACCACCCACAGGGAACGGACAGGTCGAAAGGTTCAACCGAACGCTTCTATCAATGCTGAGAGCACTCCCGGAAAAACAGGAATCGCGCCGGCGTGACCATCTTAACAAGGTTGTCCATGCATATAATTGTACTCGCCACGACTCCACAGGTTTCTCGCCGTTCTATCTAATGTTTGGCAGAGCCCCGAGGCTACCCATCGACATCATGTTTGGCTTGAAACCTCCAGTAGGATATTCTACGTACCCTGAGTATGTCAGAAATTGGCGCCGAGCTATGAAAGAAGCTTACGACTTGGCCTCCGCTCATGCAAAAAAGAGTGTACTCTTGGGAAAGCAGCAGTACGACAAGAAAGTGAAGCATGATACCGCGCTGTGTGAAGGAGATCGAGTGCTTGTAAGGAATATGACTGAACGTGGTGGCCATGGAAAGTTGCGACCTTATTGGGAGCAAGAAATCTATGTTGTAACGCAGAAAAGGAAGAATATGCCTGTCTATGAAGTTAAACCAGAAACTGGAATTGGAAGATCACGTGTTTTGCATCGCAATATGCTACTACCATGTTCCTACTTACCTGCTGAAACACAACTTACACCTTCGAAAACCGCTAGGATGTGTCCAAGAGAGCTAACAAGCAAGAAGCTTCCCGAGAGGAAACCAGTATAACTACAGATGAGGACTTTAGCAGTTTGACGCCTTGTCAACTCCAAGAATTGTATGCATCTAAACATTGCCAGG
>NC_090871.1:16069340-16089340 GCF_036669935.1 Montipora foliosa
TTGCAAACCCCAAGAAATATTTCAACGAATGCAGCAAAAGAATGATAAGACTGGTCCAAAAAGAGAACGAATTGGATGATAGAAAACGTTCCGGCAAAAACTATCCAATTTATTTTGAATTTAGACAGTTGGCAAAAAAATCATAAAAATAGATTTGTTGGCAATATTGGATTTTGATGCTGCTACATAATAATTAGTTCACTGAAAGGTTTCTAAACCTTTTGAAATCAAATGACGCTCTTACAACATTCGGTAAGCTGTTCCAAAGTTTGGGCGCCTGATAACGCCAGGACTTAGTCCGAACTTAGTGGTGTTAACTTTTGGTAGTTGTTACAAGGTGTAGGGTGTTTCTCTTGATGATATTAACTCCATCACACTCTCCTAAAGCCCTAAGAAGTTTTTGGTATGAAATACGTTTGTCTCTAAAAACGAATCGAAGAGCCATTTCGTTTACTTTTTTCCAATTTGCATTGTCAGCTGAAACCTTAATACAGAAATGTCAGGTCTGTGCGCAGGAGTTGAAATGAGGAACAATGAATAACGTATAAATATTTTTCCTTGTCTTATAAAGTAAAGTGGTGCATTTATATAGCGCCTTTATCACAAACGTCTCAAAGGCGCTTTACAATGATCAATTTAACCCCAGCGGACTGGAAGCATATACAGGGGCAAATGGCAGCCGCTTCTAAGCAGTCCATGCATGCTGGTACTGGTCTTATATAATGAGGAAGTATATTTCTCCGGCATACCCTTCAAGACTGTAACCTCTTCAGACACTTCCCTACAGATATTAGAAACATGTATATCGAATTTCAACATATGGTCAACGGTGACCCCTAGCATTTCTAACTTATCGCTGTTTGGAATGATGGTATTTTCGCAGAAAAATTAAACGCTCTTCAAAGAGAGCGATGATGATAAAGGGGACTAAATGTGTCTCTCAGACATGGCCTTGCTTCATACTTTCTCGCTATTCAAGGTTTCTGGCTGTTAACCAATAACCATGACGGTCTTCGTCGTCCTTGTCCATGCACCATCTTTATTGCAAATGATGCTAGAAGAAAATAACGATTCGTGATTGGCTAGCAGCGTGGACGTGACTCGATTAAGGACACAACTTTGTTGGAAGAGCGGCAAGACACTGCAGCATTATAGCACGAACATCTTCCAACATTCCATGCTTTTTAACGTAAAAACTATCTAGGATGGTTGAAAAGACGATGTATAGAAATTGGGCCATAATCCCAACGATTTTTGCCTTGGGGCAACCTTCAACAAATCGCTGGAAAAGCTGGAACCCAATCGCTATGCATCTTTTCATTTGGGTTTCATTTGACAATTCAAGACATCAGGAAAGCCCGAGTTCACGCTGATATGCATCTATTCCTCTACATTTTCACATCCTCATATTATCAGTGAGGAATGGATAAGTGTTGCTCCCACTTACCTGGACAATTTAAGCAATTGTCTCTTAAATATAGACACCTGAAAATTTCAGGTGGCTTCGTCTATAACTCTCACTTTAACTATACATTTGTGGTTTAGGATTTATATACCGCACATATCACGAAGTCCCATGGCGGTTTACAATTCTTTCTGTAGGGTGAGAACGCACGTCAGCTTTTAAAGGCGCCTGTGCAGCCATTATCAGTCCATATTTAATCTCATCCACCCACCCACGCAACACCTTGTTTCCGCTCCCATTTACGTCGTTGTGCATATTACAAATGATTCACGGCTCAAGCTCCTTCCTTTGAGGGGGGAGGGGGGAGGGTGGGGTCACTTTTGGTCTCTGTCCTTCAACCTGTCCGGCTTGGGTGACCCTACAAGGCGACACAATTCCCTTGAGACTCTCAAGGTCCTCCACCTCGTGAAGCTCGTGACCTCGGGAGAACGTTATTGTTATTATGATTATGATTATGATTATTATTATCATAATTATTATATTTGCCATGACACCTCCCCTCACTTGAAGGCAAGTATGCTTTTGGAAACAACTTGAAAGGGTAGCTCAGGACAGAGGAGACTGGAGAGTTATTATTGGGCCTCTTATACTGTTATTGGCACAGTATTGTATACTGACTTAGTCGTGTCCTTTATGTCATGAAGTGGTCGAAGTGCCTGACACCTGGGAATTTCTAAAGATCCGTAAATTCCGTACTCTACAGCGAGGAAACTGGAGGCTAAAGAGCAGAAACCAGTTCCGAAAGTAATCTGATTGTATGTTATCAAAAGTGGGTCCGTGCTTGTCACTTTAGGGTTAGTCATGGTCACATAGTGAGTTCAAAAATAAACTGCGATTGGGGGTCTAAAATCTTGACCTACTTCCTTCCACAGTTCAAACATATGTCTGATATACATAGTCCCTTCTTTTTGTCATTATCTTCATCATAGAGGAAGACTTGTGTACAAGAGTCAAAAGTGGATGATTGCGACGCATATTTTATCACCACTTGTCTTTCCATTTGCCTAGATAAAAGCCACTCACGTCAGTCCGATTGTGAACGAAAAAGAAGTGACGTGAATGGTGATGGTTAAGTGATAAAAAACATGCTAAAGACATCTTTCGCTTCGCCTATCATGGTAGCATTTGTCGAATGCGAAACAGTGAAGTTTGCCATGTTATGATACAAAAAAAAGGGAAACTGATTTCTTTTCTGCTTGACCAAATGTCGATTTTTCTCTCACATATTGAAGATATAATGAACATCTGGAACATGTCACACCAATAAAGATTGAGTCAATAAAAGAGTCTTAAAAAAGTCATGGTAAATTGATTACTGAGTACAGTTACTTACGCGAAAGGCCAATGTTGGTAAAACAAAGTCAGGAAATTCTAATTTGAAATAGCTGTCAGTCTAATCGACCGGAAAATGAAATGTTGTTTCCGATTGTTCGACAAATCAGTGTTGCATAAGCGAGAGCGAATTGTCAGAAGGGCTAATTTGCCAAAGTTAAATGACGAAGGGCTAACGCTTGAAACGCTAGTCGTTTAATCTTTTCACGGTGGCAGTTCGACCTTTATCAAATCGTTTCATGAAATCATTAATTCACCTGAAATGGGATAAAGTGCGACCCAGCTGCCAACAACCTCGTTCACAGGGTGAGACTCAGGGAACGACGTAGCTCAGCTCCCAGCCGATAACACAATAACACCGAGCCCATTTGTCAAGCTTGGGGTTTGTTACAGGCTTTCTTTTGCACGTGAAGAAATTAAAAAATATATATTCAATATGATTTAAATATGGTCTCTTTTAGGAGAGAGAAAAAAACCTAGGCCACGCCCAGATTGGTGTCCTTTTGGGGTTTAATTCCAAATTTAATATATTTCAAAGTTCTTCCTCACCATCCGGGCTGATGGAAAGCCTGAAAAATTCAGGCTTGAAACGAGATTTCTAGCATGTCGTAGTTTAAGTATATTAAGTTTTTTAAGAATGTTTATTTGTTAATCAATTAATCTCTTTCTTAAACGTTATTTATACACATACCTACAATTACACAAACGAGTACTACGATCATATGAGCCAACAACGACAACAACAACAATAACAACAAATAGCCTGTTAACACTGCATAGAACAATCAACAATTACTCCGTCAAAAGTTTTATTAGCTTTTCCCATTTCATTTTCTTCTCCCTCGCGAAGTGGAGCTCATTGCTATGAACACGTCTTGGCCTGGAAATAAAACCGCTAAGCGAAGGAAGACTTCCATTGCATTTTCTTGAATAAAGATAATATTTCCCTATCAAGAGAATGTGATTAATCAGGCTTGAAACGGGATTTCAAGGGTGTCGTAGTTTAAATATACTTGTCTTTTTTTGGGTGTTTACACAAAGCGTCTTATTATCAAGACGGATTTATTACAAAATCACAAAAATGACAAGCTCCCAATTGGTGGAGAACGGCACCGGTATACTTAATGGCGTTCCAGTCTGGACAACGCTTTGCTTTCCTCACTCGGCGCTTAACTATAACGCTTATAAACACGATGATCTCTAATTGCAACTTGCTTCTTTTCATTTAATTTGGTTTTGGTCACCATACGAACGTACGACCGTCCACCCCTCTATATATGCCAATACCACCAGTATCACACGACCATATTGCGGGCTTAAGTTTAGATAATACTTGTCTCCAGCTAGTTTACAGCGTGCCAAAACAATTTTAATATTGGACATCCGTGTTATGGTCAATCGACACCTATCAAAACAAGGTATCCGCTGATCAATATCAAGTTTTGAGCTCATCGAAGACAGCTGTTGTTTTCGAAGTCGACCGCAGACAAGGTACTGAGTTTCGATTGGATCGCAGGCTCAAGCGAGGCTAACTTATTGTAAAAAAAAAAATAATCTGGGAGCTCCGCTTTTAGGCTTGACTAAATCTATATATTATTCGTTATCCAGTCCCTTTAAGTCTTGGGTTTATCTAGCTTAGTGCAAGTGTTGTATTGAGATGGAAAACTGGAACTCAAATGAAATCAAGTGTTGATGGGATGGGTAATCCGAAAAAAAACTCAACTCACAGACGACGTTGAGTCCAATGTACGCCAGGGCGGCTTCCAGCGTATGGGAATCCCGATAAAAGAATTCTCATTTAAAAAGCCTTACCTCATTGCCATTGTGGGTCGCTTCCTTCCTGTGAGGTTTTTTTCCAGATTAAAAGCGATTTGAGCTATTTTTCAATTCCTCTGTTGTCAACGGTATGCACACTCCATTCTGGAACGAATCACTGGTCTTTATCAGTAATAAATATCAAAAGCGCGTTGCATAGTTTGGTGTCCTTGGAAATGTAAGGAGTAGAGCGTTTGATCATGGCGGAGAGGGAGGTGTACCAGTCTAAACAGAGAAACTAAAGGAAACGCAAGGTCAATTTTTTATAGCAATGTATTGTCGTCGGCTTCCATTTCATACGCATGCGTGGGTTGGGTGGGCGGGTGAGATCTAAGGTGAGATTAAATATGAACTGATACCGGCTGCCAGAGGGACTTGTTAAGGCTGCCAAAACAATCAAAAAAGATGTGAGAGACAGAAATAATTAAAAATATATGATGCCGCTTGCGCCAATCAGCCGAACAGGCATTCCAAAAGAACTGCTTTATACCCAGCAAAACAAGAATCTCATCTTTATGTTTTGTGTTGTCATAACCGAGGGGTACCAAAACGGATATTTGATTGCTATCATTTTCTCGCCGACAACCATCATGAGATGCAAAGCCCGTCGGTAGCTTCGCAGCTCCTACAAGGTCTCACCTGATTGGAGACCACCCTTGAGGTTTAACAAAAGAACAAATAACAGAAACAATGGCCCTTTTGTTTTAGGCCTAGGGTAACAGAAACAATGGCCCTTTTTGTATGGCCTAGGGGCCATTGTTTCTGTTATTTGTTCTTTTGTTAAACCTCAAGGGTGGTCTCCAATCAGGTGAGACCTTGTAAGAGCTGCGAGGTGACTCAAGCCCATGTATGGCAAAGAAGACATCAGTCGTGTCGCTACCAAGCAGGGAGGCTGTTTTCCAGACTAAACGAAGGCTTCGAGGTCAGACCTGGGTTGGTAATGTGGGAATAAAACGTTTTGTTCCAAGAATTTCCATATCATTTAAATGTGAATACTTCATTGTCATGCAAATTCAACACACAAAGAATCTTAACCCCGAGAGATTTAAATTGGGTACAACATTGAGTTAGCCGAATTGGTCTATCGGCTGATAAACCAATGAGAGACTTTTAAACCAATTACCAAGCAGGAAAGCCGTTAGTAATTTAAGACTAATTTAGTTACCAAGCAGGGAGCCGTAGCCGTTGGCATCGTTTCAGTCACTTAGAATTGATTGTTTTGGCAGCCTTAACAAGTCCCTCTGGCAGCCGATATCAGTTCATATTTGATCTCACCCACCCACCTATGCCGCTTGCGCCAATCAGCCGAACAGGCATTCCAAAAGAACTGCTATATACCCAGCAAAACAAGAATCTCATCTTTATGTTTTGTGCTGTCATAACCGAGGGGTACCAAAACGGATATTTGATTGCTATCATTTTCTCGCCGACAACCATCATGAGATGCAAAGCCCGTGTATGGCAACGGAGGAATTGAAAAATGGCTCGAATCGCGTTGAATCTGGAAAAAAAACCACACATGATGGAAGAGACAATGGCAATAATGGAAAAACGTGGCCAAAGGCTCGCAACATTTCAACGCAACATCTTGCAACATTGTTGGGCACAACATGTTGCATGCGTTTGGTCACCCTGTTGCGATATGTTGCAACATGTTGGATGATGTTGGATCAAATTTGAACACGGTCAAACTGTTCGTGCAACATTTTGGATGTTGCATGGAGGGTATAAATTTCATGCCTTGGCTTAGGTGTTTGCGGCCCTTCACAGAATGAGTACGGTAGAATTCGTATGGTTGAAACATTTTGCTCCCGTGCGATTCAAATCTATTTGTGGCGTTCGCTTGGGATTGATATCATATTTACATTTGTTTCCGGGCTGTTTTGTTTGAATCACTCCATTTCTTGTAGTCCTTCGGTTGAACTGATTTAAGGTTTGCTTTATTTTTAAAATCAAAGAAACACTGAGTACGAACGATCGGTTCCCAACACAAAAACCCTACATCAATTGTTCGAGACGATCATCGTCAAAAACAGTTTGAAAATTTCAAGCTTAAAAGGTAATGGATTTTTTTCAAGGTTTCTTTTCGCTATTATCCTAGTGGTGTTCATTGCGCTTGAAGTTTCATGTAATGGTTCTCGTGCAGTTCAAATACACTCGCAGTACTTTAATATTTGTATTCGTATATATTTATATATTTTCACGGAGCCGTCAATTTTACTAGTAGATGAAACGGCGCCACACCCTTACTAAGCTCTCACATTTTGACTCGCGAGAGTGCAAAATTATTGTTTCTTAGGAATATTTTGAAAAGGCTTCTTCCCTTTTAGAAGAAGACGCATTCACGCTCCCAGGGAAGATCTACACAGCGCTGATTGGTTCATAAGTAACCTGCACGTGATTTGCAGATGACAGTTTCTTAGCAAAGGGAAAGGAATGTATGGCTCGTTTAAGCAGACGCTCGTGGGGGAGGAACAAGTGATGAATCCCAAAGAGAGTCTGCGTGGGAGGTTTTCTAGCCATTAGAGTCATTAGAAACTAAAGTGGTTGATCTTCTATTAAAAAAGGTAGTTTTTA
Organism: Montipora foliosa; assembly: GCF_036669935.1. Taxonomy (NCBI): domain Eukaryota; kingdom Metazoa; phylum Cnidaria; class Anthozoa; order Scleractinia; family Acroporidae; genus Montipora; species Montipora foliosa. Next base: position 16,076,530 of record NC_090871.1, read on the forward strand.
CAGGCACTTACTCTTGTAATAACATGGATGTCAAATTACTCGTTAATTTTTGCTCGAAATTTCAGCGTTAATTTATGGTTTCACATGTGAAATTACAATGTTGCCATGGCAACTTTCCCTACAGTGGCAAAATGGCGTCTTATGAACGTAATTTGTCACCCATGATATTAATAGCTAATCAAATGGTCTACTCGTAAAATTAGGGAATAATTTCTCGGACGTTTTGTCGAAAATTAAATAATTTCCCGAGTCTTTATATTCCCTAATTTCACTCGTCTCCATTTCATTATCGATACAAATTAAACAAAACCACAGGACGCAAAAATTAAGCACGTTTAGAGAACATTTGTATTTCAGCAAAAAAGCGATAGCGGAAATTGTATTGCAGCGAAAAAACAACAGCGACATTTATCTCTAGCCAAATAGGCGACAGGTGGGCTGGAAAATGAGCGACAAAGCGACATTACAACCCCCCTTGGAAGGCCTCTTTCATAAGATCATTAATTCACCTCAAATGGGATCTAGTGAGACCTGACAATTGACCACTGAGCTGCCCCCAGGTGGCTTGATTGATAGCTCCGGATGGTAGGGCAATGCAGGGCAATAACACTGACGTCATGCGTCAGGCTTGAAAATTTTCACAGGCCTTCTTTTGCAGTTGCCCACAACTAAGGTGATGATTGTCGTTACGACATGGAAAGCCTGAAAAATTCAGGCTTGAAACGACATTTCAAGCATTCCGTAGTTAAAACATACTTGTTTGTTTTAAAACTATATATTTATACATAGCCCCTTAGTATTAACATCTTGAACGGGTTTTCTTACGAAAAGCTGCCAATTGACTTGATAGCCTAATTGGTGGAGAATGGCACCGGTATCATGTGCAGAGTTAATGGCGTTCAAGTCATGGCAACGCTTTGCATTCGTTAATCAGTGCTTAACTAACGCTTATTCCACGCCATCTTTAATTGTAACATGCTTCTTTCCGTAGATTAGTTATATATGCCTTTCAGATATTATCATGATCATCACCAACAAAGCATGCAAATGAAGGGTCCATTTTATTACAACGTCAACTCCTAAGTTCTGCAAATTTTGCACGATTAATTCATAAGCTGGCACTGGATCACTTTTTCGCAAATAAAACAGATAAAGAGCAGCATAGACAGTTGTTGGGTACACTGCACTGAAGGCTTGACCTTACAAGTCAGCTTATTACCGTCACCTTCAGGCAATTTAGTTCTAGTTAACTGGATGCACCGCTTGCATTAAAGTTCTTAATACAAACGTTCTTATTTCTTCTTGTCGCCAGCAATAAATCAAAGGATTAAGAAGAGAATTTATCATCACGAAAGTGCGTGCCATTCCGTCCATTGACCCTAAAATCTCCTGGGAAAATCCAATTGCTAACATAACAGTGTACAAAATTCCGGGTACCAAACAAATTCCAACAGCACCGACCACTATTACGGTTGTCTTGAATGCTTTATTCTCCTTAAGGAATGTTTCTACTTGTTCTTGCGTTAGCTGTTGAGCTTTAATCATCTTTTGGTGCCGACGAGTTTCAAAATAAAGGATTACGTTAGAAGTAGAAACGAAAACAACACAAACAATAAGAATGTGAGAGGAAGAAATATAATACACGGCACCGCTTACGCGGGTCAAGTAAATAGACAGCCCAAAAGAACTGCTATACACCCAGCAAAACAAGACTCCCATCTTCATGTTTCGTGTTGTCATAACCGAAGGATACCAAAACGGATATTTGATTGCTATCATTTTCTCGCCGACAACCATCATGAGATGAAGAGCCGAGTAATAAGAAAGCACAATAATGCAGAGCCCGTGAATGGAATAGAAGACTTTAGCGTTGTCGCTACCAAGCAGGAAGGCTGTTTTCCACAGAATAAACGAAGGCTGCGAGGTCAGACCTGTCAACACATCTGTGACGGCTAAACAAGCCAACATGATGTTCCCGTTGTTCTGAAGTCTTCGCATTTTTTTTATTGCGATTATCACCAACATGTTCAGTCCGATTGTGAATGGACAGGCGATAGTGTTAACGATGATGGTTATGGAAATAAAGACCAAGCTGAAAACATCTTTTTCTTCGCCATTCATCGTGAGGTTTGCCAAACCGGAAACAGAGACGTTTGCCATGTTACGAAACTAAGAAATGGAAAACTGATTCTTTTTACTTGATAAATGTTGCTTAGCTACTGCCTTCCTTTCCGCTTTTAAACACCACAAGAGAGCAAATGTTTCCTGAGCTGATTGTTCTCACAAATTGAAGATTGAATGAAACATCACAACAATAACTATTTGAGTCAATAGAGAAGGTCGGAGTCTTAAAACTCTTATGCTTGGGTAAATTGATTACTTTTGCAGTTACTTACGTGAGAGGCTAATGTTGGAAAAACAAAGCCAGGAAGCGTTGTTTCCGATGAAGACGGGGTCAGTTTTTAGAGTTTAATAAACCTCCAGAAGAGAACTTTGTAAGATGAGGTTTTCCTTGTTTCCATTAGCTCGGGAAATGTCGCTGAAAAACTATTAAATAACCCCCCTTCTGAGGGTAGAGGGCTAGGTACGATGGCACTGACGCCTTTTCTTGAAAATTAAAAATGTCGATTAAAGGCAGCTGCAAAATAATGACAAAGCAGACTTTTGATGAATAGACTATATGCCTGCGGCAGTTATCAATTGAGTGTGGTAAAACAAATACCAAAGTAATTACTTCGACCAATCACAGCAGGTGCAAACAGCCCAATGAACCAATCCATTTCGTAGCAATTCCATATGACTTGATCAAAGCGCGGGAAAAATCGCGCGTGCAAGAAGCGACTGGTTTTGGTTTTCCTTCTAATTGGCTGATAAACCAGCAAGAGACTTTTAATCCATGCAATCACCAAGCATAGCAATTTCAGTCCCTTACGCTACTTTCTACAGAGATTTGAAAACAGCTCTTAAGGAAGCCGTTAGTAATTTAAGACTAATTTAGTTAAAGTGCAGGTAACGTTAAACAAGGAGATTTCGCTTTCAATTCTAAGTGACTGAAACGATGCCAACGGCTACGGCTACGGCTACGGCAACAGCGTAATACTAATACTAATACTAATACTAATACTAATACTAGTACTAATACTAATACTAATACTAATACTAATACTAATACTAATACTAATACTAATACTAATACTAATACTAATACTAATACGAATACGAATACGAATACGAATATGAATACTAATACTAATACTAATACTAACCATTACAATTTCCTCAAATTTCGATTGGTGCATTAACTGCTTTATTTTTCACTGATAGTTGTGTAGGGTCATAATCGTACACCGTAATCGGACAGTTGGCTGTAATCGGACATCTGTAGTCGGACAGATACATCTGCCAATCACATTAAGAGCTCTCAGCTTCATCCACGAATTTGTAACATTAGACAGTGACAAAGGAATGCATTTGTTTTCTCCGAAATTGTAATGGTTATATTTAATTGGTAACAGGACTTCCTGTCGTCCAATTCGGTCTGTAATCACACTCGTGATTAAACAAATCGGACTCTCGCTATGCGGGCGTCCGATTTTGTTATAATCACTCGCATGATTACAAACTGAATTGGACTCCACTGAGTCCTATTACCTTTATTAATTAATAGTAATATTACTGATCAAAAACGTGAGGTGAAATAAAGGAGGAAGGGAGTTGGTCAACGTGGCGAATACTGTGTTTGTGTACAAATTGAGATTGCAAATCCCAAGAAATATTTCAACGAAAGCAGCAAAAGAATGATAGGACTGGTCCAAAAAGAGAACTTCCTGGATGATAGAAAACGTTCCGGCAAAAACTATCCAATTTATTTTGAATTTAGACAGTTGGCAAAAAAATAATAAAAATAGATCTGTTGGCAATATTGGAGTTTGATGCTGCTACATAATAATTAGTTCACTAAAAGCTTTTGAAATCAAATGACGCTCTAACAACATTATTCGGTAAGCTGTTCCAAAGTTTGGGCGCCTGATAACGCCAGGACTTAGTCCGAACTTAGTGGTGTTAACCTTTGGTAGTTGTTACAAGGTGTAGGGTGTTTCTCTTGATGATATTAACTCCATCACACTCTCCGGGTTCGTGTCATAATTTACAAGTTTATAGACTGTAAAAAGGATTTTATGTGATCTTTGTTCCAATAAAGTTTTTTTCCCTAAAGCCCTAAGGAGTTTTTGATATGGAATACGTTTGTCTCTAAAAACGAATCGAAGAGCCATTTTGTTTACTTTTTTCCAATTTTCATTGTCAGCTGAAACCTTAATACTTTTCGACTGTTTGATTTTTATTTCTTTTTTCTGTCGTTTTATTGTTTATTAGTATATAGTCTCGTACCAGTTTTTGGTTTTATTTGGGAGACCTCGTTGCGCTATCTAGGTGTCTGTAATAGCACTCCTTGGCGGAAAGTTCTATGTTCACAGTGAATTTGAGTTCCGTCGGAGGGTAGTCTCAGTGTTAGCAGTTTTCCTGGGAGCCCTCAGCGGGCGTCCTCAATGCTAGTAAGCAGTACGTTGTTTCCAGAGACCCTGGCGGGTGTTTCACAGAATGTTTGCAGTGAATTTGAGACCCGTCAGCGGGTTGTCTCAGTGTATGCATTTAAGTCCTGACTCATTTACGGATAGTCTCAGTGTTTGCCGTTAATTTGAGAAGCCCTCGGCGGGTATTCTACTGGGTGTTTGCAGTGAATTTGAAAGCCCTCGGCGGATTGTCTCAGTATATGCGTTTCAGCCGTGAACCCACGGTGGTGGGTATTTTTTTCCAACGCTTGTTTGCGCCCGCGGTATTTCGTTCGTTTCGTCGTATATGTTTTTTTGTTTGTTTATTAATTTATTTATTGCTATTCTCTTCTTTGTTTCGCTTTTTGTTTATTTTTCTTTCAGATGTTTTTAGCTCTGGAATCTGGTCCTCTCTTAGTAGCTGTCGGGATCCTTCTCTTCAGGAATTGGCGTACAAAATATCGTCAACAGTTCTGGTTTCCAAGGCGCCTGGAACTATCGATTCTTACAGGAGGGCGTTTGCTAGATGGAAGGAGTTTGCCGGTGCCAAAAGGGGAGATTGAGGCCTTTCCTGGGAAGACGGAACATGTAGCTTTGTATCTCCAGCATCTGTTAGATTCTACGCAGTCATATTCTGTTGTGGACTCGGCTATTTATGCCATTCAGTGGGCGCATAATTTGGCCGGTTTGCCCTCCCCCTTCGACGCTCCCATCATTCGCGATATTAGTAAAGCAGCCAAGAAGATGAATGGGGCGCACGTGGTTAGCAGAAAGCAAGCTGTGACAGCTGATATGATTGGGACTTTAGTTAGTGCTTCTAATTTGTCCAACCTTCTTGACTTAAGGAACGTGTGTATTTTTGTACTTGCCTTTGCGGGATTTTTCAGGATCAGTGAGGTTCTTCGTATTAAATATGGAGACGTTCGTTTTCAGAGCGGTTATGTAGCTATTGATGTCACTAGCAGTAACACGGATCAACTGAGGAAAGGAAGTGACGTTGTCATAGCTATTGTCTCGAGTATTGATACCTGTCCTGTTAACATGTTGAGGTGTTATTTAACTGAGGTAGAGCGTTACCCTATAGATTCAAGCCTTTACATTTTTAGGCCTCTTTCTAAGCGCAGGGCAGGTCATAAGCTTGTTTCTGTTAATAAGCCAATTAGTTACTCTAGCATTCGTGATTATTTTAAGCGTAGTTTCAAAGATATTGTAGTAGATGTTTCTCAGTTTGGGCTGGTGGTGCTTCGGCTGCGGCTGATGCAGGCGTGCAAGATAGGCTTTTTCAGCGCCACGGCAGGTGAAAAACCGTTTCTGCCAAAAATGGTTACGTAGAGGATAGCTTGGATTCTAGGTTGTCGGTTTCCAGAATGTTGGGTATTTGATTCCTTTGCTTACGTTTCGTTTTTCCCTTTCTTTGGCTCTATTAGGTCATTTTGTTCAGCAGACTGACTGACGTGCCCTTAATAAACTATTTTCACATTGAAGTCTCGTGTTAGTGTAGTCAGAATGTGTAATTTCTGACGTTCGAGAGTAGTATAGGAGTTGGGGGTATGAGATCATTTTGTAAAAATGCTCTCATCCCAACCCAACTCCATACTACTTTACATTTGACGGTTACATATTTTTGATTTCGTATTTTCGGTCTCATATTCTTGGAAATCTATATGTTTTATATTTCTGCGAATCTATGCCGTGGCGAGGCAGAATGGATCCAACGCAAAATTTATTTTGGAACTATATGTTATTTAAAATGCGTGACTTTCTTAGAAAAATCACAAAGCATGGCATTCTCGGAAATAAATAAAGGGGGTTTCCCCGTGATTTTCAACCAATGAAAAGTTAACCCATAAATTAACCAAAACCGAAAATACAACCAAATGGTTCAAATTTTGGTTTTTTTTCTGGTTGGACATTTTGTGTTCAATCCTTTAAAAGAAATGTTATTTTAGTGTGTTAATGTTGTAATGACCGTATGCATGACTTGTCACACCATTATTGTGAATGTACCGCTTGTCATCGAAGCAAGATAATGATACTTTATTAAGCTCATAGCTTCCAAGTTGATGTAAGTTGCTTCTAATCGTTTTCATGGTGTGATGCAGTTGCTTGTTATTAAACAGTACGTTTTTATAATTTTCATGAGTTATGTTCTTTTTGATGATATTCTTTTTAATACCCTTAGCGGTCTTTCCGCCTTTGTCATTGTCTTTCATATATGAATACATTTTCGATCGCAATCCGACGAATTCGGTTATTGGTATACCTGCTGCCTCGTCTTTGAATTTACCGATTACTTTTTTGTTTGTCGTGTCGAAATATTGTGAATCTTCGGGATAATCACTGTTATCGAATTTGTCTTTATCATTCCAAAAGTCTTGGTACGCATCACTGGTTTCAATTTCATAGGTCAAGCTGTCTGTGTCTGTGAATAATAATTTCGCTTTGCTACCGTATTTTTGTTTGATGTAGTTATAATGAAAATCATACATTAGTGTCTTGCTAAGATCTAGGATACACATACCCACATATGCCGGCCTGTTTAGGGTTAGTGTTTCTTTGATTTTATGCACTGCCACTAGATTTTTATTGAAGATTTTACTACTAACATATGTTGGTTTGGCAGCCATTTTTGACAGTTTGTTTTTATCAGTTACTAATCTGACATCTACTCGCTTTCTGATATTTTCCATTGTTTTCCCAAATACACTGTTATTCATAAGCTTGAAGAAGTCTTTTTCAAAAGCATTTTTAGCATTGGTTCTCTTCTGTGTGTTGAAATCAATGTATTCTTTCAACCATGGTGACTGATTGAACTTTAAAACTCGATGGATTTTGGTTATTTTCAAACCAAGATCGGTGTACAATTGTAGGTTCCTATAATGAAGAACACACTTTTCTTTGTTGCTTAATGTAGGTATCAGTTTATGAACTAAGCCAGTTGACACTTTGAATTTATTGGCTATTTCTTGGCAATAATTAGAAAGCATATCTTTGTTGACTTTGACCTTTTCGGCTGCTAGCGGATAATCATTATGCAGATCGTGTAATTCTTTGGGATATTCCAAATCAACTTCTAATATCAAACCTTTATTGCTATTTTCTTTATACTTGGCTAGGTCTATCTGATTAATCTGGTTTTTAGCCAACCATTTAAAACCACCAGTTGGAAGGTATTGGCTCATTGCCCAACCATACAGATTGTTAGCATCTAGATACATTATATACTTTGAGGGCGCCTTCTCATCATACGTTTTCATGTATCTATTATTAGCTTTGCCGTATCGATTTGCTATGTATGATGTACCACCACGCATGCCCTTTTCAATGAATTGAAACATATCAATATCAGTCATAAGCTCCAATTTAATGTCAGTCATCTTTAACATAGCATCCCAAGAAAGCCCAGGACTGGTAAAATAATGACAGGGGTCTAGTTTGTAGTATTGCAGACAGGTCTTTCGAAAGTTTTCAAACACATCAGCTAACAGAAGGATGTCAGATTTAAGATATAAGTCATGGTACTCGCCCATATTTTTTAGATCAAAAGTGTTCCATACATTTTGAGCATGTTTGTATTGATCACCTGAGATATGCTCATCATTTAATATACTGTAAAATTCTTCTTTTGGTGGCAGCTTTTCATTGAATTTTTCAAAACTGTCCATAAAGTCATATGGGTATACTCCCTTCTTACTCATCAAATCAAGCTCTTTACCTTTGAATTTTTGAGAAGTATATATTAATGCTTCTTTTGGTAGGTTGCTCACCAGTTTATCAAGACTTGAGCTCATGAATTGAAAACTATCAATAAAGGTCAGATGATTACCAAGCATGAAAGCCATATACTTTTCCATGTTGTTTGGTATGGCATTGATATTCATTTGGCATGTTTCACCTTTCTTGTTTGTGTATGTATGCTTTTTAACTATCTCACCAATTTCTTGCATTATAAAATGACTGTCATACCCACGGAGATTGTGAAACATAACTGGTATTTTCTCAGTCAATCTGAAATTTAGGTTACAATCTTGGTGAGCTGATCCTCTGTATTTACCTGTGATATGGCAATGGTCTCTAACTCTCACATCATTTTCATTGTATTTTTTATTGCAGATATGACATTCATTAGCTTTTTGAAATTCTTTTTCATCATCTTCAGTCATTCTCAATGGTTTATTGAAATATTTTTTCATGATCTTCTTGCAATATTTAACTTCCTCTAGCATAGCTTCCATAAATTTGTAAACAGCTTTTTCACCTCTATAAATTTGTACTGGTTTTGTGTATTTATCATCATAACAACACACAACCTTATATCCATAACCACAGTCTGTGTGTCTCTGATAAGCCTCTGTGTACGATTTATCATCATTAGGTTGGCAACCGGATATCTTTTCTGTTATAGCTTCAAAATCTGCATAAATGACGAATGGTACTGGTAGTTGTTTATGGAAATTATTGAATTTTAGTATGTTATCATCTTTTGTTGGCATTTTGATAGCTTGTGTGCCATTTACTTGTATGCAGTTTTCTTTATGATCAGTTAATACTCTTTCAGAACTGAAACATTGTAAGCAATGCATACAGAAGTGCTTCCTTTCCTTGTGTTTTGTTTGATTGTACATGAATTTGTTGAAATCTTTGATCAACACATAATGCTTGTTTTCATTTTCTGTTATAAGAAGCAGATTCATGCAATCTTTATACTTTTCTTTTGACACATAAATGGGATATTTTTGTTTGTTTTCATAACCGAAAACATTGATGTTAATTTCATTCTGCTTTTCTATTTTGTTGTACTGTTTGGTAGTCACTGGAAATTCAATTCCTGAATAATTCAAATTTTCAATGAATGCTTTGTCTGATTTTTTGATTCTCTGTGGGTATTTGTCTTGAGGATTGAGATGTCTTATGTGGCACCACCTGAAGCATTCATTATCCTCATTTTTCATGTTGATCAATCCTTTTGCACTGTGTTTGAGTTCATTTGGCAATTTGATGTAAGAAGATCCTTTCATTGGCTCGTATTTTACCACATTGATATAATGATTTTCAACAGATTGAATAGTCCAACCAGATCCCTCTGAAATCCAAACTGCAATCTTGTTTAGTATGACTTGTTTTGACAAAGATAAAGCTAGTTCAATTTGTGTGTCATTTGTTATTGTTTGTGGTTGACTGTTGAAATAAGCCGTTTTGATGATTTTTTCTTCTCGCCCTGTTTGCTTTTCAAATGTGACCCTCAGTGTTTCAACAAACTTTAGACCTTTCATTGATTTTAATATTTTTCCAATGTGAATGGCAACAGCCTTTCTTGTATTTTGCAGTTGCATAAGTGGGTCTTTGCTGTTTTTTATGTTGATTTCATAAGACTTCGTAAACCCTTTTAAAGCTTTGTTCGTTTCTTGTATTATGGTCCTCGGTAATGGAATTGGTCGTTTTTTGGATCTAGGTGCTGGCACTGGTCTGTTTAATTGTTCTATTTCTTCCAGCCATTCAGAAGGAGGAGCAGGCAGTCTCTGCCTCTCAAAATAGTCAACAAGTTCTTTTACACTCTTTCTTGGTTTTGAGATCGGTCTTGTTTTTGTCCTCGGTGCGGGCACTGGTTTTGTATTTTGTTTTATAATCAATTCTATTAATTCTTCTTTGCTCAGATTTTGAAGCGAACTTCGGTTCATAATATTTATCATATTATTTGCCATTATAATATATCTATAGATAATAATTCTTTAAGTCAAATTATGGTGCGTTTACAGTTCAACACATACGGGAAGTATGTATTTAACTTTTTTAAAAGAGAAGTGATATGAATAAATTAATTGCTATTTTCATGTTTATCATAAATGTAACCCGTATTATATGTAAATGAATTTTTGAAATGTTTCTTTGTTTTTAAATGGCAATGTTTGCCAGCAAGAGTGTAGTTTCTACCATTGTTGCATATTTTACAGTACCATTCTTTATGCAACATGTAGTCGGTTTTTATTTTTCTTCTTTCTTCATCAGTATAAAATCTTGGGCGGCCAACTGGTCTTCGATCTTCCATATTATATTACTATATATTTTATTTTTTATATATTTTGTATCAATTTCAATGGTTTCAAAAAATCGCTGTACCTTTTAAACTCTCTGAACAAAAAATCCATTTTGACATCTATGATGTGAAACATTTTCCCGATTTCTTTCTTTGGTCCTCCTGTTTTCAATGCTTTGATCAACAATGGTACTGCTTCTGAATGAACATAATGCATATAACCTGCGTTCCTGACCACTATTTCACAAATCATTTCTGTGATCACTTTTCTTACAGCCATGGTTTCAATTATTTGGCTTCCTCTGAACATATACTATATGTTTCGATTATCTTTTACACAGATTCATCACTGTCTTGTGACGCAAAAGATTCTGGCGAACTTGGGCAACTAAAATCCGATTCGCTTTCTTGTGATGAAAAACTTTCCGGTGAGGATGGTACCCAGTCAGAATCCGACAGATGGGAATCCTGATCGCTTTCATAATAGAAACCAACTTTTTCTTCATTTTCAAACTTGTCCATATAATATAAGTATATATTTTTATTTTTTTATAAGTATTTATGCGCGTTTGTTCGACCACAATTCATATGTTTTCAATGTCTTTCAATGGTATCCAACTGTTGAATTCATCACTGTATCCCTTCCATTTTACCAAAGCTTGTTTCTTTTTGTAGTCTCTTCTGATCACTTTGTCAATACGGAAAATATCCTGCTTTGCTTTTAATAATTCAGGTTCATAAAAACTGCCTTGTATCTCTTCACCTCTGAGATCTTTTAGTTTGTATGTTATTGGATTAGTGTATTGGATCTTATCAACTGTAAACACTTCTTCGGTCCAGTTTGGAGTATATCCTTTATCGAACACATTCCGTTTATACTTGGATATTCGAACCTGGGCACCTGTTTTGAATTTAGGTTTCTGTTTTAATGGCTCCATATCACCATATAGATTGAAGTAAACTATACCTTCATTCCTCTTATTAGATGCTTCTGCAGGTGTCATCTTTATGCTTGAATGTTTTGTATTATTATACTGTTTCACTAGTTTGGACAGCATATCGAGATACATTGTATTACCTTGAACTGTGAACTGCTTCCACATTTTGGACTTGATTGTTCTATTCCATCTTTCGACCACTGAGGATTTCTCTTCATTTTCAGTGGAGTACATATGTATCCCATTTTTGTCTAACAAGTCCTTCAAGTGTTTGTTATAGAACTCCTTTCCCTTATCAACCCATAAATATTGTGGTCTTCTGCCTTCCTTGAATATTGTTTTGAATGCTTCAGTAACGGATTCACCTTTCTTATCCTTCAATGGGACAATCCAACCGTATTTGCTGAAAACATCAATAACCATGAGAAGATACCGATAACCTTTATTCCATTTGCTAAACTGTTGCATTTCAACTAGATCACTTGCCCATATTTCATCAATATGATTTACGATTACACGCCGCCGAGTAAAGTTGCGTCTTATAGATGCATGTAATTCATCTGCTAATTTTTCTTGCCAGTTTTCTTTACCCGACGGCTTTTTCCGTTTTTTGAAACTCCAAGACCTAGTTTCTGCTTTGTATTGATAACATTTCTTGCCAACCAATGCCCCCATTGTCTTTCATTATACGGTACGTTGTCTAAAGCTTGAACCATTTTCCTATCTGCTTTGTTTTTACATTTCCTATCATCCTTGCAGACGGAATAATCAACATCGTGTTGCATTGCTATTGCATCAGTTTTGCCAGTGGGCATATCATATATTTCCAATATTTGACCAGTTTTTGGGTCATACTTCAGTTGATTTTCTAAATCATTATAAGGTCCTGTGTAATGATGCCCAGGTAATGTCCATCCACCTTTTGGTTTCGGCAATTTACCAATAGCTTTGTGAATGTCAACAGCGCCGCCGTCAAGATCTTTTCTGTTTGTTGTGTATTTTTTATTTGGTCTTATTTTTGTTGACAATTGATCGAGAGCTTCAGAACCGACTTTATGAAGTAGAGGGTTCATTTTTCTCAAACCATAATCGATTGCTTTTTTCTGCAATTTTGGGTCTCTCATTAATTCGGAACCATAATATCTACCCATTTCAACGGCTTTTTTGCCAAGATAAGGTACTCCTTTAGTTAAAAATAATTCTGTTCCTGTATTAGCGATATCACTGAGTAAGCCCGCTCCCAACGGGCTGTTTAGTTTCCCTGTTGTTTGACAAATTTGGTCTTTGTA
>NC_090871.1:16094340-16101840 GCF_036669935.1 Montipora foliosa
TGATTATGTATACTTTTAATCGACATGTATCTTACATATACAATCGTAATTGCCATTTAGTTTTAGCTCTCTTACAACATAGGGATTTTTAGTTTAGGCGTATAATAGTATGTAATTTAAGGGATCTTATCTTATTTGTAAACACACGACCCCATAAGCTTACAGCTTTAAACATTATCGTGTTTAAATAAAGGTATATCTATCTATCTATCTATCTATCTTTAGGGTCTCTTGTTACTTTTTCTGTTTGATATGACAGATCGAAATAAATCAGTGGATATAAACTATTGTAATTAGCTAGATTCAACTGCGTTCCGGTGTTGTAATCATTTTTTCGCATTGCATAAGACATGAGATCATTGAATATTCTCACTTTGCTTTCACTGTCATATTCTGTTTCTGGGTAGAAAACACCATTGCCATATTCGAGTCTGCATGTTGTTAAATAACTGTTTGCGTTTGCTTCATTCAGTTTGAAGGTATCAAGTATATATGGATTTTGAGTTGCAACTCTGGTTTTAGCCCGTTGTAGATAAACAAAAATTGCTTTGACATTGTCAATGCTGGAAGAAATCTGAAAAAAACCACTGACTCTAGCAGGTGCTGACACTGCATATAGTTCACGCTGATATGTCCATTTGTGTTCTTTCATGAAAGAGCTTACAAATTTGTCGTACATACTGTCTTTTGGTGTTAATTTTGGAACCCATAGTAGAAATCTGTTAATCACTACTCTTCCGGCATCTGCTGCTGCTGCCCTATTGATGAGTTCATTGTCGTTCTGGAGATTCAAATTGAATTGTAACTGCATAGGAACCAACATTTTATCCTGCAACTCTTCAAAAAAACTGTAACGATTGAGAGGTATGATCAAATTCACATCTTTTGCTCCTCCCGTTCCATCATCGTTGGTAGCTTGTGTAAGCACTCTTCTAGATTCATATCCTGAATTAGTATTGGCTGTCGTAGCATTTGTGTCTAAATACCAAAAACTGTTCTTAGCTACACTTCTCGAGTAATCATCAGAATATTCCAACAGATTCTTCACAAAAGTGACCTTATGTAGATTGTCAGTGTCATAAACAATTTTCCCAGCACTTTTAATCATCATATGTGCAATCAATGAATGAGATCCGTTTATCACCGTTATTCTATCGGCTGCTGCATAACCAGCTCCATCTGCTATTTTTTGTAACTGGAATTGAACCTCGAAATAAGCATTGTACCAATCATAGAAAGAACTCCGGTCGTTGATGGTGAATCTATAACCGTTCTTTTCTTGATGTTGATTATTTCCAGGGGCTCTAATTACATCATCAAGTTGGAAACGCACCAACTCATTTCTTTGCAATAATTCACTTGTTCTAAAAGCCATTTATACTATTGTATTATATAATTTTGCTGTCATGTTATTTATTTGAAAAATCTACGCCTTCTTCCAGATCCGGATATCAATCTATTTAGTATCATGTCAGCGCTTTCATCTTGCTGTTTCTGTTCAATGGGCAAGGATGGAACAATTGCTTTTTGTGTTGGTGTTGTGGCTCCTTTTCTCAAATTTGCTAATTTTTTCATTATTAGGTCTCCTGACTTTTCTGCCACCGTCTTGCCAATTTTATCACCTGCATGGGAAACCCCTGATTCTAATGCCTTCTTTGCTAATGGCTTAGCAAATTTCTTGAAAACAGACGATGCCACACTCTTCAATGGTTTAAAAATGTTGTCTAAGATAAGCCCAGACCCTTTATGTTGAAATACAAATTTACCAAGTTTTGGGTGGTAAAACCTCTTAAATTCATACGGTTTCATTATACTGTTACATTAGATACTTTTTAAAATCAGCGAAAAAGACGTATCTGCTCCATTCAGATCCACTAATCTTCTTTTTCCATCTGTTATCATGATTCTGATTGATGAAATTGTAGTTTTGTTCACAGGATTAAATGTAACTCTTTGTGGTTCGAGGGTGAAGGAGTAACTTGGTTTTAGTACACTGGTTGAGAATGAATAAATAATGTCTGTTTCTTCACCGTCAACTAAACTTTCGTTTACCAAATCGCAATGAATATTGAGTACGTCTGTGTCTTGACTGAGATTTGGCACTCTTGGTCCAATATGCGTTCCACTTGCTAATATCTTTTTGTCGAAACCGATCAGTTCATTAAAATTACTTGCTCTTAAATCAAGTTGGTAATTTGCAGCTAATGTAACCGTGACTCTGAATGTTGTTTCGTTGAATTCAAGAGTTATCGGATACGTATCACCAGTTTTCGTCACATTTTTAATATGTCTGTCAAAGTCCGTATAATTCCATACCCCAGCTGGAAAGGTAATGTCCTTAAAAGTTGAACCATTATCGGAGCTGTATTTGATTAATTGATTTTTGTACCCAGCATTGACATTGAACCAAGTGAATGACATGTTAATGACTCTGTTAAGACCGATAACGTATTGCTTATTATTGTCTAGAGTTACAGGTCTGGTGAAATTTGTTGTAAAATCTTCTGGTTTATTATCCCCTTTATTTTTCACACTGTAAGATGATAAAACTATCTCTCGTTCCATTATATAATGAAGTTACATTAAATTTGGAAATATTGTTTGTATAATTTACCATATTGTGATTTGTTAATTGTTGTCATTTTCAATAATGTGTCCAATATAGAAACACCCATATTTCGCATGTCAATGCTTGTATTACCAGCCAATATCTCACCAATGATTAAATCCAATTTTTTTATGAGTTCTTTCGGTTTGTTGAAAAATATCACATTGCCACCTTTTCTTTTTCTTCTGATTCCAGAACCTTTTATTGTTTCCAATTTAGTGTCATAATGTGCAATATATGCATTCAAGACATTTTTAGCTCTGTCTATTCTTTCGTTCATCTCTTGTCTTTGTGCTTCATTTATAATCCCTTTGTTATATTGTTTTGTCACCTGTGTTTTATAACCTCTCAATTGATTTCTTTTCGTTCTAGTTTGTGTTAAAATTTTACCAAGATATGCTTTGGATTTTTTGTCATTCATTCCTTGTTGATTGAGTGTCTTTTCAACTGTGTCATAATTAGGCACTTCAAACTCATTTAGTATCTCATTTTCCACATCTTCATCCTCCATTCCATAATCTATCTCCTCGTCATCATCATATTCTGGTGGTAATTCTGGTTCTTCAGGAAAGTACTTAGGATCAACATACATCTCTTTTTTTCCTTCCAGAAGATCTTGTAAAGATTCTTCATATGTTGGTGGTTTTGGCACCAGTTGTTTTTCTTGCTGTGGCAAAACAGGTTGTTCAAATAGATCACCAAGATTCATATCTGGAACTTCATCCTCTATATCAATGCCGTAATCAGGAACTTCTCCTTTCTTCAGTGGTCGTTTTTTCCTTGGCAACCTTAAAACCTGATTACTGTCAATGACATCATCTAATTTACTTGTAATTGGTTTGAATACTTTTGAAAATCCCTGTTGACTGGTCTTCTGATCGATATCATGTTTTGTAATTGCATTATGGACATAATTGATCTTGTCCCCTAATTCAGATTTACTCTTTGCGAGTTCTTTCCACTTAAGTAAACTCATTTATTGTTATATTGTTACGTTACATAAAATGGAAATTCATATATAAAAAATAGCATTTAACACGGTGTTGAACACCATGTTGAACACCATGTTAAACACCATATTATCGAAACAATATACCCATATGATATAAAAATGAAGATACCTAATTATGATACTGGCGACGATGTTGTCACAAACTTCACACAACTACATGATTTTATGCCTGATCGATGCTTCCGCATGCTCATTTGTGGACCTTCTGGTTCGGGAAAAACAAACACACTGATGCATATGATTCACAATCTGTTGTATTTTGATAAAATATACCTTTATGCAAAAAACTTAGAGCAGTCAAAGTATCAGAATCTCATGGATGATTTCGAACCAATTAGTGATGAAGCTGGTTATGATATCATTGAAGCAAGCAATGATAAAATAATTCCTGTAAAAAATCTCAATGGTGACAATCAAAAAATTGTGATATTCGACGATTTCGTATGTGATAAAAACCAAAAACCATTAGTTGACTATTTTATACAGGGGAGACATAAAAACTGCTGTGCCATATATTTGAGTCAAAGCTACTATAAGACACCAAAAGATATTAGATTAAACTGCTCACATTTTGCCATTTACGATTTTCCTAGTAACAATGAAAAAGTCTCATATGTCGTGAAAACAATGTCTCACAACAATTATACGAGAAAGCAACTAGAGACCCTTTTAGTTTTATATATATTGACAAACCCAAGAAACAAGTAAGGAAGAATTTCGATGAAAAAATATAAACCAATTGTATATATGAGTTACTCAAATGGTAAATTACCTGAAGACACATTTTCACATGAAAAAGTTGTTGAAATAGTAAAAGGATTGCCCGGTGTTGGTTTTAAACTAACAGATGACGGTGATTATGATATACAGAATAAAAAACTGCGAAATGTGGATTTACCACAAACAAACACTGACGCTAGTACAAAGAGTTATGTTGATTCTGAGGTTAATAAGACATTAAAACTAGACGGCAGTAGTCCAATGACTGGAGCCCTTAACATGGATAATCGGCGTGTCGAAAATATTGCTCCAGCTAGACATGGTCACAGTGATGCTGTAAGTAGTTTGCATCTACATAGCTTTTATTTTGAATTAAATACAAACGATGGAAAGATAGAAGCCCAAAATCCGATCGACATGAAAAATAAAAGAATCTCAGGAGTGCAAGATCCAATATTGCATTCAGACGCTACCAATAAATTTTACGTTGACGACTTTATGAATTTCAAAGCTGACAAAACGGAGCTGGCTAATTATTTGAAAAAAGATGGAAGTATTTCCGTAACTGGCAATTTTGACTTTGGAAACAATAAAATCAGCAATCTTGCTGAAGGCACTGGCAATTCTGACGCTGTTACAAAACACCAATTACAAACTGGTTTATCAACCAAACCCAATACAAATCAGGTTGTGCTCCGTGATGGTTCGCAGGACATGACTGGAAATTTAAATATAAACAACAACAAGATCATCAATCTTGCTGATCCGACAGGTGTAAATGATGCCACAGGAAAAGGTTACGTTGATCGATTATTTTTGGATGCACTTCGATTAGACGGTTCAGCTAAAATGACAGGCAATTTGGATATGTCTTTGAATAAAATAATAAATTGCGGACAACCAACCGGTGCTAGAGATGTGACTAACAAAGCTTATGTCGATTCCGAGGTTGGAAAAACATTGAAATTGGATGGAAGCGGTGTAATGACTTCTGTTCTAGACATGAACAATCAACGAATAATAAATCTCGGAAACGCCACACATAATCAAGATGCCATAACTTTGAAGCAAGTAAATGACGGCATTGCGACTGTTTCTACTGAAAACAATAAATATACAGACGAACAAATAGAAAAAAATAAGAAATATGTAGACGACGAAATAGTTAAGAGTCATATAACCACACATACAAACAGAGAAAATGTGCTGAAATATGCTATGGCTGATGGGGAATTTACAGAAGATTATGGAATACAGGATGCCAATTTAATCGACTATAATGACTCACCACATAAAAACAACAAAAAAGCATTTTCATTCAATGTTCAAAAGGCAGCAGATGGTTCCAGTCTGTTTAAAGGACGATTCGATTTTAATCTATTCAAACTGATACGTGACAATTATAGCGATAAATATACTGTGTGTTTAGAAATATATTTCCTGAGAACCGGTTTTGATGTGGAGTTCAATTCATTTCAGGTTACTTTTGAAAAAAGAAACATGAACACTGATAGAACCACTACAGTCAAAACCAACACAGATTATAAATATTATCGCTTTATCATGAACTTATCACCAGATGGTTCTTCACCAACTATCGAAAGACGGTTATATGTAACTGTTCAATCCACTTATGACAATAGAAGCCCAACTCTTTTACCATTGTATGTCCTGATTTACGGTATAAAAGGTGAAGCAAAAAACAACCTTGATTTCACAATTTATGATTACGAATTGGCTTATGAGATTGTAAATGATCAATTTTTAATGCATGTGCCAATCAATATGAATGGTAACAAAATTTTAGGGTTATTTGACAAGATATTACCGTCTTACGCCTATGGAACCACTTCAGAATCATCACTGGGTTGTGATTTTAATATTTCTAGAACAGTACCTCTAACATTTACTAAAATTTATATTGATAAAATAAAAATTCATGCTAAAAAAAATTATCCATCAGAGTCGAATCACGATATAACTTTTTATGGAGACGCTAGTGTATTTTATGACATAGATTTTTCAACAAGCAAAATACTTACTGTCAATATCAATCGATATTTTGAAAACATAACAAACATACGAATAAATTTTGATGATGACGATGGGGATGGCGTAAGATCTTATGTTTACATTATACATTACAAAACATTGCTGATTAATTGAATTATATAATGCAACAGTATATGACATTGTATGTAAAAAATTTAGATGGTACACATCTTCTTGACGACAATGGTGACAGAATTGAATACACCATTGACTATCACTCTGATGATGATTTTACCTATCAAGCTCAAGCTCAACTTTCAGTAAATGATGATGGACATATAGAAACTGACAAAAATCTCGTCGTTAAGGCTGCTACGGAAGAGAACCATGTTGTCATAAAAAAACAACTCGATTTGAAGTTAGACAGATCGACTTTTATTATTTCGAACAGTCTACCTGGTATACCAGTGTTAGACAAAATCAGCATTGCATTAATTCCAGCTTTATCAGTAGTCACAGCCGATTCAAATGATAGAGTTAGTTCATGGATTGATCCTGTGAATAATATCGATTTTTCACAACAAACCAATTCAAAAAAGCCTCTTCTTCTGAGGGATTCATTGAAAAAACGTTTTTTCATACGTTTCGATGGTAGTGATGACTATTTGGAAAAAAAATCATTTGATGTTTCTGAAATAGCGGGTAGTTCTGGTAACACATGTACAGTAATACTGGTTGTCAAAACAGAATCGATAGCTGACCAATCACAATTTCAATGGGGGCGTGGAGCCATCAGATTCGGTGTGCATTTACCATGGGGAGACGGCACAGTCTATATCGATTTTGGTTCCTCGTCAAATGGCAGACTTAACATTCCTTCTTTGCTGAATCTCTCTGGTAATATCGAAGTTTGGACAATTCGTATTAATGGGACAAATCTAGAACTCTTTAGAGGCGTTACATCAATCAGTGCGATTAAAACAGAAACAATTTCTGCCACTCTGACAGGTTCAGCCCAAGAAATGTTTATTGGATGTCAGGTTCATACTGATGGCACTGCTGTGAATTTCTGTGAAATGGATTTATATGCTTTTGCTGTTTGGGCAAAATCTCTGTCTGATGATGAATTGAAAAATATGTTCAGATTCATTCAAAATCATTTCGATTT
>NC_090871.1:16121840-16124340 GCF_036669935.1 Montipora foliosa
CACTATTACGGTTGTCTTGAATGCTTTATTCTCCTTAAGGAATGTTTCTTCTTGTTCTTGCGTTAGCTGTTGAGCTTTAATCATCTTGTGGTGCCGACGAGTTTCAAAATAAAGGATTACGTTAGAAGTAGAAACGAAAACAACGCAAGCAAAAAAGATGTGAGAGGTAGAAATAATATACAGGGCGCCGGTTACGCGGGTCAAGTGAATAGACAGCCCAAAAGAACTGCTATACACCCAGCAAAACAAGACTCCCATCTTAAGGTTTCGTGTTGTCATAACCGAAGGATACCAAAACGGATATTTGATTGCTATCATTTTCTCGCCGACAACCATCATGAGATGAAGAGCCGAGGAATAAAGCACAATAATGCAAAGCCCGTGAATGGGATAGAAGACTTTTGCGTTGTCGCTACCAAGCAGGGAGGCTGTTTTCCACAGAATAAACGAAGGCTGCGAGGTCAGACCTGTCAACACATCTGTGACGGCTAAACAAGCCAACATGATGTTCCCGTTGTTCTGAAGTCTTCGCCTTTTTTTTATTGCGATTATCACCAACATGTTCAGTCCGATTGTGAATGGACTGGCGATAGTGTTAACGATGATGGTTATGGAAATAAAGACGAAGCTGAAAACATATTTTTCTTCGCCATTCATCGTGAGGTTTGCCAAGCTGGAAACAGAGACGTTTGCCATGTTACAAAACTAAGAAATGGAAAACTGATTCATTTTACTTGATAATTGTTGCTTAGCTACTGCCTTCCTTTTCGCTTTTAAGCACCACAAGAGAGCAAATGTTTCCTGAGTTGATTGTTCTCACAAATTGAAGATTAAATGAAACATCACAAGAATAACTATTTGAGTCAATAGAGAAGGTCGGAGTCTTAAAACTCTTATGCTTGGGTAAATTGATTACTTTTGCAGTTACTTACGTGAGAGACTAATGTTGGAAAAACAAAGCCAGGAAGCGTTGTTTCCGATGAAGACGGGGTCAGTTTTTAGAGTTTAATATACCTCCAGAAGAGAACTTTGTAAGATGAGGTTTTCCTTGTTTCCATTAGCTCGGGAAATGTCGCTGAAAAACTATTAAATAACCCCCCTTCTGAGGGTAGAGGGCTAGGTACAATGGCACTAACGCCTTTTCTTGAAAATTAAAAATGTCGATTAAAGGCAGCTGCAAAATAATGACAAAGCAGACTTTTGATGAATAGACTATATGCCTGGGGCAGTTATCAATTGAGTGTCGTAAAACAAATACCAAAGTAATTACTTCGACCATTCACAACAGATGCAAACAGCGCAATAAACCAATCCAAATTTCGTAGCAATTCCATATGACTTGATCAAAGCGCGGGAAAAATCGCGCGTGCAAGAAGCGACTGGTTTTGGTTTTCCTTCTAATTGGCTGATAAACCAGCGAGAGACTTTTAATCCATGCAATCACCAAGCATAGCAATTTCAGTCCCTTACGCTACTTTCTAAAGAGATTTGAAAACAGCTTTTAAGGAAGCCGTTAGTAATTTAAGACTAATTTAGTTAAAGTGCAGGTAACGTTCAACATGGTGATTTCGCTTTCAATTCTAATTGACTGAAACGATGTCAACGGCTACGGCTACGGCTACGGCAACAGCGTAATACTAATACTAATATTAATACTAATACTAATACTAATACTAATACTAATACTAATACTAATACTAACCATTACAATTTCCTCAAATTTCGATTGGTGCATTAACTGCTTTATTTTTCACTGATAATTGTGTAGGGTCATAATCGTACACCGTAATCGGACAGCTGTAATCGGACATCTGTAGTCGGACAGATACATCTGCCAATCACATTAAGAGCTCTCAGCTTCATCCACGAATTTGTAACATTAGACAGTGACAAAGTAATGCATTTGTTTTCTCGGAAATTGTAATGGTTATATTTGATTGGTAACAGGACTTCGTGTCGTCCAATTCGGTCTGTAATCACACTCGTGATTAAACAAATCGGACTCTCGCTATGCGGGCGTCCGATTTTGTTATAATCACTCGCATGATTACAAACTGAATTGGACTCCACTCAGTCCTATTACCTTTATTAATTAATAGTAATATTACTGATCAAAAACGTGAGGTGAAATAAAGGAGGAAGGGAGTTGGTCAACGTGGCGAATACTGTGTTTGTGTACAAATTGAGATTACAAATCCCAAGAAATATTTCAACGAAAGCAGCAAAAGAATGATAGGACTAGTCCAAAAAGAGAACTTCCTGGATGATAGAAAACGTTCCGGCAAAAACTATCCTTTTTTTTTTTAATTTAGACAGTTGGCAAAAAAATAATAAAAATAGATCTGTTGGCAATATTGGATTTTGATGCTGCTACATAATAATTAGTTCACTAAAAGGTTTGTAAACCTTTTGAAATCAAATGACGCTCTTACAACATTGGGTAAGCTGTTCCAAAGTTTGGGAGCCTGATAACGCCAGGACTTAGTCCGAACTTAGTGGT
>NC_090871.1:16129340-16134340 GCF_036669935.1 Montipora foliosa
GAGGGTAGAGGGCTAGGTACGATGGTACTAACGCCTTTTCTTGAAAATTAAAAATGTTGATTAAAGGCAGCTGCAAAATAATGACAAAGCAGACTTTTGATGAATGGACTATATGCCAAGGGTAGTTATCAATTGAGTGTCGTAAAATAAATACCAAAGTAATTACTTCGACCAATCACAGCAGGTGCAAAAAGCGCAATGAACCAACCCAAATTTCGTAGCAATTCCATATGACTTGATCAAAGCGCGGGAAAAATCGAGAGTGCAAGAAGCGACTGGTTTTGGTTTTCCTTCTAATTGGCTGATAAACCAGCGAGAGACTTTTAATCCATGCAATCACCAAGCATAGCAATTTCAGTCCCATACGCTACTTTCTACAGAGATTTGAAAACAGCTTTTAAGGAAGCCGTTAGTAATTTAAGACTAATTTTTTTAAATTGCAGGTAACGTTCAACAAGGAGATTTCCCTTTCAATTCTAAGTGACTCAAACGGTGCCAACGGTACGGCTACGGCTACGGCAACAGCGTAATACTAATACTAATACTAATACTAATACTAATACTAATACTAATACTAATACTAATACTAATACTAATACTAATACTAATACTAATACTAATACTAATACTAATACTAATACTAATACTAATACTAATGCTAATACTAATACTAATACTAATACTAATACTAATACTAACCATTACAATTTCCTCAAATTTCGATTGGCGCATTAACTGCTTTATTTTTCACTGATAATTGTGTAGGGTCATAATCGTACACCGTAATCGGACAGCTATAATCGGACATCTGTAGTCGGACAGATACATCTGCCAATCACATTAAGAGCTCTCAGCTTCATCCACGAATTTGTAACATTAGACAGTGACAAAGGAATGCGTTTGTTTTCTCGGAAATTGTAATGGTTATATATTTAATTGGTAACATTACTTCCTGTCGTCCAATTCGGTCTGTAATCACACTCGTGATTAAACAAATCGGACTCCCGCTATGCGGGCGTCCGATTTTGTTATAATCACTCGCATGATTACAGACTGAATTGGACTCCACTCAGTCCTATCACCTTTATTAATTAATAGTAATATTACTGATCAAAAACGTGAGGTGAAATAAAGGAGGAAGGGAGTTGGTCAACGTGGCGAATACTGTGTTTGTGTACAAGTTGAGATTGCAAACCCCAAGAAATATTTCAACGAAAGCAGCAAAAGAATGATAAGACTGGTCCAAAAAGAGAACTTCCTGGATGATAGAAAACGGTCCGGCAAAAACTATCCAATTCATTTTGAATTTAGACAGTTGGCAAAAAAATAATAAAAATAGATCTGTTGGCAAAATTGGATTTTGATGCTGCTACATAATAATTAGTTCACTGAAAGGTTTCTAAACCTTTTGAAATCAAATGACGCTCTTACAACATTCGGTAAGCTGTTCCAAAGATTGGCCGCCTGATAACGCCAGGACTTAGTCCGAACTTAGTGGTGTTAACCTTTGGTAGTTGTTACAAGGTGTAGGGTGTTTCTCTTGATGATATTAACTCCATCAAACTCTCCGGGTTCGTGTCATAATTTACAAGTTTATAGACTGTAAAAGGATTTTATGTGATCTTTGCTCTAATAAAGTTTTTTTTCCCTAAAGCCCTAAGGAGTTTTTGGTATGGAATACGTTTGTCTCTAAAAACGAATCGAAGAGCCATTTTGTTTACTTTTTTCCAATTTGCATTGTCAGCTGAAACCTTAATACAGAAATATCAGGTCTGTGCGCAGGAGTTGAAATGAGGAACAATGAATAACGTATAAATATTTTTACTCGTCTTATATAATGAGGAAGTATATTTCTCCGGCATACCCTTCAAGACTGTAACCTCTTCAGACACTTCCCTACACATATTAGAAACATGTTTATCGAATTTCGACATATCGTCAACGGTGACCCCTAGCATTTCTAACTTATCGCTGTTTGGAATGATGGTATTTTCGCAGAAAAAGTAAACGCTCTTCAAAGAGAGCGATGATGATAAAGGGGACTAAACGTGTCTCCCAGACATGGCGTTGCTTCATACTTTCTCGCTATTCAAGGTTTCTGGCTGTTAATCAATAACCATGACGGTCCTCGTCGTCCTTGTCCATGCACCATCTTTATTGCAAATGATGATAGAAGAAAATAAAGATTCGTGATTGGCTAGCAGCGCGGACGCGACTCGATTTAGGACACAACTTTGTTGGAAGAGCGGCAAGACACTGCAGGATTTGTTGCACGAACATCTTCCAACATTCCATGCTTTTTAACGTAAAAACCATATAGTTCGTTGAAAAGACGATGTATAGAAATTGGGCCATAATCCCAACGATTTTTGCCTCGGTGCAACCTTCAACAAATCGCTTGAAAAGCTAGTACCCAATTGCTATGCATCTTTTCATTTGTTTTTCTTTTGATAATTCAAGACATCAGGAAAGCCCGAGTTCACGCTGATATGCATCTATTCCTCTATATTTTAACACCCTCATATTATCAGTGAGGAATGGGTAAGTGATGCTCGAACTTACCTGGACAATTTAAGCAATTGTCTCTTAAATGTAGACACCTGAAAATATCAGGTGGCTTGGTCTATAACTCTCACTTTGACTATACATTTATGGTTTAGGATTTATATACCGCACATATCACGAAGTCCCATGGCGGTTTACAATTCTTTCTCTAGGGTGAGAACGCACGTCAGCTTTTAAAGGCGCCTGTGCACCCATTTATCAGTCCATATTTGATCACACCCACCCACCCACGCAACACCTTGTTTCCGCTCCCATTTACGTCGTTGTGCATATTACAATTGATTGACAGTTCCTTCCTTTGAGGGGGGGAAGGGGGGGGGGGGGGGGAGGTGGGGTCACTGTTGGTCTCTGTCCTTCAACCTGTCCGGCTTGGGTGACCCTACAAGGAGACACAATTCCCTTGAGACTCGCAAGGTCCTCCACCTCGTGAAGCTCGTGACCTCGGGAGAACGTTTGTTGTTATTATGATTATGATTATGATTATTATCATTATAATTATTATATTTGCCATGACATCTCCCCTTACTTGAAGGCAAGAATGCGTTTGGAAACAACTTGAAAGGGTAGCTCAGGACAGAGGAGACTGGAGAGTTATTATTGGTGGCCTATGCTCCTGGAGGAGTGAAGGGCAAAAATGATTGAAATTGATGCTATTGGAAGGAAATTTCTAGAGTGCCTTGGGAGATGAGGCAGCTTGCTCAATCAACATTTGTAATTCAACAACGAAGGCCTCATATACTGTTATTGGCACAGTATTGTATACTGACTTAGTCGTGTCCTTTATGTCATGAAGTGGTCGAAGTGCCTGACACCTGAGAATTTCTAAAGGTCCGTAAATTCCGTACTCCACAGCGAGGAAACTGGAGGCTAAAAAGCAAAAACCAGTTCCGAAAGTGATGTGATTGTATGTTATCAAAAGTGGGTCCGTGCTTGTCACTTTAGGGTTAGTCATGGTCACATAGTGAGTTCAAAAATAAACTGCGATTGAGGGTCTAAAATCTTGACCTACTTCCTTCCACAGTTCAAACACATGTCTGATATACATAGTCCCTTCTTTTTGTCATTATCTTCATCATAGAGGAAGACTTGTGAACAAGGGTCAAACGTGGATGATTGCGACGCATATTTTATCACCACTTGTCTTTCCATTTGCCTCAGTAGATAAAAGCCACTCACGTCAGTCCGATTGTGAACGACAAGGACGTGACGTGAATGGTGATGGTTAAGTGATAAAAAACATGCTGAAGACATCTTTCGCTTCGCCTATCATGGTAGCATTTGTCGAGTTCGAAACAATGAGGTTTGCCATGTTATGATACGAAGAAATGGGGAACTGATTTTTTTTATATAATTTCTGAATAAATGTTGCCGGTGTCTGCTTGACTCCTAATTAAGACCAAATGTCGTATTTTTTTCGTATTGAAGATATAATGAACATCTGGAAGATGTCACACCAATAAAGATTGAGTCAATAAAAGAGTCTTAAAAAAGTCATGGAAAATTGATTACTGAGTACAGTTACTTACGCGAAAGGCCAATGTTGGTAAAACAAAGCCAGGAAATTCTAATTTGAAATAGCTGTCAGCTTAATCGACCGGAAACTGAAATGTTGTTTCCGATTGTTCGACAAATCAGTGTTGCATAAGCGAGAGTGAATTGTCAGAAGCGCTAATTTGTCACAGTTAACTGACGAAGGGCTAACGCTTGAAACGCCAGTCGTTTAATCTTTCCACGTTGGCTGTTCGACCTTTATCAACTCGTTTCATAAAATTATTTATTCGTCTCAAATGGGATACAGTGCGACCCAGGTTCCAACAACCTCGTTCACAGGGTGAGACTCAGGGAACGACGTTGCTTAGCTCCCAGATAATACAATAACACTGAGGCCATTTGTCAAGCTTGGGGTTAATTACAGGCCTTCTTTCGCACGTGAAGAAATTAAAAAAATATATATTCAATATGATTTAAATATGGTCTCTTTTACGAGAGAGAAAAAAACCTGGGCCACGCCCAGATTGGTGTCCTTTTGGGGTTTAATTCCAAATTTAATATATTTCAAAGTTCTTCCTCACCATCCGGGCTGAGGAAAGCCTGAAAAATTCAGGCTTGAAACGGGATTTCAAGGACGTCGTAGTTTAAGTATGTTAAGTTTTTGAAGAATGTTTATTTGTCAATCAATTAATCTCTTTCTTAAACGTTATTTATACACATACCTACAATTACACAAACGAGTACTTCGATCATATGAGCCAAAAACAACAACGACAACAACAACAACAACAACAACAAATAGCCGGTTAACACTGCATAGAACAATCAACAATTACTCCGTCAAAATTTTCATTAGCTTTTCCCATTTCATTTTCTTCTCCCTCGCGATGTGGAGCTCATTGCTATGAACACGTCTTGGCCTGGAAATAAAACCGCTAAGCCAA
>NC_090871.1:16151840-16191840 GCF_036669935.1 Montipora foliosa
ATGAAAGAGACCCAAGAAGACGGAGAAGAAACAAAACGACGAACCCACTCAACATTAAGAGCCATAACCTTACACTGAAAATCCACAACAGAGAAACCACCCAAACAAGAAGGCTGAACCACAACACGACGAGCGACCAAGTCCCGCTTACCGCTCCAGAAGAATTTAAAAATTAACGTATTTAATTCCACACTGACCCACCGGGGAACATAGATTAGAGAGGCCACGTACCACACACGGGAAAGGGCCAAGGCATTGATAACAAGTGACTTGCCCTTTTAAGATAACGATCGCTGACGCCAAGAGTTCAAAGCATTTTCCACCGCTGTGATACGCGGCCTCTAATTGTCCTCCTCCAGATTGCCCGGACCCAGAAAAACCCCCAACACCTTCACCTTCACCGACGACCAAGTAATGTTAACCAGTGAGTCATTGCGACCATTCCAACCACCTAACCACAAACCTTCGCATTTACCATAATTTAATTTATCCCCAGACCCCCTCTCGTACAAAGAATAAACATCAAAAACAGCCAAAATACCAGGAACAGAAGAAACAACCAGCGTAGTGTCATCAGCATAGGCAGAAACAACAGGCAAAGAAGACGAAGAACCAGGAAGAGACAAACCAGAAATTAAACCACTAGAGCGAATATTACATGCAAGAACCTCGGCAACTAAAACATAAAGGAGGGGGGAAAGGGGACATCCCTGCCTCACCCCACGAGATAACTTAAAAGAATTTGAAATATGACCATTAACATTAACACAACTACTCACATTATTGTAAAATAAATTAACCCACCCAACAAACGACTGCCCAAAACCCATAGCATACAAGGTAGAACGAAGGAACGTCCAATCAACCCTGTCGAATGCCTTTTCTTGATCAAGAGAAAGAAGAGCAGCAGGAGTACCAGATGAAGAGCGAAAATCAACAACATCACGAAGAAAAGCAACATTTTCCCCAATGAAACGGCCGGGAACACCACAAGACTGATCCTTATCAACAACCAAATGAATAACCTTAAGAAGACGAGCAGCAATAGACCGAGAAGCGATTTTGTAATCGACATTCAACAGGAAGATTGGACGCCAGTTTTTGGGATCGAGACGATCCCCTTTTTTAAACGATAAAGTAATGATACCTCGGCGCTGAGAGTGAGACAAAGAGCCTAAACCAAAAGCAGAATTCAAAACACAAACTAAATCAAAACCCAAAACATGCCAAAATTTTAAATAGAACTCCATGGGAAGGCCATCACAACCAGGAGCTTTACCACGGGCCATGCCCTGGAGAGCCGCAAAACACTCCTCCTGGCTGAGAAGACCTTCGCACACCTCACTATCATCATAAGGAAGAACTGAAGAAATGTTGGAAAAAAGGCCCAGCACGAGCATTAGAGTCACAAGGAGCAGCAGAGAAAAGATCCAAATAGAAAGAACGAAAAACATCACACAACCCATCCTTATCAGTAACCAAAGTACCATCACCAGCTCTCGGCGCCGAGATAATACGGTCAGTGCCGTTTTTCTTTTCGAGCCGGAAGAAATAGGCAGAGGAGGACTCACCCTCCTCCACCCACCTCGACCGGGCACGAACCTGAGCACCACGAGCAAGCTCAACATCCATAGCACGAAGACGAGACAAAGTAGAAAGGTAAACAGGAAGGAAAGAAAGACGACCAGAATCAACATGAACTTTTAAATGGGCAGCCAGTTTAGACAAAATATCACGCTCAACTACTTTACTTTTACCACGATTAACACAATAATTTATACTAATACGCTATATATGAGATTTGCCGCTGTCCCACCTCCCAGTGAGAGAAGAAAAAGAAGACTGACGAGACTGCCAATAGGACCAAAAAGTTGAGATGAAGTCGATATACTCGGCCTCATCCAAAACAGAAAGATTGAGCTTCCACAACCCCGGACCCGGAGGAACGGAGTTGGGGAGAGCCCATGAAAAAGAAAGAGCACAGTGGTCAGAAAAAGGACATGGTACAATGTCTACAGAAGACACATAAGGCACCCAAGCATACGAACAACCGATGAGGTCAATGCGCGATGCAAGGGCCTCATCGGGCCGGAACCAAGTGAAGGCAGAAATATTTGGGTGCCTTTCACGCCAAATATCCACCACACAACAATCCGAAAACAACTCCGACAACAAAGCAGAACTTTCACGAGAGACATCAAAAGGACAAGACCCACGGCGATCCCGAACACGGTCCAGGACCGTGTTGAAATCACCGCACAAAAGAGTAGGAACAGCAGGATCGATAGAGTCAACACAACGAACCAAAAAAGCGTCACGATTAGGATTACGGTTAGGAGCATAAATAGAAACAACCCGAAAAACAGAACCACGAAGAGAAAACTCAACCAAAACAAAACGACCATCAAACTCTCAAACAACAGACTTACACTCCAAACTGAAAGATACAAAACAACCACGCCACGAGAATGATTTGTACCAAAAGAACCAGCACACAAATAACCAAACCGAGAAAACCAAGAAAGAAGATCATCATTAGAGACCGCGTGGGTCTCCTGTAGACAAACTACCGAAGGAGAGAGATGGGACAACCACTGAAGAAATCCAAGACGCTTGTCACCATCCCTCAACCCATTAACGTTAACAGAAATTACAGTGAGAGCCATAATATAACAAAAAAGTAGTGACAAACCCATGACAAAAAACAAAAAGGTAGCGAGACAACGGCTAAATTAACGGCGCCTAGCAGGGCTAGGCGAGGGAGCACGACGACGGGACCTATGAGGATCCGGGCTTAGTGGAGGCCTCTCGTCCCCGGAACGGGACCGAGAACGAGAGGACGGACGGAGAGCCATCCCCGAGCCAGAACGAGTACTCACCCGGGGAGGAAGAGGAACGGTAAATGGAGGCGAGGTCTGGGAAGAGTTCCCAACCAGCCCTGAACCAAGATCGTCAGCAGAAGACGGTAAGGCCGCCTTCAACTTTTGTACCATAGCCAAAGTTTCCTCTCTGGACACAAGAGGGGGCAGCAACTCCCCCGAACCACTACGTGTAACCTTGACCGGGATTCTACACCGCACAGGCCTAGAATCAGAACTCAATAAGGCCGAACCGTCAGCCGAACCGTGAGCCCACCACACAAGAATAACAGACCCCGAAAGGGGAGAGAAAGTAGGGGAGGACTCCATTACCTCCTCCTGAGACTCACCGGCCTGACCGGTGGAAGCCCCCAAAACACTGTCACTGGGAGAGGGATCCAGAACTCTCTCCTCAGCCCCCCCAGCCCACTGACCAGCAGAGGCTGGCTAATCACTTTGTCGAGCTGATTATCACGAAGGGGCGATACTCATACTCTCACCAGCAGAAGAACCAGACTCTGGGGCAACTGGGGGCTCAACAGAGCCAGGCCCCACAACAGCCCCAACATCAGCATTAAGAACACCCTCATTCACGTCATTATCATTATCATTATCATTACCATTATCATCCACATTATCATCATTATCATTGTCGCTGTCGACATCAGGCCCGGTTACCCGGCACATACCAAGCTGGCTTGGGGCAATTGCGAACAAAGTGCCCCGCTTCATGACAGCGACGATATTTACCCTTTAAAGGGCAATCGGCAGCCTTATGGTTGTCATGGCAGATGTCACAGACAAGGGGCTGCCCCCTATACCAGACCCGACAATTTACCCCATCAATTTTGATACTCCTGGAGATTTCATGCTTGCGCACCATGCGCACCAACCGCGTACCAGTATAGACACCCGGGACAGTAGTCCATTGCTGGTGCTTAACTTCTTTTACGTCACCAAAAAATTTCAATGCCATCTTAACTTTGTCATTACTACCCTCAAAAGGGAACAAGATGACCGCACAGCGGACATCTCCAAAAAGTATGGACCCGGCATCCTCATAGGTCTTTTTATGGATGGGATCGATAAACGAATAATTCCCCCCGGACAGACCTGGATAGAATCCACCAGGCCAGCCAGGGAGTTAGCTATGATGCCGGCAACCCCGGCATGGGAGGTCCCAGCGGGGAAGCCGGACTTTACGATTAAAGTGCGCGTATTGCGCGGAACCATTATGATAATATGCTTTACCAATGGGGGAGGAACGCGTGATGAATCACAAAGAGAGTCTTTGTGGGAGGTTATCTAGCCATTAGAGTCATTAGAAACTAAAGTGGTTGATCTTCTATTAAAAAAAGGTAGTTTTTACGGGCACTTACTCTTTTAATAACATGGATGTCAAATTACTCGTTAATTTTGGCCAGATATTTCAGCGTTAATTTATGGTTTCACATGTGAAATTACAATGTTGCCATGGCAACTTTTCCTACAGTGGCAAAATGTCGTCTTATGAACGTAAATTGTCACCCATGACATTAATAGCTGATCATTTGGTCTACTCGTGAAATTAGGGAATGATTTCCCGCGCGTTTTGTTGAAAATCAAATAATTTCCCGATGGTTTATATTCCCTAATTTCACTCGTCACCATTTCATTATCGATACAAATTAAACAAAATCACAGTACGCAAAAATTAAGCACGTTTAGGGAACATTTGTATTCCAGCAAAAAAGCGATAGCGGAAATTGTATTGCATCGAAAAAACAACAGCGACATTTATCTCTAGCCAAATAGGCGACAGGTGGGCTGGTAAATGAGCGACAAAGTCACAACCCCCCTTGGAAGGCCTCTTTCATAAGATCATTAATTCACCTCAAATGGGATCTAGTGAGACCTCACAATTGACCACTGAGCTGCCCCCAGGTGGCTTGACTGATAGCACCAGATGGTAGGGCAATGCAGGGCAATAACACTGACGTCATGCGTCAAGCTTGGAATTTTTTACAGCCCTTCTTTTGCAGTTTCCGACAACTAAGGTGATCATTGACGAATGGAAAGCCTGAAAAATTTAGGCTTGAAACGGCATTTCAAGGATTCCGTAGTTGAAACATATTTCTTTGTTTTAAAACTATATATTTATACATAGCCCCTTAGTATTAACATCTTCAACGGGTTTTCTTACGAAAAGCTGCCAATTGGCTTGATAGCCTAATTGGTGGAGAATGGCACCGGTGTCATGTGCAGAGTTAATGGCGTTCAAGTCATGGCAACGCTTTGCATTCGTTAATCAGCGCTTAACTAACGCTTATTCCACGCCATCTTTAATTGTAACGTGCTTCTTTCCGTAGATTAATTATATATGTCTTTCAGATATTACCATGATCATCACCAGCAAAACATACAAATGAAGGGTCCAAAAGTCAATGATCGAGTCTTTCATTTTATCACAACGTCAACTCCTATCATAACTAAGTTCTGTAAATTTTGCACGATTAATTCATAAGCTGGCACTGGATCACGGTTTTCGCAAATAACACAGATAAAAAGCAGCATAGACAGTTGTTGGGTACACTGTACTGAAGGCTTGACCTTACAAGTCAGCTTATTACCGTCACCTTCAGGCAAGTTAGCTCTCGTTAATTGGATACACCACTTGCATTGAAGTTCTAAATACAAACTTTCTTATTTCTTCTTGTCGCCAGCAATAAATCAAAGGATTAAGAAGAGAATTTATCATCACGAAAGTGTGTGCCATTGCGCCAATTGACCCTAAAAGAAATTTTCTCTCCTGGAAAAATCCAATTGCAAACATAACAGTGTACAAAATTCCGGGTACCAAACATATTCCAACAGCACCGACCACTATGACGGTTGTCTTGAATGCTTTGTTCTGCTTAAGGAATGTTTCTACTTGTTCTTGCGGTAGCTGTTGAGCTTTAATCATCTTTTGGTGCCGACGAGTTTCAAAATAAAGGATTACGTTTGAAGAAGAAACGAAAACAACGCAAGCAAAAGCGATGTGAGAGGCAGAAATAAAATACAGGGCGCCGCTTCCGCGGATCAAGTGAGTAGGCAAACCAAAAGAACTGCTATACACCCAGCAAAACAAGACTCCGATCTTCATGTTTCGTGTTGTCATAACCGAAGGATACCAAAACGGATATTTGATTGCTATCATTTTCTCGCCGACAACCATCATGAGATGAAGAGCCGAGGAATAAGAAAGTACGATAATGCAAAGCTCGTGAATGAGATAGAAGACTCTAGCGATGTCGCTACCAAGCAGGTAGGCTGTTTTGCACAGAATAAACAAAGGCTGCGAGGTCAGACCTGTCAACACATCTGTGACTGCTAAACAGGCCAACATGATGTTCCCGTTGTTCTGAAGTCTTCGTCTTTTTTTTATTGCAATTATCACCAACGCGTTCAGTCCGATTGTGAATGGACAGGCTATAGTGTTAACGATGATGGTTATGGAAATAAAGACCAAGCTGAAGACATCTTTTTCTTCGCCATTCATCGTGAGGTTTGTCAAGTTGGAAACAGAGAAGTTTGCCATGTTACGAAAATAAGAA
The DNA here is from genome assembly GCF_036669935.1 of Montipora foliosa. NCBI lineage: Eukaryota > Metazoa > Cnidaria > Anthozoa > Scleractinia > Acroporidae > Montipora > Montipora foliosa. The sequence continues at coordinate 16,158,274 of NC_090871.1, forward strand.
ATGGAACACTGATTCTTTTTACTGGATAAATGCTGCTTAGCTACTGCCTTCCTTTCCGCTTTTAAGCACCACAAGAGAGCAAGTGTTCATGAGGAGCTTAACTTGGGTCAGGAATGTAGGTCCCCGCTGTTAAGGTAAAAAAAAATTACTAAAATCTCAGTGGGAGTTGTAACAAGACTCACACTAAAAAGGCAGAGCAAGAGACAAAGGGAGAGGGAGGTGTTAATCTCGACACATTTGTTGGGCCGACTTCGTCATAAAGTTTTTAACGACGACAAATATCTCAAATTACTTTAAATCAATTTTGAGTGACGTGTCAAAATAGTCCAGAGGCACAATAAATCAATCTGAAATATTTTCTAAAACACGGTTTACAACGCCCAGCATCATGCAATTAAAAAATGGAAAATTATTTCTTTATTCTCTTTATTTCAAACTAATTTAAACATGAAACGTTAGTGATGTATTGGTATATTTCTTAATTTAAACACAGGCAAATTATTTTGTCAGTTAACTTTCAGGCTACCGAGATGCAACTTGTTTTGCCTGGCATACACTTTTCTCAACAGCAACGGTGAATTGGTTCTTTTCTGATTTTAAAGCAATCCATTTTTAAGTTTTATACTTACGGAACTCGATAATTGAGGAATAAAACTCAACAGCTATAACACCTTCGAATATCTGCTTCACTAATTCTCCGGTTAAACATGAAACGTTAGTGATGTATTAGTGTATTTGTTAATTTAAACACAGGCAAATTATTTCATTCCTTTCAGGCTGCCGAGATGCAACTTGTTTCGCCTGGCATACACTTTTCTCAACAGCAACGGTGAATTGGTCCTTTTCTCATTTTAAAGCAAACCATTTTTAAGTTTTATACTTATGGAACTCGATAATTGAGGAATAAAACTCAACAGCTATAACACCTTCGAACATCTGCTTCCCTAATTCTCCGGCTAAACGTGAAACGTTAGTGATGTATTGATGTATTTGTTAATTTAAACACAGGCAAATTATTTCTTAACTTTCAGGCTACCGAGATATAACATGTTTTGCCTGGCATACACTTTTCTCAACAGCAACGGTGAATTGGTCCTTTTCTCATTTTAAAGCAATCTATTTTTAAGTTTTATACTTATGGAACTCGATAATTGAGGAATAAAACTCAACAGCTATAACACCTTCGAACATCTGCTTCACTAATTCTCCGGTTAAACATGAAACGTTAGTGATGTATTAGTGTATTTGTTAATTTAAACTTAGGCAAATTATTTCATTCCTTTCAGGCTGCCGAGATGCAACTTGTTTTGCCTGGCATACACTTTTCTCAACAGCAACGGTGAATTGGTTCTTTTCTGATTTTAAAGGAAACCATTTTTAAGTTTTATACTTATGGAACTCGATAATTGAGGAATAAAACTCAACAGCTATAACACCTTCGAACATCTGCTTCCCTAATTCTCCGGTTAAACATGAAACGTTAGTGATGTATTAGTGTATTTGTTAATTTAAACACAGGCAAATTATTTCTTTACTTTCAGGCTTCCGAGATGCAACTTGTTTCGCCTGGCATACACTTTTCTCAACAGCAACGGTGAATTGGTTTTTTTCTGATTTTAAAGCAATCTATTTTTAAGTTTTATACTTATGGAACTCGATAACTGAGGAATAAAAGTCAACAGCTATTACACGTTCGAATATCTGCTTCCCTAATTCTCCGGTTAAACATGAAACGTTAGTGATGTATTGGTATATTTGTTAATTTAAACGCAGGCAAATTATTTTGTCAGTTAACTTTCAGGCTGCGGGGATGCAACTTGTTTTGCCTGGCATACACTTTTCTCAACAGCAACGGTGAATTGGTTCTTTTCTGATTTTAAAGCAATCCATTTTTAAGTTTTACATGTAGAATATAGCACTGTACGGAAAGGACTGGGACCAATAAGATAGGTTGGTTGGTCCTACGTAGACAAAAATAAAAAGATGTTTGGTTGCAATTGTTGCGTGCCAAGAGTTCCCGCTAACAAAATTGGCGACCACGAAGGGACCTGGGATTAAATGAAGAAGAATATTACCGACTTACGACTCTTGGCGATCGATTTTGGTTTTTTTTTTTTAGCTTTGTTGTATTTTTCGCTCTGACCACGTGCTTCAAGTGCCCGCCATTTTGTACCGTATTTGCGGAGAAAAACGAAAACGTTCCGTTTATTTACACGATGGCAGAAGAACTTGAATTGGAAATACAGTCGCGCATTTATGCTGCAGATTGGAGTTCACTCGAGCGAACAGCCAAGTCCTTTAAAGCTGATATCGAAGGCAAGACGAGACTAGCCGTAGCGAAACATGTCCAGCGACTTGAGGAAGAGATTGGAAAATTAGGAGACACTGAAATCGTGCCGTATCTTGGAGATTTAAAACAACTATTGACGGAACAACCATCTGTGGGCAAAAAGGGCGAGGGTAAGAGTGGAAAACCAGTTATTAGTGATGTAAAACCACCGCAGGAAGACTTAGTTAAACCGGAGTCGACTGCTTTTGCGAGACAGGAAGCAGTCGTAAACCCGTCAAAGTCTCAAAAATGTAACCACTGCTGTAAATTTGGAGGAGAGCAAAGATTGCTTAGGAGATGTGGTCAATGCAAAAGTGTATGGTATTGCTCCAACAAGTGTCAAAAGGAGCATTGGCCCGAACACAAAGGGGTATGTCAAGCAATACGTTATCTGTCTGAAACAAGCAATTGTAAGTCAAAAGAGTTCATACCTTGTGTTAGCCATTTAACTCCAACTGAGCATGCTAAAGTTGTTGGCCTTGTTGGCAAGAAGTGCATGGTAAAGTGTTTGCTCAATGACTATGAACTTGATATGTTATGGGACACTGGTGCCCAAGTATCAATAATATCAATTCAATGGCTTCAGCAACACTTATAAGATATATCCATTAGACAGCTGTCAGAGCTCTTGGATGCAAAGTTGAATTTAACAGTAGTGAATGGGTCTGTGATACCCTACATTGGATGGGTGGAAGTTAGGGTGAAGTTGATCCCTCCCAGTAGCCATGGTAATCAAGGGGAACTAATAGTACCTTTACTTGTGACATCGGAAACATTAGACTGTCCAATTCTGTGATACAATGTTATTGAAGAGCTTGTGAACCAGGACCAGAATTCCAAGCCAATAATTTACAAGAGTTTTCCACAAACGGAGAGCACTAAACTAGATGCTATGGTGAACTTTATTCAGAACTCAACTTCAGGTGTCATTTGTAAAGTAAGAACTGGAAGGAAAAATGTTATAGTCCCTAAGAAAAGCACAATTGCTGTTAGCTGTCGTGCAAATACTGGACCTGGGTTGTTTGAACCAAACCAGTTGGCACATTTACCAGAGGGTTTGGAACTTTATGAGACTTTGCTATACATGAAACCAGGGAAAACATCTAGGGTGCAAATTGCTGTATGTAATGGAACTGATCATTACATTGTGCTTAATAGCCGCACCGCACTAGGAGTTCTCCAGGCAGTCAAGTCTGTGACAGAAGCAGATGTTCGATTGAGTGTATGTAGAACCTCGTGTGAACACCAACATCTCGAGCAGCATGAATCACAGGAATCAACGACGTTAGATATTCCTGGGAAGCAAGATAAACAAGGCATAAACCCCCTCCCAGCAGTTGACCTCAGTGGCTTGAATCATGACCAGCGGATTTTAACTGAAACAATGTTGAGGGAAGAGTATGAGTCATTTTCATCCAGTGAGCAAGATATCGGGTGTATCCCTGATCTGGAAATGGAGATTAATCTGAACGATAGCCAACCAGTGCAAAAGAAGTACACATCAATTCCTAGACCACTGTATCCAGAAGTAAAACAGTACATCGAGGATCTCCTGAACCAGAACTTTGTTAAAGAATCAAAGTCCCCATACTCCTCTCCAGTCGTCTGTGTCCGAAAGAAAGACGGATCTTTAAGGCTTTGCATTGATTATCGAGAACTGAATCGCAAGACCATCGCTGACCGACATCCAATCCCTAGAGTTCAAGAAACTCTGGATAGTCTTGGTGGGAATACTTGGTTCAGTGTCCTTGACCAAGGTAAGGCGTACCATCAGGGGTTTATAAGTAAAGAGAGCAGAGCAGCCACAGCCTTCATGACACCTTGGGGGCTCTACGAGTGGGTGAGAATCCCATTTGGATTAATGAATGCACCGGCCAACTTCCAGCGAGGAGTACATGCAAAGTTGTTCAGGGATAGTTAATCAGAGTGTTTTGGATGCTATCTCATCGTCGATTCAGGAAACTAACACTGCCTGGTTATCTTCTTTCACTGCATTACCTGAAATGGTACAGAAGGAGAGTGCTGACATTCAAACCATGCCACATGATGAACTAGTGACAGCTCAACGTGAAGACCCAACAATTGCTTGTATTCTACACTTTCTGCAAGTTGGAAGACGACCAACCTTTCGAGATAAACAAAAGGAGTCAGCTATCGTACGACAGCTCTTACACGAATGGAATAACCTGTTCATTGCTGAATTCTTTATCACAAGTCTGGACCTAGGGATCGAATGGTGTTGCCCAAGAAATATCACAAAAGGGTGTACGTTGAACTGCATGAAAACATGGGACATTTAGGCGCAGACAGAGTAGTGGAGCTAGCAAGACAACGCTTTCGTTGGCCATTCATGAGGGTGGACATTACACATTATGTCACAAAAGTGTGCCATTGCCTAAAACAGCGGAAACCCGCGACTCACGTCAGTGCACCACTTCAGCCCATCATTTCCACTGCTCCTTTCCAACTTGTCTCCATGAATTATGTTCATCTTGAACCAAGCTCTGGAGGATATCAGTATATCCTGGTAATCATGGACCATTACACTAGATTTGCTCAAGCATATGCTACCCGTGACAAATCCGCCAAAACTGCTGCTGATAAATTGTACGATGATTTTATCATGAGATTTGGATTCCCAGAGACCATTCACCACGACCAAGGTGGCGAGTTTGAAAACAAGCTCTTCTACAACCTCGAGAAACTGAGTGAGATTAGGCATTCGCGTACAACACCTTACCACCCACAGGGGAACGGACAGGTCGAAAGGTTCAACCGAACGCTTCTATCAATGCTGAGAGCACTCCCGGAAAAACAGAAATCGCGCTGGCGTGACCATCTTAACAAGGTTGTCCATGCATATAAGTGTACTCGTCACGACTCCACAGGTTTCTCGCCGTTCTATCTAATGTTTGCCAGAGCCCCAAGGCTACCCATCGACATCATGTTTGGCTTGAAACCTCCAGTAGGATATTCTACGTACCCTGAGTATGTCAGAAATTGGCGCCGAGCTATGAAAGAAGCTTACAACTTGGCCTCCGCTCATGCAAAAAAGAGTGCACTCTTGGTTAAAGCAGCAGTACGACAAGAAAGTGAAGCATGATACCGCGCTGTGTGCGATCGAGTGCGAGTGCTTGTAAGGAATATGACTGAATGGGTGGCCCTGGAAAGTTGCGACCTTATTGGGAGCAAGAAATCTATGTTGTAACGCAGAAAAGGAAGGATATGCCTGTCTATGAAGTTAAACCAGAAACTGGAATTGGAAGATCACGTGTTTTGCATCGCAATATGCTACTACCATGTTCCTACTTACCTGCTGAAACACAACTTACACCTTCGAAAAACCGCCAGGCTGTGTCCAAGAGAGCTAACAAGCAAGAAGCTTTCCGAGAGGAAACCAGTATAACTACAGATGAGGACATTAGCAGTTTGACGCCTTGTCCAAGAATTGTATGCATCTAAACATTGCCAGGCTAAACATATTGCTCCAGACTTAGTTGAAAGGGACACTGGGACCGGAACTGAAGAGGAACTTTGTCAAGGTAATGCGCAAGACTCCACGGAGGAAGTCTGAAACCTAGAGCAACGTGCCAATGTGACAGACGATGAGGCTGCAGATAACTTACCTTTAAGACAATCCCAGCGTTTAAGTAGACCCCCTCTAAGGATGACCCCTGATGCAATGGGACAACCATCCTTTAAACCGAGATTCACAACAGCGATTCAAGGCATCACAGTGTCGTACCCGCAACAGTTGTGTCAACACTTGCCAGTACCATGGTTTATGTACCCTGCCTTGCAGCCCTACAGCTATTTTGTACCCCTTTTAGTACCAGTTCAGCCGTTTTATTCAATGTCAGGTTGATGTTTAGAAGCTAACCCTTAGAAACTCAGTTCAAAAGGAATTGAACCTGTTGAAGCTACGTTCAAGTTAGATATCATTGATAAACATTTATTTCATTATACTTCTCTATGACATTTAGCCCGTGCAAAGAGGTGTCATCTTGTCCTACTAGGAGAATTTTTTTCTCTATTTCAGAAGTTCTTTGTATAAGGAAGTTAAGTTTTGTTCGTCATCGTAATGGACCGTGCTGCAGTAGCGAATAGAATCAGTGACGTTTAAGTGAACATATCTTCTTATTCTGGCCTGATCAACCAGGATCCTACAGTTCACTTCAGAACGAGAAACAGAAGTACAAGGAACTGTTATAAAAGACTATCGTTTACTTGTTTATGTTGAGGACAACATTATTTTTAAGGTGGGAGAAATGTAGAATATAGCACTGTACGGAAAGGACTGGGACCAATAAGATAGGTTGGTTGATCCTACGTAGACGAAAATAAAAGGATGTTTGGTTGCAATTGTTGCGTGCCAAGAGTTCCCTCTAACATACACTTATGGAACTCGATAAATAAGGAATAAACTCAACGGCTATTACACCTTCGAACATCTGCTTCCCTAATTCTCCGGTTAAACATGAAACGTTAGTGATGTATTGGTATATTTTTTAATTTAAACACAGGCAAATTATTTTGTCAGTTAACTTTCAGCTCGCTACCGAGATGCAACTTGTTTTGCCTGGCATACACTTTTCTCAACAGCAACGGTGAATTGGTTCTTTTCTGATTTTAAAGCAATCCATTTTTAAGTTTTATACTTTTGGAACTCGATAACTGAGGAATAAAACTCAACAGCTATTACACCCTCGAACATCTGCTTCCCTAATTCTCCGGTTAAACATGAAACGTTAGTGATGTATTGATGTATTTGTTACTTTAAACACAAGCAAATTATTTCTTAAATTTGAGGTTGCCGAGATGCAGCTTGTTTCGCCTGGCATACACTTTTTTCAACAGCAACGGTGAATTGGTCCTTTTTTGATTTTAAAGCAAACCATTTTTAAGTTTTACATGTAGAATATAGCACTGTACGGAAAGGACTGGGACCAATAAGATAGGTTGGTTGGTCCTACGTAGACAAAAATAAAAAGATGTTTGGTTGCAATTGTTGCGTGCCAAGAGTTCCCTCTAACAAAATTGGCGACCACGAAGGGACCACGAAGTTTTATACTTATGGAACTCGATAACTGAGGAACTGGGAAATTTAGAATGCCCAATTGTAGCTGTGTAAAATTTCATTCCGGGCTAATTGTTTTCCCAGCATGTCACAGGGAGGCACATTCAATATTAATCAGAGACTTATTAATTTCCTGCTATCATGATATCCTGATATCATGAAATTGAACCTAACAGCAATTATTTTACCTCAACGTTTGAGGGTGAGCCTGTATACCGGGAAGGCTTCCAGCACCGAATTCCCCGACGTCAACATTGTTTACTGCCTCCATAACTCGTTTGAAAACATCTGAATACAGAAATCCATGACATTCAGACGACGACTGCTCAATTAATCCCCCCACAGAGGCCAACCAAGGTTATTCCGTAAGCTTCGTCCACGTTTCGTACCAGAATTTCGGACGGCGAGTCTAATCTGCAGGTCGCTGGTCGCAGGTCACAGGTTGCAGGTCATTGTTTCATCAATACAGAAAGTATCCTAAACATTCTTAAAAGCTAACCTTAGGCCTAATTAGGCCTAAACAAAAGTTTTTAAGCCTAAGGGTAGCTTTTAAGAATGTTTAGGTTACTTTCTGTATGGGTGAAACAATGACTACAACCTGTGACCTGCGACCTGCGATCTGCAGATTAGACCCGCCGAATTTCGGAACGTGATCACCATTTTCCCGCAAAAAATTACCAGCAGCGAGGAGCGTCGAAGTAGTGCTGGTCGGCGAGGGACGACGACGACCTGTACCATTCTTCCCAGGGTGAGAGAGTTAATCCATAAATCCTATAGAACGAAAAATGGTTCCGTGTCCCAGAACTAACCGCCACTGTCGATGCGCGCAAACGAACTGAAAAAGATTTGTGTTCCCCACAAAATTCATCTCGCCCCTAAATATGGTCATTCAATAACAAATTAACTACTTGTTTCTGCTTAACGTAAGTTCACAGTACAATCTGATCGATCCTGAATGCTTTAACACTTTTCTGAATACGAAACACCTTTTGTGTTATGTTTTTAGCCTTTGTTCATGGATATCTACACCGTCAGGAGACGTCCAGCCGAGAATTCCTGAGTCGGCTTAAGCTCCTCATGCTGAGTTGATTTTTCTCACATACTGAAGATTGACTGAAACATCACAACAATAACTATTTGAGTAAATAGAGAAGGTCGGAGTCTTAAAACTCTTATGCTTCGGTAAATTGATTACTATTGCAGTTACTTACGTGAGAGGCTAATGTTGGAAAAACAAAACCAGGAAGCGTTGTTTCCGATGAAGACGGGGTCAGTTTTTAAAGCTTAATTAACCTCCAGAAGAGAACTTTGTAAGATGAGGTTTTCCTTGTTTCCATTAGCTCGGGAAATGTCGCTGAAAAACTATTAAATAACCCCCCTTCTGAGGGTAGAGGGCTAGGTACGATGGCACTAACGCCTTTTCTTGAAAATTAAAAATGTCGATTAAAGGCACCTGCAAAATAATGACAAAGCAGACTTTTGATGAATAGACTATATGCCTGGGGCAGTTATCAATTGAGTGCCGTAAAACAAATACCAAAGTAGTTACTTCTACCAATCACAACAGGTGCAAAAAGTGCAATGAACCAATCCAAATTTCGAAGCAATTCCATATGACTTGATCAAAGCGCGCAAAAAATCGCGCATGCGTGCGTTTCCTTTTAATTGGCTGATAAACCAACGAGAGACTTTTAAACCAATCACCAAGCATAGCAATTGCAGTCCCGGACGCTACTTCCTACAGACATTTGAAAACTGCTCTTAAGGAAGCCGTTAGTAATTTAAGACTAATTTAGTTAAAGTGCAGGTAACGTTAAACAAGGAGATTTCCCTTTCAATTCTAAGTGACTGAAACGATGCCAACGGCTACGGCTACGGCAAAGGCAACAGCGTAATACTAATACTAATACTAATACTAATACTAATACTAATACTAATACTAATACTAATACTAATACTAATACTAATACTAATACTAATACTAATACCAATACTAATACTAATACTAATACTAATACTAATACTAATGCTAATGCTAATGCTAATGCTAATGCTAATGCTAATGCTAATCCTAATACCAATACAAATACCAATACCAATACCAATACCAAAACTAATACTAATACTAATACTAATGCTAATGCTAATGCTAATGCTAATGCTACTGCCAATGCCAATGCCAATGCCAATGCCAATGCCAATGCCAATGCCAATGCTAATACTAATACTAATACTAATCATTACAATTTTCTCAAATTTCGATTGGTGCATTAACTGCTTTATTTTTCACTAATAATTGTGTAGGGTCATAATCGTACACCGTAATCGGACAGTTGGGTGTAATCGGACATCTGTAATAGGACAGATACATCGGCCAATCACAGTAAGAGCCCTCAGCTTAATCCACCAATCACACAATTTATCCCAATAACCATAACAACCACTTACCCTACCAAACTGGGAATTCTCCAAAATGGGCGAATTATTAACATTAGACAGTGACAAAGGAATGCATTTGTTTTCTCGGAAATTGTAACGGTTATATTTAATTGGTAACAGGACTTCTTGTCGTACTATTCGGTCTGTAATCATACTCGTGATTAAACAAATCGGACTCCCGCTATGCGGTCGTCCGATTTTGTTATAATCACTCGCATGATTTCAGACTGAATTGGACTCCACTGAGTCCTATTACCTTTATTAATTAATAGTAATATTACTGATCAAAAACGTGAGATGAAATAAAGGAGGAAGGGAGCTGATCAACGTCGGAAATACTATGTCAAATTGAGATTGCAAACCCCAAGAAATATTTCAACAAAAGCAGCAAAAGAATGATAAGCCTGGTCAAAAAAGGGAACTTCCTGGGTGATGGAAAATGTTCCGGCAAAAACTATCCAATTTATTTTAAATTTGCACAGTTGGCAAAAAAATAATAAAGTTTATTAGCTTTTAGCTATTTAGTGTTACCCTCCATAAATAAAGTGAGTATGTGCCATTTCGTTTACTTTTTCTAATATGCATTGTCAGCTGAAACCTTATTACAGAAATGCCAGGTCTGTGCGCAGGAGTTGAAATGAGGAACAATGAATAACGTATAAATATTTTTCCTCGTCTTATATAATGAGAAAGTATATTTCTCCGGCATATCCTTCAAGACTGCAACCTCTTCAGGCACTTTCCTACAGATATTAGAAACATGTATATCGAATTTCAACATATCATCAACGGTGACCCCTAGCATTTCTAACTTATCGCTGTTTGGAATGATGGTATTTTCGCAGCAAAATTCGAGATTAGCTTTCCCATCTCTCAGCACCATCGCCTGGTATTTAGAGTGGTTTCTTTTTAGACCGTTTTCCAAAAACCATCTATCCACGTGTGAAAAATCAGAAATTATGGTACCCTGAACTACCAGAGGATCCTCATTAGAAAAGAAAATTTGAGTGTCATCCCCAGAAGTCGATACGTAGCTACGCTTTATGACGTAAACGAGATCGTTCAACATCGCAGCACTGAACAAATTATATCGTGATTGTACCATGAATTAACGTAGCCGGCCCATTTGATACAACAGTAAAGCAAACAGAACAGGAATGGTTGGACAAATACGAGGTATCGAAATGTGAGATCCGTAGGTTGTGGGATCGTAGGACTGTGAACACGAAAAACCTTAAATAACAATGACCAGAACCAGGTTTTCTGAGCCCACGAGAGTGAGCACCCCAGCAAACCATTGTTTTAACGAAAACTGCTGGTCAGCAACCTGGCTCTGGCCATTTCTGTCTAAGGTCTTCCAAGTGATACCACTTGTTGTTTAGCTGGTAGAAGTTTGCGCATGAAGTCGATCAATTTTGATTGGTCCCGCCACGACCAACTCGCTTGCAAAGTACGCCAGTTCTCGAGTTCCACGCTTTTTTCACGTAAATCACTTCAAGGGTAGTGGAAGAGTAAATAGATAGTATATAAGCCATGATCCCACACCGAGACTCTAAAGCCCTGGCCAAACTATCGAACAGAATCGAATCCAACATGCCACATTGTTAGGTAAAAATATTGAGGTGGTCGTAAAACACTATCCAACATTGATTGACGAAATTGAAAGTTAACTGTAACGAGAACCTCTCGTAGCTTTGTGCTACTGGAGCTGCTGGAGGACGGAAATGACCGATTGAAACGAGGAAAAACCAAATAATGATTAAGAGAACGTGTAGAAAAGGGTATGTTCAATGCAAGATACATCCGCTCTTAGGAGGTGAGAAGAATGAGCACGGATCAATTTGCAGAAGTTTTAAACGCTCTTCAAAGAGAGCGATGATGATGAAGGGGACTAAACGTGTCTCTCAGACATGACCTTGCTTCATACTTTCTCGCTATTCAAGGTTTCTGGCTGTTAATCAATAACCATGACGGTCCTCGTCGTCCTTGTCCATGCACCATCTTTATTGCAAATGATGCTAGAAGAAAATAACGATTCGTGATTGGCTAGCAGCGTGGACGTCACTCGATTCAGGACACAACTTTGTTGGAAGAGTGGCAAGACACTGCAGGATTTGTAAAAACCATCTAGTTCGTTGAAAGAACGATGTATTTTTACACCCTCATACTATCAGTGAGGAATGGATAAGTGATGCTCGAACTTACCTGGACAATTTAAGCAATTGTCTCTTAAATATAGACACCCGAAAATTTCAGGTGGCTTCGTCTATAACTCTCACTTTAACTATACTTTTATGGTTTAGCATTTATATACCGCACATATCACGAAGTCCTATGGCGGTTTATAATTCTTTCTCTAGGGTAAGAACGCACGTCAGCTTTTAAAGGCGCCTGTGCAGCCATTATCATTATCGCTCCCATTTACGTCGTTGTGCATATTACAATTGATTCACGGCTCGAGCTCCTTCCTTTGAGGGGGGAGGGGGGGGGGGGGGTGGGGTCACTTTTGGTCTCTGTCCTTCAACCTGTCCGACTTGGATGACCCTACAAGGAGACACAATTCCCTTGAGACTCGCAAGGTCCTCCACCTAGTGAAGGTCGTGACCTCAGGAGAACATTATTGTTATTATGATTATGATTATGATTATTATTATAATTATCATATTTGCCATGACACCTCCCCTCACTTGAAGGCAAGTATGCTTTTGGAAACAACTTGAAAGGGTAGCTCAGGACAGAGGAGACTGGAGAGTTATTATTAGTGGCCTATGCTCCGGGAGGAGTGAAGGGCAAAAATGATTGAAATTGATGCTATTGGAAGGAAATTTCTAGAGTGCCTTGGGAGATGAGGCAGCTTGCTCAATAAACATTTGTAATTGAACAACGAAGGCCTCTTATACTGTTATTGGCAGCTATTGTATACTGACTTAGTCGTGTCCTTTATGTCATGAAGTGGTGGAAGTGCCTGACACCTGGGAATTTCTAAAGATCTGTAAATTTAAAAAGCAAAAACCAGTTCCGAAAGTGATCTGATTGTATGCTATCAAAAGAGGGGGCGTACTTGTCACTTTAGGATTAGTCATGGTCACGTAGTGAGTTCAAAAATAAACTGCGATTGAGGGTCTAAAATCTTGACCTAATTCCTTCCACAGTTCAAACATATGTCTCATATACATAGTCCCTTTTTTTTGTCATTATCTTCATCATAGAGGAAGACTTGTGAACAAGGGTCAAAAGTGGATGATTGCGACGCATATTTTATCACCACTTGTCTTTCCATTTGCCTTGATAAAAGCCACTCACGTCAGTTCGATTGTGAACGAAAAAGAAGTGACGTGAATGGTGATGGTTAAGTGATAAAAAACATGCTAAAGACATCTTTCGCTTCGCCTATCATGGTAGCATTTGTCGAGTTCGAAACAGTGAGGTTTGCCATGTTATGATACAAAGAAATGGGCACTAATTTCTTTTATATAATTTCTGAATAAATGTTGCCGTTGGCTGCTTGACTCCTAATTAAGACCAAATGTCGATTTTTCTCTCACATATTGAAGATATAATGAACATCTCGAACATGTCACACCAATAACGATTGAGTCAATAAAATGAGAGTCTTAAAAAAGTCATGGAAAATTGATTACTGATTACAGTTACTTACGCGAAAGGCCAATGTTGGTAAAACAAAGCCAGGAAATTCTAATTTGAAATAGCTGCCAGCTTAATCGACCGGAAAATGAAATATTTATGTTGTTTCGGATTGTTCGACAAATCAGTGTTGCATAAGCGAGAGTGAATTGTCAGAAGGGCTAATTTGTCACAGTTTACTGACGAAGGGCTAACGCTTGAAACGCCAGTCGTTTAATCTTTTCACGGTGGCAGTTCGACCTTTATCAACTCGTTTCATAAAATTATTTATTCATCTCCAATGGGATGCAGTGCGACCCAGCCCCCAACAACCTCGTTCACAGGGTGAGACTCAGGGAACGACGTTGCGCAGCTCCTAGATGACACAATAACACTGAGGCCATTTGTCAAGCTTGGGGTTTATTACAGGCCTTCTTTTGCACGTGAAGAAATTAAAAAATATATATTCAATATGATTTAAATACGGTCTCTTTTAGGAGAGAGAAATAAACCTAGGCCACGCCCAGATTGGTGTCCTTTTGGGGTTTAGTTCCAAATTTAATATATTTCAAAGTTCTTCCTCACCATCCGGGCTGAGGAAAGCCTGAAAAATTCAGGCTTGAATCGGGATCTCAAGGATGTCGTAGTTTAAATATATTAAGTTTTTTAAGTATGTTTATTTCTTAATCAATTAATATCTTTCTTAAACGTTATTTATACACATACCTACAATTACACAAACGAGTACTACTATCATATGAGCCAACAACGACAACAACAGCAACAACAACAAATAGCCGGTTAACACTGCATAGAACAATCAACAATTACTCCGTCAAAATTTTCATTAGCTTTTCCCATTTCATTTTCTTCTCCCTCGCGGTGTGGAGCTCATTGCTATGAACACGTCTTGGCCTGGAAATAAAAGCGCTAAGCGAAGGAAGACTTCCATTGCATTTTCTTGAATAAAGATAATATTTCCCTATCAAAAGAATGTGATTAATCAGGCTTGAAACGGGATTTTAAGGGTGCCGTAGTTTAAGTATACTTGTTTTTTTTTTGCGTGTTTACACAAAGCGTCTTATTATCAAGACCGATTTATTAGGAAATCACAAAAATGACAAGCTCCGGCCAATTGGTGGAGAACGGCACCGGTATAGTTTATGGCGTTCCAGTCTGGGCAACGCCTTGCTTTCCTCACTCGGCGCTTAACTAACGCTTATAAACACGATTATCTCTAATTGCAACTTGCTTCTTTCCATTTAATTTGGTTTTGGTCACCATGCGAACGTACGACCGTCCACCCCTCTATATATGCCAATACCACCAGTATCACAAGACCATATTGCGGGCTCAAGTTTAGATAATACTTGTCTCTAGCTAGTTTACAGGGTGCCAAAACAATTTTGATATTGGACATGCGTGTTATGGTCAATCGACACCTATCAAAACAAGGTATCCGGTGACCAATATCAAGTTTTGAGCTCATCGAAGTCAGCTGTTGTTTTCGAAGTTGAACGCAGACAAGGTACTGAGTTTCGATTGGATCGCAGGCTCAAGCAGGAGCCCATCTGGAGCGTACAACTTCCATACAGCGTTTGTGAAACGGCGTTTTCACAAGTAGGTTTATTTTTAGACTAGCCCTTCCCGGGAATTAGGTCAAAAAACAAAGGCAGTTCCGGTTAATTTTTTGCTTAATTTCTTGTAATTGGTCATCGGGCTCCTGTGGGAGTCTGATTAGCGGGAAATTCAATCTAAAAATAACCTTACTTGTGAAAACGCCGTTGCACGAAAATAGGTAAGTTGCACGCTCCGGGTGATGAGCTCCTGGCTCAAGCGAGGTTAACTTATTGTAAAAAAGATAAATAATGTTGGAGCTCCGCTTTTAGGCTTGGCTTGATATATTATTCGTTATCCAGTCAGAGAATTCTCAATTAAAAAGCCTTACCCTATTGCCATTGTGGATCGCTTCCTTCCTGTGAGGTTTTTTTCCAGATTCAAAGCGATTTGAGCCATTTTTCAATTACTCGGTTGTCAACGGTATGCACACTCCATTCTGGGGAGCCGACTAATTTGAATCAAATATTCCTGGATAAAGTATTCCCACGGTTACAATTCCACGGAATCAATTGACAAAGTTTAAACTTTCATTTCAACACACATGAAATAGGACATAAAATAAAATGTTGCTTTTTAGCACCCAGAGGGAAACCTCCCAAAGAAAGCCAAAGAATCAAAACACTTAATGAACCTACACGTGAGGTCTAGTCCATGTAGCAATACCAATATTTTGAATTGAACTTAATTCAGTAAAAAGTCGTTATGGGATTTTTTTCCTTCTCCATCTCCAGATGTCCCATTAATTTGTTGCACGCGGATTTCAATAAACGTCACGAAATGTCCCCTTGCTTGAACATCACTCGTGACTCGGAATACAGACAATTGACGTCACAAAATGTCCTCCGAATGCTGCTACTCAAGAAAGGATAAAGCGCTTTGTAATATAGCTGGTTTTTTCCCCCGGCAGCGCGCGCTCTCATTGGTTACTTCAAGGTCACATGACATCTAACAATAAAACTGTTTCCCGCCAAAAGTCTCTGAGCGGGAAACATTGCAAAATCTATGACGTCAGAGGGTAACAGTGCATTGTTACTCGCGAATGTTGACCACCCGTTGTTGTTGCCGTTGCACGTTATTCTTTTTGTGCTATATAAAAAATCACTTAATGACTGGTCCCTCGGGAAACAGTTGATTTTGTTTCCCTCGGCTGCTCCTCGGGGAAACATTGAGATTCTCAGGAAACAAAATGAACTGTTTCCCTCGGGACCAGTCATTAAGTGTTTAGAGTTGTACGCAGAATTCAATGTTTCCATGGCCCAGGAATAGGGAACATTTCGTTGACGTAGCCTATTGTCATTAAGGTGCCAACCAGAGCATCATTAGCTGTCGAAACAAAGGGGCTTTTGTTCCCGTGGTTGGCATATTTGAATAACAAAAGCAATGTTTGTAAACAAATATCTTCCCTATAAAGGAAGGGCCGTTTAAAAACGGAGTAGCTTTAGCATAAGGCAATTTTTGTCGAAGCTGGGAGAGAACGAATCACTGGTCTTTATCAGTAATAAATATGAAAAGCGCATTGCATAGTTTGGTGTCCTTGGAAATGTAAGGAGTAGAGTGTTTGATCATGGCGGAGATGGTGGTGTACCAGTCTAAACAGAGAAACTAAAGGAAACGCAAGGCCAATTTTTTATAGCAATGTATTGTGGTCTGCTTCCATTTCATACACATGCGTGGGTTGGATGGGTGGGTGAGATCAAATATGGACTGATTCCGGCTGCCAGAGGGGCTTGTAAAGGCTGCCAAAACAATCAAAAAAGATGTAAGAGGCAGAAATAATTAAAAATATATGGTGCCGCTTGCGCCAATCAGCCGAACAGGCATTCCAAAAGAACTGCTATATACCCAGCAAAACAAGAATCTCATCTTTATGTTTTGTGTTGTCATAACCGAGGGGTACCAAAACGGATATTTGATTGCTATCATTTTCTCGCCGACAACCATTATGAGATGCAAAGCCCGTGTATGGCAAAGAAGACATCAGTGGTGTTGCTACCAAGCAGGGAGGCTGTTATCCACAGACTAAACGAAGGCTTCGAGGTCAGACCTGTCAACATATCAGTGACGGCTAGACACGCTAACATGATGTTGGCGTTGTTCTGAAGTCTGAAGTCTTCTATAGACAGGCAATAATTTAAATGATGATGGTTATGGAAAAAAAGACCAAGCCAAAGACATCTATTTGAGCTATTTCTTCACCTTTCATCGTAAAGTTTGCCAAGTTCAAAACAGAGAGGTTTGCCATGTTACAAAACTAAGACTGATTATAAAATAGTAAGGTTACACACTCCATTCTGGGGAGCCCATCAGTTTGAGTCAAATCCACAGACAAAGATTAAACCTTCAGTTCATTACACCAACAACCCAATAGCAGCCGTTGGTATTTTATAATACCGTTGGCAACGGAGGAATTGAAAAATGGCTCAAATCGCGTTGAATCTGTAAAAAAAACCACACATGATGGAAGAGACCCACAATGGCAATAATGGAAAAGCGTGTCCAAATTCTCGCAACATTTCAACGCAACATCTTGCAACATTGTTGGGCACAACATGTTGCATGCGTTTGGTCACCCTGTTGCGATATGTTGCAACATGTTGGATGATGTTGGATCAAATTTGAACACGGTCAAACTGTTCGTGCAATATTTCGGATGTTGCATGGAGGGTATAAACTTCATGCTTTGGCTCAGGTGTTTGCGGCCATTCACAGAATGAGTACGGTAAAATTCGTATTGTTGAAACATTTTGCTCCCGTGCGACTCAAATCTATTTGTGGCGTTCGCTTGGGATTGATATCATATTTACAATTGTTTCCGCGCTGTTTCGTTTGAATCACTCCTGGACCATTTCTTGTAGTCCTTCGGTTGAACTGATTTAATTAAGGTTTCCTTTATTTTTAATATCGAAGAAACACTGAGTACGAACGATCGGTTCCCAACACAAAAACACTAAATCAATTGTTAGAGACGATCATCGTCAAAAACAGGTTGAAAATTTCAAGCTTAAAAGGTAATGGTGTTTTTCAAGCTTTCTTTTCGCTATTATCCTAGTGGTGTTCATTCTGTTCATTGCGCTTGAAGTTTCATGTAATGGTTCTCGTGCAGTTCAAATACACTCTCAGTACTTTAATATTTGTATTCGTATATATTTATATAGTTTTCACGGAGCCTTCAATTTTCCTAGTAGATGAAACGGCGCCATACCCTTACTAAGCTCTCACATTTTGACTCGCGAGAGTGCAAATGCATAAACCAACGAGGAAACAAAATTACTGTTTCTTAGGAACATTTTGAAAAGGCTTCGTCCCTTTTAGAAGAAGACGCATTGACGCTCCCAGGGAAGATCTACACAGCGCTGATTGGTTCATAAGTAACCTGCACGTGATTTGCAGATGACAGTTTCTTAGCAATGGGAAAGGAATGTATGGCTCGTTTAAGCAGACGCTCGTGGGGGAGGAACGCGTGATGAATTCCAAAGAGAGTCTGCGTGGGAGGTTATCTAGCCATTAGAGTCATTAGAAACTAAAGTGGTTGATCTTCTATTAAAAAAAGGTAGTTTTTACGGGCACTTACTCTTTTAATAACATGGATGTCAAATTACTCGTTAATTTTGACCCGAAATCTCAGCGTTAATTTATGGTTTCACTTGTGAAATTACAATGTTGCAATGGCAACTTTTCCTACAGTGGCAGAATGGCGTCTTATGAACGTAATTTGTCACCCATGATATTAATACCTAATCAAATGGTCTACTCGTGAAATAAGGGAATAATTTCCCGCGCGTTTTGTCGAAAATCAAATAATTCCCCGAGCCTTTATATTTCCTAATTTCACTCGTCATCATTTCATTATCGATACAAATTAAACAAAATCACAGGACTCAAAAATTAAGCACGTTTAGGGAACATTTGTATTCCAGCAAAAAAGCGATAGCAGAAATTGTATTGCAGTGAAAAAACAACAGCGACATTTATCTCTAACCAAATAGGCGACAGGTGGGCTGGAAAATGAGCGACAAAGCGACATCACAACCCCCCTTGGAAGGCCTCTTTCATAAGATCATTAATTCACCTCAAATGGGATCTAGTGAGACCTCAAAATTTACCACTGAGCCCCCAGGTGGCTTGACTGATAGCTCCAGATGGTAGGGCAATGCAGGAAATAACACTGACGTCATGCGTCAAGCTTGGAATTTTTTACAGGCCTTCTTTTGCAGTTGCCCACAACTAAGGTGATCAGTGTCGTTTAGTCATGGAAAGCCTGAAAAATTCAGGCTTGAAACGGCATTTCAAGGATTCCGTAGTTTAAACATATTTCTTTGTTTTAAAACTATATATTTATCCATAGCCCCTTAGTATTAACATCTTCAACGGGTTTTCTTACGAAAAGCTGCCAATTGGCTTGATAGCCTAATTGGTGGAGAATGGCACCGGTGTCATGTGCAGAGTTAATGGCGTTCAAGTCATGGCAACGCTTTGCATTCGTTAATCAGTGCTTAAGTAAGGCTTATTCCACGCCATCTTTAATTGTAACATGCTTCTTTCCGTAGATTAGTTATATATGTCTTTCAGATATTATCATGATCATCACCAACAAAACATACAAATGAAGGGTCCAAAAGTCAATGATCGAGTCTTTCATTTTATTACAACGTCAACTCCTATCATAACTAAGTTCTGTAAATTTTGCACGATTAATTCATAAGCTGGCACTGGATCACGGTTTTCGCAAATAACACAGATAAAGAGCAGCATAGACAGTTGTTGGGTACACTGTACTGAAGGCTTGACCTTACAAGTCAGCTTATTAGCGTCACCTTCAGGCAAGTTAGCTCTCGTTAACTGGATGCACCGCTTGCATTAAAGTCCTAAATATAAACTTTCTTATTTCTTCTTGTCGCCAGCAATAAATCAAAGGATTAAGAAGAGAATTTATCATCACGAAAGTGCGTGCAATTCCGTCCATTGACCACAAAATTCTCTCCTGGAAAAATCCAGTTGCTGACATAAGAGTGTACAAACGTCCGGGTACCAAACAAATTCCAACAGCACCAACCACTATTACGGTTGTCTTGAATGCTTTATTCTCCTTAAGGAATGTTTCTACTTGTTCTTGCGGTAACTGTTGAGCTTTAATCATCTTTCGGTGCCGACGAGTTTCAAAATAAAGGATTACGTTAGAAGTAGAAGCAAAAGCAACGCAAGCAAAAAATATGTGAGTGCTGATAAAAACAAAATACAGGGCGCCGCTTCCTTGAATCAAGTGATTAGGCAAACCAAAAGAATTGCTATATACCCAGCAAAACAAGACTCCAATTTTCATGTTTCGTGTTGTCATGACCGAGGGGTACCAAAACGGATATTTGATTGCTATCATTTTCTCGCCGACAACCATCATGAGATGAAGAGCCGAGGAATAAGACAGCACAAAAAGGCAGAGCCCGTGAATGCGAAAGAAGACATCAACGATGTCGCTACCAAGCAGGGAGGCTGTTTTCCACAGAATAAACGAAGGCTGCGAGGTCAGACCTGTCAACACATCAGTGACTGCTAAACAGGCCAACATGATGTTCCCGTTGTTCTGAAGTCTTCGTCTTCTTTTTATAGTAATTATAACCAACATGTTCAGTCCAATTGTGAATGGACAGGCGATAGTGTTAACGATGATGCAGGTTATGGAAATAATGACCAAGCTGAAAACATCTTTTTCTTCGCCATTCATCGTGAGGTTTGCCATGTTACATAAATAAGAAATGGAAGGCTGATTCTTTTTATATACTGGATAAATGTTGCTTAGCGACTGCCTTCCTTTCCGCTTTTAAGCACCACAAGAGAGCAGGTGTTCATGAGGAGCTTAACTTGGGTCAGGAATGTGGGTCCCCGCTGTTAAGGTAAATAAAAAATACTAAAATCTCAGTGGGAGTTGTAACAAGACTCACACTAAAAAGGCAGAGCAAGAGAGAAAGGGAGAGAGAGGTGTTACTCTCGACACATTTGTTGGGCCGACTTCGTCATAAAGTTTTAACGACGACAAATATCTCAAATTACTTTAAATCAATTTGAGTGACGTGTCAAAATAGTCCAGAGGCACAATAAATCAATCTGAAATATTTTCTAAAACACGGTTTACAACGGCCAGCATCATGCAATTAAAAAATGGAAAATTATTTCTTTATTCTCTTTATTTCAAATTAATTTAAACACAGGCAAATTGTTTCTTTACTTTCAGGCTGCCGAGATGCAACTTGTTTTGCCTGGCATACACTTTTCTCAACAGCAACGGTGAATTGGTTCTTTTCTGATTTTAAAGCAATCTATTTTTAAGTTTTATACTTATGGAACTCGATAACTGAGGAATAAAACTCAACAGCTATTACACCTTCGAACATCTGCTTCCCTAATTCTCCGGTTAAACATGAAACGTTAGTCATGTATTGGTGTATTTGTTAATTTAAACACAGGCAAATTATTTCTTAACTTTCAGGCTGCCGAGATGCAACTTGTTTTGCCTGGCATACACTTTTCTCAACAGCAACGGTGAATTGGTTCTTTTCTGATTTTAAAGCAATCCATTTTTAAGTTTTGTACTTATGGAACTCGATAACTGAGGAATAAAACTCAACAGCTATTACACCTTCAAATACCTGCTTCCCAAATTCTCCGGTTAAACATGAAACGTTAGTGATGTATTGGTATATTTGCTAATTTAAACACAGGCAAATTTTTTTGTCAGTTAACTTTCAGCTGGCTACCGAGATGCAACTTGTTTTGCCTGGCATACACTTTTCTCAACAGCAACGGAGAATTGGTTCTTTTCTGATTTTAAAGCAATCCATTTTTAAGTTTTATACTTATGGAACTCGATAACTGAGGAATAAAACTCGACAGCTATTACACCTTCGAATATCTGCTTCCCTAATTCTCCGGTTAAACATGAAACGTTAGTGATATATTGGTATATTTGTTAATTTAAACACAGGCAAATTTTTTTGCCAGTTAACTTTCAGGCTATCGAGATATAACTTGTTTTGTCTGACATACACTTTTCTCAACAGCAACGGTGAATTGGTTTTTTTCTGATTTTAAAGCAATCCATTTTTAAGTTTTACATGTATAATATAGCACTGTACGGAAAGGACTGGGACCAATAAGATAGGTTGGTTGATCCTACGTAGACGAAAATAAAAGGAAGTTTGGTTGCAATTGTTGCGTGCCAAGAGTTCCCTCTAACAAAATTGGCGACCACCAAGGGACCTGGGATTAAATGAAGAAGAATTACAGGACTTACGACTCTTGGCGATCGATTTTGGTATGTTTTTGAGCTTTGTTGTATTTTTCGCTCTGACCACGTGCTTCAAGTGCCCGCCATTTTGTACCGTATTTGCGGAGAAAAACGAAAACGTTCCGTTTGTTTACACGATGCCAGAAGAACTTCAATTGGAAATACAGTGGCGCATTTATGCTGCAGATTGGAGTTCACTCGAACGAACAGCCAAGTTCTTTAAAGCTGATATCGAAGGCAAGACGAGACTAGCCGTAGCGAAACATATCCAGCGACTTGAGGAAGAGATTGGAAAATTAGGAGACACTGAAATTGTGCCGTATCTTGGAGATTTAAAACAACTATTGACGGAACAACCATCCGTGGGCAAAAAAGGCGAAGGTAAGAGTGGAAAACCAGTTATTAGTGATGTAAAACCACTGCGGGAAGACCCTGTTCAAAAACTGCTGGCTACTAGTGCTTTACGTAGCCAATTTAAGATCACTGGTCAAATTGGGAGCCTGGCCAGAAAGATAAAATCAGTTTCTCTTCGCTAGCACGTCAAATTCAAGCGGGGCTGGCTCAAGGTTATGTTGACAGTGAAATTGTTGATGGTGTTATCCGTTCGATCACACTTGGTATGGTACTTAGAAGTTACCTAGCTTGAAACTCATCACGACCTGACATTGAACCGATTAAAAAAGATTCTCCGAAGTCATTCTTCTGTCGTGCAAATACTGAACTTGTGCATCAACAAACACCAGTGTTGTTTGAACCAAACCAGTTGGCACATTTACCAGAGGGTTTGGAACTTTATGAGACTTTGCTATACATGAAACCAGGGAAAACAGCTAGGGTGCAAATTGCTGTATGTAATGGAACTAATCATGACATTGTGCTTAATGGCCGCACCACACTAGGAGTTCTCCAGGCAGTCAAGTCGGTGACAGAAGCAGATGTTCGATTGAGTGTATGTAGAACCTTGTGTGAACACCAACATCTCGAGCAGCATGAATCACAGGAATCAAGGACGTTAGATATTCCTGGGAAGCAAGATAAACAAGGCATAAACCCCCTCCCAGCAGTTGACCTCAGTGGCTTAAACCATGACCAGCCGATTTTAGCTGAAACAATGTTGAGGGAAGAGTATGAGTCATTTTCATCCAGTGAGCAAGATATCGGGTGTATCCCTGATCTGGAAATGGAGATTAATCTGAACGATAGCCAACCAGTGCAAAAGAAGTACACATCAATTCCTAGACCACTGTATCCAGAAGTAAAACAGTACATCGAGGATCTCCTGAACGAGAGCTTTGTTAAAGAATCAAAGTCCCCATACTCCTCTCCAGTCGTCTGTGTCCGAAAGAAAGACGGATCTTTAAGGCTTTGCATTGATTATTGAGAACTGAATCGCAAGACCATCGCTGACCGACATCCAATCCCTAGAGTTCAAGAAACTCTGGATAGCCTTGGTGGGAATACTTGGTTCAGTGTCCTTGACCAAGGTAAGACGTATTATCAGGGGTTTATAAGTAAAGAGAGCACAGCAGCCACAGCCTTCATGACACCTTGGGGGCTCTACGAGTGGGTTAGAATTCCATTTGGATTAATGAATGCACCGGCTAACTTCCAGCGCTTCATGAAATGGTGTTTGGGTGAACTGAGGGACAAAGTGGCCATTCCATACCTAGATGATATCATTTTGTTCAGTGGGAGTTTTAAAGAACATGTTGAACATTTGAGAACAGTACTGCAGAAATTGCGTAAACATGGCGTGAAGTTGAAACCACGTAAGTGTAGTTTATTCAAACGTGAAGTCCAGTTTCTAGGAAGGGTTGTATCAGGTGACGGTTACCGAATGGATCCAGGTTGTGTTAGGGTGGTTGAGAAGTTAAAAGAACAAATTCCCAAAACTGTTGGTGAAGTCAGACAGCTTGCTGGAATTTTAAGTTACTACCGAAGATACATTAAGAACTTTGCTAAGATTGCTAGACCTATATACAACCTGCTAAGCACCTCAGGAAAAGATGGACAATCGCCTTCAAAGACACCAGTCTCTTGGGGAAGAAAACAGCAACAGGCCCTTGAGGAGTTAATAAGACAACTCAGTAACCCTCCTATAATGGCTTATCCAGATTTTTTAAAGTCATTCACCCTCCACACAGATGCAAGCAAAGATGGTCTGGGGGCGGTTCTGTACCAGAATCAGGATGGAGTAATGAGAGTAATTGCTTATGGATCTCGAGCACTTTCACCAGCTGAGAAGAATTGCCACCTCCTTGCAGGCAAACTTGAGATCTCGGCTTTGAAGTGGGCGGTCGCCGACCATTTTCGCGATTATCTTTACTACTCTCCAAAGTTTACTGTCTTCACGGATAATAACCCGTTGACATACATTCTAACATCAAAAAAACTGAATGCTACAGGTTTACAATGGGTCAATGAACTGGCCGACTTCAGCTTTGAGATGAGAGAGAGAGAGACTTTATTTTACGAGGGTAACACGTGACAGTAACTAACATTACTGATGAACTTGTGGCCCTCTTAAGGTACAAAATTACAATGTACAAAGACTACATTAAGAATAGATACTATTTACAATGGAATAAGAATACAAACATTCCTAGAACTCAATTTATAACTAGACGAATCGATTTAAAAACGAAAAGAAATGCATACAAAAGACTATCTATTGTTATAAATTTATATGAAACGATCCCCTTGTCTTCTGAGAATTTAGTACTCTTTTCCATAATTCAGCCTTAAAGGATTTTAAAGACTTACTTGTTTTTAATGATCGAGGCAAATTGTTCCACTCCTTTACCGTCCTTACGGCAAAGGTGCGTCCACCCTCTGAGATGTTTTTATGGAGGGGGCACAATAAATTTAAATTACAATTTGTCGTGGTTCTTTGGTGTACATCGGAGTTTTTTCTAAGGGATGTATTTAAATAGTTGGGTAAAGTACCATTTATCCGTTTATAGGCCAGTTCACAACGCTTTATATACGCTTCATTATAAAAGGGGATCCAGCTTAAGTTGTTAAACAATGTTACTGTTCGACTAGTGCGTTGTGCTTCAAGAATAGTACGGGCGGCCCGTTTCTGCATGCGGAGAGTGCCTCCTTGTTGCACAATGTCCATACTTGGCTTGCATACATCATAAGTGGTTTTATTATTGCGTTAAAATACCTTATTCTGTGATTTTTCTTTAAGTAGGGGCTAATATGGCGTAAGAGGCCAAGTCGCTTTGAAAGTTTATTGCAAAGTTCGTCAACATGCGCTTCGTAAGTTAGATCTTCATCGATGATCATACCAAGAAGTTTATGGTTTTTAACGTTTACAATTTCTGTATTATCCGTTTTTACTTCCAGTTTTCCTGAATCTTGAACTATGCGCTTCCGTAGACGCTTCCCCGTTAACAACAGAGCTTTTGTTTTTTGCATATTCATATACATTTTGTTTTCACTGGCCCATCTCTCTACTTTACACAGATCTTGTGACAATGCTTGATTTAATGATTGTATGGTTTTCCAGTTTGAACTCGAAGACAAGGTGGTATCATCTGCGTAAATGTCCATAGTTGACTTTTGAACGTGAAGAGGCATATCATTGACGAACAAAAGGAACAGCACCGGACCTAGAATGGACCCTTGGCGCACTCCTTGCTTTACCGTCAACTGTTCAGATGTAGTTTTCCCTAACGAAATAAACTGCTTCCTCTCAGACAGGTAGGATTTGAACCAGGCAACAGAAGAAGGAGTAGCACCGTAGATCGACAGCTTTTTTAGAAGAAGTTCATGATCAATCACATCAAAAGCTTTTAGAAAATCTATAAGAACCAGACCGGTCACATTATCATTATCCATGTTCATTAGAATCTGATCAGTAAGTTGGATTAGGGCTGTTTCAGTGGATTGTCCTGGCCTAAAGGCTGATTGCAGCTCGTATAATAAGTTATTATTACGTAAGAATTTAGAGAGAGAGCTGGCCACATGCTTTTCGAGAATTTTCGAGAGGACAGGTAAACCAGATATCGGACGATAGTTGTTGATATCATTCCGTGCACCGCCTTTGTATAGTGGTGTGACTTTAGCCATTTTCCAATGATTGGGGAAACTGTTTGTCGATATTGAAAGATTAAGTAGTTTGCATAAAGGGTTTGCAAACACCGGTATAATTTTCTTAAATACGCGTACGCTCAAGCCATCGTACCCAGAGGCCTTGTTACCAGAGATTTTATCCATAATATCAATGGTTTGCTCAGGCGTTAACAGAGGAATGTTGTAAACCGTGTCTGTATTTAATCTTGAATGAACAAAATTTGCCAGCTTTGTATGATCGAAGTCTACGCCAGCATCATTGTTGTTACCAATTTGTTCTAGAATGTTAACAAAGTATTCATTTAGCTCGTTTGCAATGTCGGCTTCGTCGTTGATAATTCCATTTTGTGTAGCTATTTCATTGATACACACTCGAGGTTTACTTGTCCCGCTCAGAGATTTTAGAGCTTTCCAGACGCCTTTCGGGTTTTCTTTATTCTCGTCGATCTTTTCACGAAAGAAACTTCTTTTTGTTTTTCTAATAATATTTGTGGTTTGACCTTTTGCATGCGCATAACGTGTCCAATCCTCCTGCAAATTCGAGATTCGCGCCTTTTTCAACAACTTATCCCTTGTTTTCATAGAATGAAGAATCTTCTTTGTCATCCAGATGGGCTAATTGAGTCTTTTGACACGTTTAGATTTGAGTGGAATGTGTTGGTCTAGAACCTCATTAAGCATTGTTTCTATTGAACTCAGAACATCATTTATATCATCGAAAACAAACGCGGCGTCCCATGGGGTGCATTGTAGGTCTTGTAATAATTCGTCTGTATTCAAATTCTTTAAGCCACGATATTCGATGATACTCTGAATTTGATCTTTCTGCTTTCTTGAGTATTTTCGTCTAATAAATACCGAAAGATGGTCCGAAAGACCAATGTTTGGCACAGAAATATGAGCAATGAAACTCGGATGCGTTGTATAGATATGATCAAGACATGTAGAGCTCACAGGACGTGTAACTTCATTTACGAGTTGATTCAAATTTAAGCTTCTAATGGCTTTCGCTAATCGATGTGTTTTATATGTAGGGTCGAAGAAGTTCATATTAGAGTCCCCAAAAACATGTAATTCTTGGTTCCTTAAATACGCTGCTTCGATGTTTAACTCTAGTCTGGCATCTGTCTCCGCAGTTGATGAAGGCGGGCGGTAGGCAGCCCCTATTAGTATTGGACGATTTGATTTATACGGATGGATTTGTAACCAAATGGTTTCGACGTCATTTTCATCCAGGCTTGTAATTCTTTCAACTTTAAGTCTGTCGGCGATATAAGCGAGAATTCCGCCGCCTTTCTTCAATCCCTGTCGATCTTTCCTGAAAAATGTGTAGCCAGGTATTTGTAAAACACAATCAGGTTTGCTTGGCTTGAGGAAAGTTTCGAGGAGAAAAAGCACATCAATTTCATGATGATTTGCAGTGAGTAGTAACCGTATTTGCTCCAGCTTAGTGTCCATTAAATTATTTACATTCCACTGACCTAATTTGAGACCATTTCCTTGCAAAGATATCCGAGGGCACAGTTCGAAATATCTAAAGACTTAAGAGCACTCGACAGCGTTTTATCTTTTTTGCTCGTGTCTTTGACATTCCGTCCCGCAAAGCGAGACAAAACAAACCCCAGCAAGAGAGAATGAGGTAAGAAGAGCAGAGTTCTCGTTCCCAATGCTATACACATTTACAATTTCATTACATCATTTCAACTGGCCAATCAGATGCCTCTCTAGAAATAGCTGCTTAGCTTAAATTAGATTTTACAAAACTATCATTGGCCTATGTAGGGGGATCGGTTCTCTTACTTCATCCTCTCTCTCCCCCAGTTGAAGGTATTGAAAAACAATGTAAGAATCAGAGTTGACAGAGAATCAGAAGAACAGGTTCAAGATGACGGACAGCCACGAGTACCCAAGCTCTGCGAACTATCGACTATTTTTTATAGCTGGTCTACTCATTACTATATCCTTGGTCAACAACTCTTATTATAAGGGTTCTAATTACAATCTCAATGGCACAGAACAAGAAATTCAAGTATATTCGGCCGATTTAGTTTCGGTTGTGTTGACCGTACTTATTATTCAGTATGCCTATGTGTTTATATGTAATACACGACCTTTTATCCTTATCGTGTTAAAATAAAGATTATGTATGTATGTATGTATGTATGTATGTATGTATGTATGTATGTTCGCTTTTCTTGTCCTTCTTGTCCTTCTTGTCGTTTGAGGTAGTTGGGCCGGGATTTGGGTTAACATCCCAAGCCTTGAAAATTTCTAGCTCCAAAATAAGAGGATTGAAAGTTGACACACCATTTGTAGTATATTTTATCACTGAATGAAGAAATTTTCGTTTGAGCTTCTTCGGTGGGGATGCTGAGATTGTCTTCAGTCCCAAAATGGAGACGTTCATTTGGCGTTGTTGTTGATATTTTGATGAAACGTAAGTGTAGTCGCTTTCAAAGGAACTATGGTCACTGTCGTAATAGCTACTTGCTATCAGTAACATTAGGACTTCAAGAATAAATAGTAGTAAGCGAAGATTGAGTCCGTTCACGGAGAGAGACGCAATTTCTCTTCTTCGAGAGAAGATATCGCCCTGGCAAACTCAACGCAGACGCTGACACCTTGTCCCGTATACCAGTCAGCTTCGAGGACTACATATAAAGTTGTTCAGGGATAGTTAATCAGAGTGTTTTGGATGCTATCTCATCGTCGATTCAGGAAACTAACTCCGTTAACACTGCCTGGTTATCTTCTTTCACTGCATTACCTGAAATGGTACAGGAGGAGAGTGCTGAAATTCCAACCATGCCACATGATGAACTAGTGACAGCTCAACGTGAACACCCAACTATTGCTCGTATTCTACACTTTCTGCAAGTAGGAAGACGACCCACCTTTAGAGATAAACAGAAGGAGTCAGCTATCGTACGACAGCTCTTACGCGAATGGAATAACCTGTTCATTGCTGAAGACGAAATTCTTTATCACACATGTCTGGACCTAGGGATCGAATGGTGTTGCCCAGGAAATATTACAAAAGGGTGTACGTTGAACTGCATGAAAACATGGGACATCTAGGCGCAGACAGAGTAGTGGAGCTAGCAAGACAACGCTTTTGTTGGCCATTCATCAGAGCGGACATTACACATTATGTCACAAAAGTGTGCCATTGCCTAAAACAGCGGAAACCCGCGACTCACGTCAGTGCACCACTTCAGCCCATCATTTCCACAGCTCCTTTCCAACTTGTCTCCATGGATTATGTTCATCTTGAACCAAGCTCTGGAGGATATCAGTATATCCTGGTAATCATGGACCATTACACTAGATTTGCTCAAGCATATGCTACCCGTGACAAATCCGCCAAAACTGCTGCTGATAAATTGTACGATGACTTTATCATGAGATTTGGATTCCCAGAGACCATTCACCACGACCAAGGTGGCGAGTTTGAAAACAAGCTCTTCTACAACCTCGAGAAACTGAGTGGGATTAAGCATTCGCGTACAATACCTTACCACCCACAGGGGAACGGACAGGTCGAAAGGTTCAACCGAACGCTTCTATCAATGCTGAGAGCACTCCCGGAAAAACAGAAATCGCGCTGGCCTGACCATCTTAACAAGGTTGTCCATGCATATAATTGTACTCGCCACGACTCCACAGGTTTCTCGCCGTTCTATCTAATGTTTGGCAGAGCCCCAAGGCTACCCATGGACATCATGTTTGGCTTGAAACCTCCAGTAGGATATTCTACGTACCCTGAGTATGTCAGAAATTGGCGCAGAGCTATGAAAGAAGCTTACGACTTGGCCTCCGCTCATGCAAAAAAGAGTGCACTCTTGGGAAAGCAGCAGTACGACAAGAAAGTGAAGCATGATACCGCGCTGTGTGAAGGAGATCGAGTGCTTGTAAGGAATATGACTGAACGTGTTGGCCCTGGAAAGTTGCGACCTTATTGGGACCTTATTGTAACGCAGAAAAGGAAGGATATGCCTGTCTATGAAGTTAATCCAGAAACTGGAATTGGAAGATCACGTGTTTTGCATCGCAATATGCTACTACCATGTTCCTACTTACCTGCTGAAACACAACTTACACCTTCGAAAAACCGCCAGGCTGTGTCCAAGAGAGCTAACAAGCAAGAAGCTTTCCGAGAGGAAACCAGTATAGCTACAGATGAGGACATTAGCAGTTTGACGCCTTGTCAACTCCAAGAATTGTACGCATCTAAACATTGCCAGGCTGAACATATTGCTCCAGACTTAGTTGAAAGGGACACTGGGACCGGAACTGAAGAGGAACTTTGTCAAGGTAATGAGCAAGACTCCACAGAGGAAGTCGGAAACCTAGAGAAACGTGCCAATGTAACAGACGATGAGGCTGCAGATAACTTACCTTTAAGACAATCCCAGCGTTTAAGTAGACCCCCTCTAAGGATGACCTATGATGAAATGGGACAACCATCCTTTCAACCGAGATTCACAACAGGGATTCAAGGCATCACAGTGTCGTACCCGCAACAGTTGTGTCAACACTTGCCAGTACCATGGTTGATGTACCCTGCCTTGCAGCCCTACAGCTATTTTGTACCCCTTTTAGTACCAGTTCAGCCGTTGTATTCAATGTCAGGTTGATGTTTAGAAGCAAACGCTTAGAAACTCAGTTCAAAAGGAATTGAACCTGTTGAAGCTACGTTCAAGTTAGATATCATTGATAAGCATTTATTTCAGTATACTTCTCTATGACATTTAGCCCGTGCAAAGAGGTCAGTGTAATATCGTCCTACTATAAGAATTTTTTTCTCTATTTCAGAAGTTCTTTGTATAAGGAAGTTAAGTTTTGTTCGTCATCGTAATGGACCGTGCTGCAGTAGCGAATAGAATCAGTGACGTTTAAGTGAACATATCTTCTTATTCTGGCCTGATCAACCAGGATCCTACAGTTCACTTCAGAACGAGAAACAGGAGTACAAGGAACTGTTATAAAAGACTATCGTTTACTTGTTTATGTTGAGGACAACAGTATTTTTAAGGTGGGAGAAATGTAGAATATAGCACTGTACGGAAAGGACTGGGACCAATAAGATAGGTTGGTTGATCCTACACAGACGAAAATAAAAGGATGTTAGGTTGCAATTGTTGCGTGCCAAGAGTTCCCTCTAACATACACTTATGGAACTCGATAAATAAGGAATAAAAGTCAACAGCTATTACACCTTCGAACATCTGCTTCCCTAATTCTCCGGTTAAACATGAAACGTTAGTAATGTATTGGTGTATTTGTTAATTTAAACACAGGCAAATTATTTTGTCAGTTAACTTTCAGGCTACCGAGATGCAACTTGTTTTGCCTGGCATACACTTTTCTCAACAGCAACGGTGAATTGGTTCTTTTCTGATTTTAAAGCAATCCATTTTTAAGTTTTATACTTTTGGAACTCGATAACTGAGGAATAAAACTCAACAGCTATTACACCCTCGAACATCTGCTTCCCTAATTCTCCGGTTAAACATGAAACGTTAGTAATGTATTGGTGTATTTGTTAATTTAAACACAGGCAAATTATTTTGTCAGTTAACTTTCAGGCTACCGAGATGCAACTTGTTTTGCCTGGCATACACTTTTCTCAACAGCAACGGTTAATTGGTTCTTTTCTGATTTTAAAACAAACCATTTTTAAGTTTTGTACTTATGGAACTCGATAACTAAGGAACTGGGAAATTTAGAATGCCCAATGGTAGCTGTGTAAAATTTCATTCCGGGCTAATTGATTTCCCAGCATGTCACAGGGAGGCACATTCAATATTAATCAGAGACTTATCAATTTCCTGCTATCATGATATCCTGATATCATGAAATTGAACCTAACAGCAATTATTTTACATTAACGTTTGAGCGTGAGCCTGTATACCGGGAAGGCTTCCAGCACCGAATTCCCCGACGTCAACATTGTTTACTGCCTCCATAACTCGTTTGAAAACATCTGAATACAGAAATCCATGACATTCAGACGACGACTGCTCAATTAATCCCCGCACAGAGGCCAACCAAAGTTATTCCGTAAGATTCGTCCACGTTTTTACCAGAATTTCGGACGGCGAGTCTAATCTGCAGGTCGCAGGTCACAGGTTGCAGGTCATTGTTTCATCAATACAGAAAGCTAACCTTAGGCCTAATTACGCCTAAACAAAAGTTTTTAGGCCTATGGTTAGCTTTTAAGAATGTTTAGGTTACTTTCTGCATGGGTGAAACAATGACTACAACCTGTGACCTGCGACCTGCGATCTGCAGATTAGACCCGCCGAATTTCGGAACGTGATCACCATTTTCCCGCAAAAAATTACCAGCGGCGAGGAGCGTCAAAGTAGTGCTGGTCGGCGAGAGACGACGACGACCTGTACCATTTTTCCCAGGGTGAGAGAATAAATCCATAAATCCTATAGAACGAAAAATGGTTCCGTGTCCCAGTACTAACCACCACTGTCGATGCGCGCAAACGAACTGAAATAGATTTGTGTTCCCCACAAAATTTATCTCGCCCATAAATATGGTCATTTAATAAAAAATTAACTACTTTTTTTCTGCTAAACGTAAGTTCACAGTACAATCTGATCGCTCCTGAATGCTTTAACACTTTTCTGAATACGAAACACCTTTTGTGTTATGTTTTTAGCCTTTGTTCATAGATATCTACACCGTCAGGAGACGTCCAGCCGAAAATTCCTGAGTCGGCTGAAGCTCCTCATGCTGAGTTGATTTTTCTCGCATACTGAAGATTGAATGAAATATCACAACAATAACTATTTGCGTCAATAGAGAAGGTCGGAGTCTTAAAACTCTTATGCTTCGGTAAATTGATTACTATTGCAGTTACTTACGTGAGAGCCTAATGTTGGAAAAACAAAGCCAGGAAGCGTTGTTTCCGATGAAGACGAGGTCAGTTTTTAAAGTTTAATTAACCTCCAGAAGAGAACTTTGTAAGATGAGGTTTTCCTTGTTTCCATTAGCTCGAGAAATGTCGCTGAAAAACTATTAAATAACCTCCCTTCTGAGGGTAGAGGGCTAGGCACGATGGCACTAACGCCTTTTCTTGAAAATTAAAAATGTCGATTAAAG
>NC_090871.1:16194340-16201840 GCF_036669935.1 Montipora foliosa
ACGTAGCTACGCTTTATGACGTTAACGAGATCGTTCAACATCGCAGCACGGAACATGTACCATGTACCATGAATTAACGTAGCCCGCCCATTTGATACAACAGTAAAGCAAACAGAACAGGAATGGTTGGACAAATACGAGGTATCGAAATGTGAGATCCGTAGGTTGTGGGATCGTAGGACTGTGAACACGAAAAACCTTAAATAACAATGACCAGAACCAGGTTTTCTGAGCCCACGAGAGTGAGCACCCCCAGCAAACCATTGTTTTAACGAAAACTGCTGGTCAGCAACCTGGTTCTGGTCATTTCTGTCTAAGGTCTTCCAAGTGATACCACTTGTTGTTTAGCTGGTAGAAGTTTGCGCATAAAGTCGATCAATTTTGATTGGTCCCGCCACGACCAACTCGTTTGCAAAGCACGCCAGTTCTCGAATTCCACGCTTTTTTCACGTAAATCACTTCACGTGTAGTGGAAGAGTAAATAGATAGTATATAAGCCATGATCCCACACCGAGACTCTAAAGCCCTGGCCAAACTATGGAACAAAATCGAATCCAACATGCAACATTGTTAGATGTAAATATTGAGGTGGTGGTAAAACACTATCCAACATTGATTGACGAAACTGTAAGTTAACTGTAACGAGAACCTCTCGTAGCTTTGTGCTACTGGAGCTGTTGGAGGAAGGAAATGACCGATTGAAAGGAGAAAAAAAACAAATAATGATTAAGAGAACGTGTAGAAAAGGGTATGTTCAATGCAAGATACATCCGCTCTTACGAGGTGAGAAGAATGAGCACGGATCAATTTGCAGAAGTTTTAAACACGCTTCAAAGAGAGCAATGATGATAAAGGGGACTAAATGTATCTCTCAGACATGACCTTGCTTCATACTTTCTCGCTATTCAAGGTTTCTGGCTGTTAATCAATAACCATGACAGTCCTCGTCGTCCTTGTCCATGCACCATCTTTATTGCAAATGATGCTAGAAGAAAATAACGATTTGTGATTGGCTAGCAGTGTGGACGTGACTCGATTCAGGACACAACTTTGTTGGAAGAGCGGCAAGGTACTGCAGCATTGTTGCACGAACATCTTCCAACATTCCATGCTTTTTAACGTAAAAACTATCTAGTATCGTCAAAAAGACGATGCATAGAAATTGGACCATAATCCCAACGATTTTTGCCTTGGTGCAACCTTCAACAAATCGCTTAAAAAGCAGGAACGCTTACTTTGGGATTATGACCCAATTGCTATGCATCTTTTCATTTGTTTTTCATTTGACAATTCAAGACATCAGGAAAGCCCGAGTTCACGCTGATATGCATCTATTCCTCTATATTTTCACATCCTCATGTTATCAGTGAGCAATGGATAAGTGTTGTTCGCACTTACCTGGACAATTAAAGCAATTGTCTCTTAAATACAGACACCTGAAAATTTCAGGTGGCTTCGTCTATAACTCTTACTTTAACTATACATTTATGGTTTAGGATTTATATACCGCACATATCACGAAGTCCCATGGCGGTTTATAATTTTTTCTCTAGGGTGAGAACGCACGTCAGCTTTTTAAGACGCCTCTGCAGCCACTATGAGTCCATTATATTTGATCTCACCCACCCACCCACCCACCCAACACCTTGTTTCCGCTACCACTACCGCCGTTGTGAATATTACAATTGATTGACATTTCCCTCCTTTGAGGGAGGTTGGGGTCACTCTTGGTCTCTGTCCTTCAACCTGTCCGGCTCGGATGACCCCACAAGGAGACATAACTCCCTTGAGACTCGCAAGGTCCTCCACCTCGTGAAGGTCGTGATCTCAGGAAAACAATATTCTTCTTCTTCTTATGATTATGATTATGATGATGATGATGATGATTATTATTTTACATCTGCGATGACACCTCCCCTCACTTGAAAGCAAGTATGCTATTGGAAACAACTTGAAAGGGTAGCTCAGGACAGAGGAGACTAGAGAGTTATTATTGGTGGCCTATGCTCCGGGAGGAGTGAAGGGCAAAAATGATTCCCAACGTCAATTTTCGGAAAATATCTGTTCGGAAGACGATTTGAGATCTAGAATTTTCGGAACATTTGTTCCAAAATTTCTTGCTTGCCTGCCTGTCCTAGGATTTTCGAACATCTAAAGAATGAAATAATTGCCCATTTTTAACGGATTTTTACCTTAAAAAGGTCACCTAGAATTTTCGGGAGCCCTTTTTCTGGCTGAAATTTTCGAAAAGGTATGTTTTGATCCCTATAATTTTCGGATCACTAGACTTTCAGCTAGGAAATCCGAACAGATAAAAACAATTTAGGGGGTAAAAATATGCTTATATCTACCGTTTAAACACCAAAATACGTTTAACAATGCTATGTTTAAGTGGTTTTTTTTTAAATTTAAACATATTTATATACATGTTTGCCCCAAGAGCTAAATG
Organism: Montipora foliosa; assembly: GCF_036669935.1. Taxonomy (NCBI): domain Eukaryota; kingdom Metazoa; phylum Cnidaria; class Anthozoa; order Scleractinia; family Acroporidae; genus Montipora; species Montipora foliosa. The sequence continues at coordinate 16,196,790 of NC_090871.1, forward strand.
AGCTCATCACGGGGGGCTTACACCAAAATTCTAATTACCACATAAAAAAAAAAAACAAACACGGGCACGGGATACAAAGTAAGTCAAAAAAGGCAGTTAAGTTAATTAGGTCAATGATAATGACCACAAAAAGAAAAACGTTTAGACTCTCTTATAAAGTGCTGGACATGAGAGAAGATTTCAACGTTTTCATTATTTGACATGTCAGAAGAGCCAAACAGAAAAACTTCAACTTTTTGCTGGTCAGAATATTGACCAGAAGCTATACGAGCAGCAGCAGCGAGCAAATCAGATCTGAGGGCAGCATAATTAGGACATTGTAAAAAGAAACGAGTTATAGTCTCATTGTCAAAGTCGCAGCCGCTTAAGTGGTTTTGAACTATATTCTCGTTGGGTGCCCCTGATGATTAAAATTGACGCTATTGGAGGGAAATTTCTAGAGTGCCTTGGGAGATGAGACAGCTTGCTCAATCAACATTTGTAATTCAACAACGAAGGCCTCTTATACTGTTATTGGCAGTTATTGTATATTGACTTAGTCGTGTCCTTTATGTCATGAAGTGGTCGAAGTGCCTGACACCTGGGAATTTATAAAGATCTGTAAATTCCGTACTCCACAGCAAGGAAACTGGAATCTAAAAAGCAAAAACCAGTTCCGAAAGTGATCTGATTGTATGTTATCAAAAGTGGGTTCGTGCTTGTCACTTTAGGGTTAGTCATGGTCACATAGTGAGTTCAAAAATAAACTGCGATTGTGGGTCTAAAATCTTGACCTACTTCCTTCCACAGTTCAAACATATGTCTGATATACATAGTCCATTCTTTTTGTCATTATCTTCATCATAGAGGAAGACTGTGAACAAGGGTCAAAAGTGGATGATTGCGACGCATATTTTATCACCACCATCATTTTGTCTTTCCATTTGCCTAGATAAAATCCACTCACGTCAGTCCGATTGTGAACGAAAAAGAAGTGACGTGAATGGTGATGGTTAAGTAATAAAAAACATGCTAAAGACATCTTTCGCTTAGCCTTTCATGGTAGCGTTTGTCGAGTTCGAAACAGTGAGGTTTGCCATGTTATGATACAAAAGAATGGGAAACTGATTTCTTTTCTGCTTGACTCCTAATTAAGACCAAATGTCGATTTTTCTCTCACATATTGAATATATAATGAACATCTGGAACATGTCACACCAATAAAGATTGAGTCAATAAAAGAGTCTTAAAAAAAGTCATGGTGAATTGATTACTGAGTACAGTTACTTACACGAAAGGCCAATGTTGGTAAAACAAAATCAGGGAATTCTAATTTGAAATAGCTGTCAGCTTAATCGACCGGAAAATGAAATGTTGTTTCCGATTGTTCGACAAATCAGTGTTGCATAAGTGAGAGCGAGTTGTCAGAAGGGCTAAATGACGAATGGGCTAACGCTTGAAACGCCAGTCGTTTAATCTTTTCACGGTGGCAGTTCGATCTTTATCAACTCGTTTAATAAAATCATTAAAGGGGATACAGTGCGACCCAGCTCCCAACAACCTCGTTCACAAGGTTTTTTTTGGGGTGTTTACACAAAGCGTCTTATTATCAAGACGGATTTATTACGAAATCACAAAAATGACAAGCTCCGAATTGGTGGAGAACGGCACCGGTATAGTTAATGGCGTTCTTGTCTGGGCAACGCTTTGCTTTCCTCAATCGGCGCTTAACTAACGCTTATAAACACGATGATCTCTAATTGCAACTTGCTTCTTTTCATTTAATTTGGTTTTGGTCACCATACGAACGTATGACCGTCCACCCCTCTATATATGCCAATACCACCAGTAGCACACGACCACATTACGGGCTCAAGTTTAGATAATACTTGTCTCCAGCTAGTTTACAGCGTGCCAAAAAAAATTTGATATTGGACATCCGTGTTATGGTCAATCGACACCTATCAAAACAAGGTATCCCCTGACCAATATCAAGTTTTGAGCTCATCGAAGTCAGCTGTTGTTCTCGAAGTCGACCGCACACAAGGTGCTGAGTTTCGATTGGATCGCAGGCTCAAGCGAGGTTAACTTATTGTAAAAAATAATAATCTGGGAGCTCTGCTTTTAGGCTTGGCTAAATCTATATATTATTCGTTATCCAGTCCCTTTAAGTCTTGCGTTTATCTAGCTTAGTGCAAGTGTTGCATTGAGATGGGAAACTGGAACCCAAATGAAATCAAGTGTTGATGGGATGGGTAATCCGAAAAAAACTCAACTCACAGACGACGTTGAGTCCAAGGTACGCCAGGGCGACTTCCAGCGTATGGGAATCCCGATAAAAGAATTCTCAATTAAAAAGTCTTACCTTATTGCCATTGTGGGTCGCTTCCTTCCTGTGAGGTTTTTTTCCAGGTTCAAAGCGATTTGAGCCATTTTTCAATTCCTCGGTTGTCAACGGTATGCACACTCCATTCTAGGGATCCCACTAATTTGAATCAAATATTCCTGGATAAACTATTCCCACGGTTAAAATTCCACACCGGAATCAATTGACAAAGTATAAACTTTCATTTCAGCACCCATGAAAATTAATAGAACATCAAATCAAATGTTGTTTTTTAGCACCCGGAGGAAAACCTCCCAAAGAAAGCTAAAGAATCAAAACACTGAATGAAGCTACACCTGAAGTCTAGTCCATGTAACAATACCAGTATTTTGAATTGAACTTAATTCAGTAAAAAGACGTTATGGGATTTTTCTTTCCTCCTGCAAAAATCAGGGTATCTCCAGATGTCCCAGTAATTTGATGCACGCGGATTTCAATAAACGTCAAGAAATGTCCCCTCGCTTGAACATCACTCGTGACTCTCCAAATGCTGCTACTCAAGAAAGGATAAACCGCTTTGTTATATAGTGGATTTCTTCTCCCGGCAGCGCGCGCTCTCATTGGTTACTTCGAGGTCACATGACATCTAACAATAAAACGGTTTCCCGCCAAAAGTCTCTGAGCGGGCAACAGTGCAAAATCTTGGACGTCAGAAGGTAACAGTGCACTGTTACCCGCGAATGTTGACCGACGACCACCGTTGTTGTTGCCGTTGCACGTTATTCTGTTTGTGCTATATAAAAAATCACTTCATGACTGGTCCCTCGGGAAACAGTTGATTTTGTTTCCCTCGAATCTCATTGTTTTCCTCGGCTGCGCCTCGGGGAAACACTGAGATTTTCGGGAAACAAAATGAACTGAAAATGAAGTGTTTAGAGTTGTACGCAGAATTCAATGTTTCCAGGGCCCAGGAATAGGGAACATATCGTTGACGTCACCTTTTGTCATTAATGTGCCAACCAGAGCATCATTGGCTCTGGAAAAAAAAAAGGGCTTTTTGTTCCTGTGGTTGGCATATTTGAATAAAAAAGGCAATGTTTGTAAACAAATATCTTCCCTATAGAGAATGGGCCGTTTAAAAACGGAGTAGCTTTAGCATATAAGGCAATTGTTGTTGAAGCTGGGACCGGTGACTGGTCTTTATCAGTAATAAATATGAAAAGCGCGTTGCATAGTTTGGTGTCCTTGGAAATGATAGGAGTAGAACGTTTGATCATGGCGGAGAATGTGGTGTACCAGTTTAAACATAGAGACTAAAGGAAAGGCAAGGCCAATTTTTATAGCATAAGATCATTAATTCACCTCAAATGGGATCTAGTGAGACCTCACAATTAACCACTGAGCCCCCAGGTGGCTTGACTGATAGCTCCAGATGGTAGGGCAATGCAGGGCAATAACACTGACGTCATGCGTCACGCTTGGAATCTTTTACAGGCCTTCTTTTGCAGTTTCCCACAGCTAAGGTGATCATTGTCGTTTAGAAAAATTATGTAATCAGTGACGAATGGAAAGCCTGAAAAATTTAGGCTTGAAACGGCATTTCAAGGATTCCGTAGTTGAAACATACTTCTTTGTTTTAAAACTATAAAATTATACATAGCCCCTTAGTATTAACATCTTCAACGGGTTTTCTTACGAAAAGCTGCCAATTGGCTTGATAGCCTAATTGGTGGAGAATTGCACCGGTATCATGTGCAGAGTTAATGGCGTTCAAGTCATGGCAACGCTTTGCATTCGTTAATCAGTGCTTAACTAACGTTTATTCCACGCCATCTTTAATTGTACCATGCTTCTTTCCGTAGATTAGTTATATATGTCTTTCAGATATTACCATGATCATCACCAACAAAACATACAAATGAAAAGTCCAAAAGTCAACTGATCGAGTCTTTCATTTTATTACAACGTCAACTCCTAAGTTCTGCAAATTTTGCACAATTAATTCATAAGCTGGCACTGGATCACTTTTTCGCAAATAACACAGATAAAGAGCAGCATAGACAGTTGTTGGGTACACTGCACTGAGGGCTTGACCTTACAAGGCAGCTTATTAGCGTCACCTTCAGGCAATTTAGTTCTAGTTAACTGGATGCACCGCTTGCATTAAAGATCTTAATACAAACTTTTTTATTTCCTCTTGTCGCCAGCAATGAATCAAAGGATTAAGAAGAGAATTTATCATCACGAAAGTGCGTGCCATTCCGTCCATTGACTCTAAAATCTCCTGGGAAAATCCAATTGCTAACATACCAGTGTACAAAATTCCGGGTACCAAAAAAATTCCAACAGCACTGACCACTATTACGGTTTCTTGAATGCTTTATTCTCCTTAAGGAATGTTTCTTCTTGTTCTTGCGTTAGCTTTTGAGCTTTGATCATCTTGTGGTGCCGACGAGTGTCAAAATAAAGGATTACGTTAGAAGTAGAAACGAAAACAACGCAAGCAAAAAAGATGTGAGAGGTAGAAATTAAATACAGGGCGCCGCTTCCGCGGGTCAACTGAATAGGCAGCCCAAAAGAACTGCTATACACCCAGCAAAACAAGACTCCCATCTTCATGTTTCGTGTTGTCATAACCGAAGGATACCAAAACGGATATTTGATTGCTATCATTTTCTTGCCGACAACCATCATGAGATGAAGAGCCGAGGAATAAGAAAGCACAATAATGCAAAGCCCGTGAATG
>NC_090871.1:16206840-16209340 GCF_036669935.1 Montipora foliosa
TGTTATGGAATACGTTTGTCTCTAAAAACGAATCGAAGAGCCATTTTGTTTACTTTTTTCCAATTTGCATTGTCAGCTGAAACCTTAATACAGAAATGTCAGGTCTGTGCGCAGGAGTTGAAATGAGGAACAATGAATAACGTATAAATATTTTATCTCGTCTTATATAATGAGGAAGTATATTTCTCCGGCATACCCTTCAAGACTGTAACCTCTTCAGACACTTTCCTACAGATATTAGAAACATGTATATCGAGTTTCAGCATATCATCAACGGTGACCCCTAGCATTTCTAACTTATCGCTGTTTGGAATGATAGTATTTTTGCAGAACAATTAAACGCTCTTCAAAGAGAGCGATGATGATAAAGGGGACTAAACGTGTCTCTTAGACATGTCCTTGCTTCATACGTTCTCGCTATTCAAGGTTTCTGGCTGTTAATCAATAACCATGACGGTCCTCGTCGTCCTTGTCCATGCACCATCTTTATTGCAAATGATGCTAGAAGAAAATAACGATTCGTGATTGGCTAGCAGCGCGGACGCGACTCGATTTAGGACACAACTTTGTTGGAAGATCGGCAAGACACTGCAGGATTTGTTGCACGAACATCTTCCAACATTTCATGCTCTTTAACGTATAAACCATCTAGTTCGTTGAAAAGACGATGTATAGAAATTGTGCCATAATCTCAACGATTTTTGCCTTGGTGCAACCTTCAACAAATCGCTTGAAAAGCTGGTACCCAATTGCTATACATCTTTTCATTTGTTTTTCATTTGACAATTCAAGACATCAGGAAAGCCCGAGTTCACGCTGATATGCATCTATTCCTCTATATTTTCACACCCTCATATTATCAGTGAGGAATGGATAAGTGATGGTCGAACTTACCTGGACAATTTAAGCAGTAGTCTCTTAAATATAGACACCTGGAAATATCAGGTGGCTTCGTCTATAACTCTCACTTTGACTATACATTTATGGTTCAGGATTTATATACTGCACCCATCACGAAGTCCCGTGGCGGTTTACAATTCTTTCTCTAGGGTGAGAACGCACGTCAGCTTTTAAAGGCGCCTGTGCAGCCATTATCAGTCCATATTTAATGTCAGCCACCCACCCACGCAACACCTTGTTTCCGCTCCCATTTACGTCGTTGTGCATATTACAATTCCTATATTACAGTTCCTTCCTTTGAGGGGGGGGGGGGGGGTCACTGTTGGTCTCTGTCCTTCAACCTGTCCGGCTTGGGTGACCCTACAAGGAGACACAATTCCCTTGGGACTCGCAAGGTCCTCCATCTCGTGAAGCTCGTGACCTCAGGAGAACGTTATTGTTATTATGATTATGATTATGATTATTATTATAACTATTATATTTGCCATGACACCTCCCCTCACTTGAAGGCAAGTATGCTTTTGGAAAGAACTTGAAAGGGTAGCTCAGGACAGAGGAGACTGGAGAGTTATTGTTGGTGGCCTATGCTCCGAGAGGAGTGAAGGGCAAAAATGATTGAAATTGATGCTGTTGGAAGGGAATTTCTAGAGTGCCTTGGGAGATGAGGCAGCTTGCTCATTTAACATTTGTAATTCAACAACGAAGGCCTCTTATACTGCTATTGGCAGCTATCGTATACTGACTTAGTCGTGTCCTTTATGTCATGAAGTGGTCGAAGTGCCTGACACCTGGGAATTTATAAAGATCTGTAAATTCCGTACTCCACAGCGAGGAAACTGGAGGCTAAAAAGCAAAAACCAGTTCCGAAAGTGATCTGATTGTATGTTATCAAAAGTGGGTTCGTGCTTGTCACTTTAGGGTTAGTCATGGTCACATAGTGAGTTCAAAAATAAACTGCGATTGAGGGTCTAAAATCTTGACCTACTTCCTTCCACAGTTCAAACATATGTCTGATATACTTAGTCCCTTCTTTTTGTCATTATCTTCATCATAGAGGAAGACTTGTGAACAAGGGTCAAAAGTGGATGATTGCGACGCATATTTTATCACCACTTGTCTTTCCATTTGCCTAGATAAAAGCCACTCACGTCAGTCCGATTGTGAACGAAAAAGAAGTGGCGTGAATGCTGAAGGTTAAGTGATAAAAAACATGCTAAAGACATCTTTCGCTTCGCCTTTCATGGTAGCGTTTGTCGAGTTCGAAACAGTGAGGTTTGCCATGTTATGATACAAAAAAATGGGAAACTGATTTCTTTTCTGCTTGACTCCTAATTAAGACCAAATGTCGATTTCTCTCTCACATATTGAGGTTATAATGAACATCTGGAACATGTCACACCAATAAAGATTGAGTCAATAAAAGAGTCTTAAAAAAACACTGAAAAAAGTCATGGTGAATTGATTACTGAGTACAGTTACTTACACGAAAGGCCAATGTTGGTAAAACAAAGTCAGGGAATTCTAATCTGAAATAGCTGTCAGCTGAATCGACCGGAAAATGAAATGTTGTTTCCGATTGTTCGACAAATCAGTGTTGCAT
>NC_090871.1:16214340-16216840 GCF_036669935.1 Montipora foliosa
CCGCTTCAATAGCCTCTTTCTGTTTCAACAGCTCGGCTTCCATCTCCAATTTTCTTAGTTCGCGTTCTTGTCGCCTAGTTTCTCTTTCTTCGTCTTCTCTTCTTCTATCTTCTTCAAGTAATCGATGTTTCTCTTCCTTTTCTTCTTCAAACCGCCTCCTTTTTTCTTCTCTTGCTTCCTCCAATTGTCTTCGCTTTTCTTCTTTTTCTTCCTCCAATTGTCTTCGTTTTTCTTCTTTTTCTTCCTCCAATTGTCTGCGTTTTTCTTCTTTTTCTTCCTCTTCCCTCCTTCTTTCTTGTTCTAATTGTCTGCGTTTTTCTTCTTTTTCTTCCTCTTCCCTCACAAACTCGAGAAGCTTTTCTCCTTGCAATCCGAATTCTTTCCCCATCTGCAAAAGCTTTTCCATTTCCATAGCAGATTTCACAGCAAAAACACAATATACTCTCTTGCACAGTTCTTCTTACTTTTTCTGTAACTCCTTCTTGAATTGTCCTTTCCTGGTTTCTGTAGTCAGCAAACAAATGAATTCCTCTCCCGGACAGGCCCCCAATGTTACGAGTTCGTGTGTTTTGAGGAAAGGTAGTTTGCAAACTAATCTGAACGCAGGGTTGTCGGAACAACAACAAGAAGATTTATTCCAAAAAATGAACGTAGTTTCCACGAAGTATAACTCTGAACAACACGTATTCGACAAACTTACACGGCCTCCGCCAACTTGAATAAACACTGCTTCTGTCACACTTGACTAAACACGCCAACTCTCTTCGCTTGTGAAAAACTAGTTAGAAAAACACTCCGCTTGGACTCGTCTACTTATATACCCTGACAATAAATTTCTAGAAGTTTCTAAATTAGTAATCAATCTAATTATAGAAAGATTACAAAACACAGCGATTTAGAAACGCTTACGTACAAACCTAAATATAAACAAACTACGAACTCTCGCGAAGGTTCTAGACAGTAACGCTTGTCACGCAATACTATTTTTCGTAACAACCATAACTGGTTGTTCTGGGTTTATTCAGGGACAGAGTGTAATTTCCGCGAAGATTATGCCTACGAAGAGGACTGGATAGAAAACGTATTTTTGATATAAGCAGGAAAACCCCCTTTAAAAAAAACAAAAAACAAAAAAGAACCATACTTCTAGAAAGAAATATGAGGAAATTTTGAATGCGCTTATTGCATGGATATGTAGAGTTTGACTTAATGCGCAGGCGTGACCTTACAAGTCAGCTTACTAGCGTCACCTACAGGCTATGTAGCTCTAGTTAACTCGATCCACCGCTTGCATTGTAGTTCTAAATACAAACTTCCTTATTGTCGCCCGCAATAAGTCAAAGTATTAAGAAGAGAATTTATCATTATGAAAGTGCATGTGATTGCCCCTATTAAATCTAAAAGTAAACATAAAGAGAAAGAAGATTGCGGGTACCAAACATATTCCAACAGCACCCACCACTAATACGGTTGTCTTAAATGCTTTATTCTCCTTAAGGAATGTTTCTGCTTGTTCTTGTGGAAGCTGTTGAGCTTTAATCATCTTGTGGTGCCGATGAGTTTCAAAACAAAGGAGTACGTTTGAAGAAGAAACGAAAACAAAACAAGCAAAAGATGTGAGAGGTAGAAACAAAATACATGATGCCGCTTGCGCAGATCAACTGAACAGGCATTCCAAAACAACTGCTATACACCCAGCAATGGTGAGAGATTTACAGATCTGCTTGGCCACAAATGGGATAAAGAAGAAGACAAGTTTACCTTCAAGAAAGAAAACGTGGTTGGCTTACTGGAAGGCTTCTCCAAAAGAAGCTGTCTGAAGTTTCTCGCTCAACTCTGGGATCCTATCGGACTTGTGTCACCCGTTACTATCAAGTTCAGAATTGACTTGCAAGGATTATGGAGTTCGGGTTACAGCTGGGACGACATCCTTCCCGAGAGTATTCAGCAAACATGGTTACAGAATGTCCAGTCCATAAATGATCTCCTGTCATTTCACTTTGACCGCAAGCTAAAACCAAGCAACGCAGTGGGCGTGCCTCAAATTCACGGATTCTCCGATGGTGGTGAACTGTTGGGCTGTTTATCACTCGCACGCATGTACATCGCATATGTAAAAGCATTGGAATTCACAAAAGCGCAGGACTGGAAACGACGGCCTTGTTCGAAAAGTGAGAATCAAGACAAGAGATGGGGAGTACGACAGACCAATTCACAAACTGTGTTTGATTGCGACAAAGGAAGAGCTCAATGCAGGACTACTCTAGTTTAAATCAATTCAAGAACAATGAACACTCGCATGATTATTTCAGTCTTAAAATGGTTGCTCAATTAGAGCTAAGCTCTTAATTTCCGCACTCGGGCGGAGTGATTTGCGCTAGTGCAGTAGAACTTCCGTTTGGGCGCCAAAATAAAGTCGCAAAGGACCTGGCGACGAGTTAGTCTAGCTATATAAAAAAACGTAACGTATTTAAATATTCGCTTTTGCATGCAATCAACC
>NC_090871.1:16229340-16231840 GCF_036669935.1 Montipora foliosa
CGATTAATTAGTACTACTTAGGACTTCGTGTGGTACAATTCAGGGGTAATCGTGCTCGTAATTTCAAATTGATTTTCAAATTACTCGCCCGATTACTCCCTGAATTGTACTCCCCTCAGTCTATTTGCTATTAATTAAGTAACTATATATACGACTCTCACAAATTTCCCTCTTTGTGTTATCATTATCATCATCAACAATACATAAAATTCAAGGGGGGAAATTGCTCACGATTAGTTTATAAGCTGGCGCTGGATTACTTTTCTGAGAGCTGCATAAACAGTTAATGGACATGCACTGTGACCTCCTAAGTAACCTTATGTGCGTCGACAAGTGGTCTTGTTAGTCTAGTTTAGTCTAGTCAATTGGATGCACCGCTTGCATTGAAGTTCTAAATACAAACTTTCTTATTTCTTCTTGTCGCCATCAATAAATCAAAGGGTTAAAAAGAGAATTTATCATCAAGGAGCGTGTCATTCCGTCAATTGAATCTAAAATAAGAAATCTCTCCTGGAAAAATCCAACTGCTAACACAACAGTGTAGAAAATTACGGGTAACAAACATAGTCCAACCACACTGACCACTAATATGGTTGTCTTGAATGCTTTGTTCTCCTTAAGGAATATTTCTACTTGTTCTTGCGGTAGCTGTTGAGCTTTAATCATCTTGTGGTGCCGACGAGTTTCAAAATAAAGGATTACGTTAGAAGTAGAAACGAAAACAACACAAACAAAAAAGATGTGAAAGGCAGAAATGAGATACATAGCGCTACGGTTTCCGACCAACAGCCCAACAGGCAGCCCAAAAGAAATGCTATATACCCAGCAAAACAAGACTCCCACCTTCATGTTTCGTGTTGTCATAACCGAAGGATACCAAAACATGAACAAACTTGAAACTGAGGATCCAACGTTACGGTAGACTGCTTTTGGGGAGTACAAAAGTACACTATTGGGCCAACGAAACAACGAAGCTGACAAATTTGAGGTGGAGAAAAAGACAAAAAAGGTCAATTGACTACCACAAGCACAAAGACGTCGGCGAACTCACTAGAGATCTTAGCCAACTGTTTGGGCCTTGTTGGGCCTCATCAGCATGGCGTAGCTAATATGACAGGCGAGTGTTTTAAGCACCCCTTTAACTGTAAGTGGCAGCTTCACATACAAGAAATGTGCTAAGTTGGGTTGGGAACAGCAAAACCATGGCTCCCACGGCAAGCGTCTGGTAAGGTGGATCACAAAAAGAGATCGGTGTGTCACAATTAAGTTAAAAATTGACCGGGTGAAATGGTAGTGCACATGCGTGATGCGTTGGCCACACTGAGTTGGTGTTATGGTGTGTCACCTTGCTTTTTTTTTCCACAATATTAACTTCACTGTCGTGACAGCCCTTTGGAAAAGAGAGATATACGGTATATAATTTTTTCCTCACCAAGAATCAACAATTTTTTTGTTTACTCTTATTTGCGTTTTGTAGCTAAATAATTGTTTTTAGCACTAACCGTTGGTTAAGAGGTATCAAAACCTTTAGGTTTCCATGGTATTTAACGTTGATTAGCACTAACCATCCTTCAAACAACCCGGGCTTGGTGGTTAATTCATCAATTAGTTTGATGAAACCAAATTTTCGTGTTTCACTCCCCTCTGACGCAGTTTCGAAGTTTCCTTGGAAATTCAGACCCCTTCATTGCATGGAAACAGGTTGAACGTTTCATTTTTAAGTCGATTAATTAAGTAACCATTATTTCAAATAAATATTTCCTGGCTTTGTTTTTCCAACGTTTTTTAGCCTTTCACGAAAGTAACTGCAATAGTAATCAAGAGTTTTAAGACTCTGACCTTTATTGACTCAAATCTACATTGTTCAGTGTGACGTTTCATTCATTCTTCAATATGCGAGAAAAATCAACTCAGGAAACATTTGCTCTCTTATAGTGTTTAAAAGAAGAAAGGAAGGCAGTCGCTAAGCAACATTTATCTAGTGAAAGAAATCAAATTTCCATTTCTTAGTTTTGTAACATGGCAAACCTGTCTGTTTCAAACATGACAAACGTTACGATGAAAGGCGAAAAAAAAGATGTCTTCATCTTGGTCTTTACTTCCATAACCATCATCGTTAACACTATCGCCTGTCCATTCACAATCGGACTGAACGTGTTAGTGATAATTGCTGTAAAAAGAAGACGAAGACTTCAGAACAACGGGAACATCATGTTGGCCTGTTTAGCCGTCACTGATGTGTTGACAGGTCTGATCTCGCAGCCTTCGTTTATTCTGTGGAAAACAGCCTCCCTGCTTGGTAGCGACAACGCTAAAGTCTTCGTTGCCATTCACAGGCTTTGCATTATTGTGCTTACTTATTCCTCGGCTCTTCATCTCATGATGGTTGTTGGCGAGAAAATGATAGCAATCAAATATCCGTTTTGGTATCCTTCGCTTATGACAACACGAAACATGAAGTTGGGAGTCTTGTTTTGCTGGGTGTATAGCAGTTCTTTTG
>NC_090871.1:16234340-16254340 GCF_036669935.1 Montipora foliosa
AATCGACTTACAAAACATTTGCTCTTAATTAGGGGCCAAGCTGACAACACTTATTCAGAAAAAGAAATCAGTTTCTCATTTCTTTGTGTTGTAACATGGCAAACCTAGATCACTGTTTCGAACTCGACAAACACTACCATGAAAGGCGAAGCAAAAGATGTCTTCACCTTGTTTGACATGTTTTTCATCACCTTAACCATATCACCATTCACGTTACCGCTCATTCTTTCACAATTGCACTGAACGTATTGTTCAGGGAGTGGCTTTTATCTGTGAAATTTGAAGGACAAGTGAGAGTCTCGATCATCCACTTTTGACTCTTCTTCACATGTCTTGCTGTATGATGAAGACAATGATAATATGAAGGGACTATGTATTTGAGACATATGTTTAAACTGTGGAAGGAAGTAGATCAAGATTTTAGATCCTTGATCGCAGTTTCTTTTGAACTCACTAACCATGACTAACCCTAAAGTGACAAGCACGAAGCCACTGAAAATAATAAAAAAAAACATTTGTGAATTTGTGACAGTTGCTGATCGTTCACTCAGGATCTACAATCAGATCACTTTCGGAACTGGTTTTTGCGTATAAGACTCCAGTTTCCTTGTTGTGGAGTTTGGACCTTTAATTTAAAGATATTTAGAAAGGCACAGATGTCAGGCACTTCGCCCACTTCATGATATAGAGGAAGCGACTTAGCCAGTGTACAATAACTAGTAATAACTTTATAAGAGGCCTTCGTTCTTGACGTACGAACGTTGATTCAGCAAGGTGCCTCATCTCCCAAGGCACTCTAGAAAAAAAATATCCTCAAACAACATGCTTGCCTTTAAGTATGGGGAGTTGTCAGAGCAGATATAATAATAATAATAATAATAATAATAATAATAATAATAATAATAATAATAATAAAAATAATAATAATTATGAAAATGATAATGATAACGATAATGATAATGATAAGGATAATGATAATAATAATAATAAATGGGCACTGTCTACCACGGGAATACGGACGCTCCCGGCCACCAGAGTCTTGGGTGGCACCTTTGGCAAGTGATTTAGTTCCGTACTTTGAAACTTTGCCAGAATTCTCATTTGCATTTGCAATAAACGAAAGACGTCATCAGCAACAGTGTTTTAGTTTTTCAAAAGGTGATATTTTCTTAAGACACGATGAGCACTTATATTCTTTGTGTTTTCAGGTGTAGAATGACATTTTAGTCAAGGCGACCTAAGAATCCTCTAACTTTCTCTTATTTGCGCTGTTTTGTTTCTTGCTGATGAAAAGTACCAAAGAACAGAAGCGAGAAATTAATCCTCGCACTAAACTGAGTTCCGAAATTACTTGGCCGAGGTTCAGTCGTGTTCATTGTAGACGGACTGCGAGGAACATAACCAAACGAAGTTCAACTTTAGATCAGTGTTTACCCAAATTTTTGTTCGCTATAGATGCCTTACCATGTATGATTTTCTGGTATAAAATAGGTCATCAGTCGCCTCTAAGACATTGATTTATCTATAATTTAGTATGTCAAATGCCTTAAATCTGCAGGGTTAATGTTTCTGAGGAATATTTTGAAAAAGGCTTCGTCTCTTTCAGAAAAGGACGCGTTGACGCTCCCAGGGAAGACCTACACAGCGCTGATTGGTTCATAAGTCACCTGCACGTGATTTGTAGATGACAGTTTCTTAGCAAAGAGAAAGGAATGTATGGCTCGTTTAAGCAGACGCTCGTGGGGGAGGAACGCGTGATGAATTCCAAAGAGAGTCTGCGTGGGAGGTTATCTAGCCATTAGAGTCATTATAGAAACTAAAGTGGTTGATCTTCTATTAAAAACAAGGACGTTTTTACGGGCGCTTACTCTTTTAATAACATGGGGTGCCAAATAACTACTTATTTTTGGCCCGAAATTTCAGCGTTAATTTATGGTTTCACATGTGAAATTACAATGTTACCATGGCAACTTTTCCTACAGTGGCAAAATGGTGCCTTCGGAACATAATTTGTCACCCATGACATTAATAGCTAATCAAATGGTATTCTCGTGAAATTAGGGAATAATTTCCCGCGCGTTTGTCCAAAATCAAATAATTTCACGAGCCTTTATATTCCCTAATTTCACGAGTAGACCATTTGATTATCGATACAAATTAAACAAAATTACAAGACGCAAAAATTAAGCACGTTTAGGGAACATTTGTATTCAGCGAAAAAGCGAGAGCGACAATTGCATTGCAGCGAGAAAATAACAGCAACATTTATCTCTAGCCAAATAGGCGACAGGTGGGCTGGAAAATGAGCAACAAAGCGACATCACAACCCCCCTTGGAAGGCCTCTTTCATAAGATCATTAATTCACCTCAAATGGGATCTAGTGAGACCTCACAATTGACCACTGAGCCCCCAGGTGGCTTGACTGATAGCTCCAGATGGTAAGGCAATGCAGGGCAATAACACTGACGTCATGCGTCAAGCTTGGAATTTTTTACAGGCCTTCTTTTGCAGTTGCCCACAACTAAGGTGATCATTGTCGTTTAGAAAAATTATGTAATCAGTGACGAATGGAAAGCCTGAAAAAGTTAGGCTTGAAACGGTATTTCAAGTATTCCGTAGTTGAAACATATTTCTTTGTTTTAGAACTATATATTTATACATAGCTCCTTAGTATTAACATCTTCAACGGGTTTTCTTACGAAAAGCTGCCAATTGGCTTGATAGCCTAATTGGTGGAGAATGGCACCGGTGTCATGTGCAGAGTTAATGGCGTTCAAGTCATCGCAACGCTTTGCATTCGTTAATCAGTGCTTAACTAACGCTTATTCCACGCCATCTTTAATTGTAACATGCTTCTTTCCGTAGATTAGTTACATATGCCTTTCAGATATTATCATGATCATCACCAACAAAACATACAAATGAAGGGTCCAAAGGTTAATGATCGAGTCTTTTATTTTATTACAACGTCAACTCCTATCATAAATAAGTTCTGTAAATTTTGCACGATTAATTCATAAGCTGGCATTGCATCACGTTTTTCGCAAATAACACAGATAAAGAGCAGCATAGACAGTTGTTGGGTACATTGCACTGAAGGCTTGACCTTACAAGTCAGCTTATTAGCGTCACCTTTAGGCAAGTTAGGCTAAGCTCTCGTTAACTGGATGCACCGCTTGCATTAAAGTCCTAAATACAAACTTTCTTATTTCTTCTTGTCGCCAGCAATAAATCAAAGGATTAAGAAGAGAATTTATCATCACGAAAGTGCGTGCAATTCCTTCCATTGACCGCAAAATTCTCTCCTGGGAAAATCCAATTGCTAACATAAGAGTGTACAAAATCCCGGGTACCAAACATATTCCAACAGCACCGACCACTATTACGGTTGTCTTGAATGCTTTATTCTCCTTAAGGAATGTTTCTACTTGTTCTTGCGGTAACTGTTGAGCTTTAATCATCTTTCGGTGCCGACGAGTTTCAAAATAAAGGATTACGTTAGAAGTAGAAACGAAAACAACGCAAGCAAAAGCGATGTGAGAGGCAGAAATAAAATACAGGGCGCCGCTTCCGCGGATCAACTGAACAGGCAAACCAAAAGAACTGCTATATACCCAGCAAAACAAGACTCCCATTTTCATGTTTCGTGTTGTCATAACCGAGGGATACCAAAACGGATATTTGATTGCTATCATTTTCTCGCCAACAACCATCATGAGATGAAGAGCCGAGGAATAAGACAGCACGATAATGCAGAGCCCGTGAATGGCAAGGAAGACATTAGCGATGTCACTACCAAGAAGGAGGGCTGTTTTCCAAAGAATAAACGAAGGCTGCGCGGTCAGACCTGTCAACACATCACTGACGGCTAAACAGGCCAACATAATGTTCCCGTTGTTCTGAAGTCTTCGTCTTCTTTTTATAGCGATTATCACCAACATGTTCAGTCCAATTGTGAATGGACAGGCGATTGTGATAACGATGATGGTTATGGAAATAAAGACCAAGTTGAAGACATCTTTTTCTTCGCCTTTCATCGTGAGGTTTGTCAAGTTGGAAACAGAGAAGTTTGCCATGTCACGAAACTAAAAAATGGAAAACTGATTTCTTTCACTAGATAAATGTTGCTTAGCGACTGCCTTCCTTTCTGCTTTTAAGCACCACAAGAGAGCAAATGTTTCCTGAGTTGATTTTTCGCACATATTGAAGAATGAATGAAACGTCACACTGAACAATGTAGATTTGAGTCAATAAAGGTCAGAGTCTTAAAACTCTTGATTACTATTGCAGTTACTTTCGTGAAAGGCTAAGGTTGGAAAAACAAAGCCAGGAAACGTTGTTTCCGATGAAGTCTGGGTCAGTTTTTAGAGTTAAATTAACTTCCAGAAGAGAACTTTGTAACATGAGGTTTTCCTTGTTTCCAATAGCTCGAGAAATGTCGCTAAAAAACTATTAAATAACCCCCTTCTGAGAGTAGAGGGCAAGGAATTTAAAATAATGGTCACCTAATTAATTGACTTAAACGTCCAACTTGTTTCCAATGAAGGGGTCTGAGTTTCCAAGGAAACTTCGGTACTCCGTCAGAGGGGAGTGAAACGCAAAAATTTGGTTTCATTAAACTAATTAATGATTTAACCACCAGGCCCGGGTTGCTCGAAGTATGGTTAGTGCTAATCAGCGTTAAATACCATGGAAACCTAAAGGTTTTGATACCTCTTAATCAACGGTTAGTGCTAACCAGACTTCGAGCAACCGGTCCCAGAAGTAATTTAATGTCAAGTAAAAACCATTAAATAGCTACAAAACGCTAATTAATGAGAGGAAACAAAAAAATAGTTGATTCTCGGTGACGAAAAAATTATATACAGTAACTATATCTCTCTTTTCCAAATGGCTGTCACGACAGTGATACAGAAGTTAATATTGTCAAAAAACAAAAACTAAAACAAAAAAAAGCAAGTGACACACCATAACACCAACCCAGTGTGGCCACCACATCGAGCTACGCCTTGCTGACGAGGCCCAACAAGGCCAAAACAGTTGGCTAAGATCGTCTTTGTGCTTGTGGTAGTCAATTGGCTTTTTTTGTCTTTTTCTCCATCTCAAATTTGTCAGCTTCGTTATTGTTTCGTTGGCCTAATAGTGTACTTTTGTACTCCCCAGAGGCAGTCTACCGTAACGTTGGATCCTCGGTGGTGTTACCACAGCTTTTGGAATTAGTCGACAATGATAAGTTCGCGGCGGGAGGCGCGGTGGCCTAACGGTTAGCGCACTGGACTCCGGATCCAGCGGTCCGGGTTTGAGCCCTGGCCGAGTCATTGTGTTGTGTTCTTTGGCAAGACACTTTACTCTCATAGTGCCTCTCTTCACCCAAATTTAATGCTGAGGGTAACCCTTCGATGGACAAGCTTCTCATCGAGGAGGGAGTTGAAATACTCCTAGTCACTTCATGCTACAGTAACCGGAGATAGCCGCCGGCCTGATGGGCCACTATTCTCGTAGCAGACTTTACTTTTTTTTATAAGCTCGTGGCTGTTCATTTTTAAGGATCCTTTCTCATGTAATGACTTGATTTCTCGTGGTCTGATTTCAATGGGACTGAGCTCCGCATCGTGAGTGCTGACAACAGATTCCGTTCTGTGTCCATGCGTGATTCGCCCACTGAAGTGCCTGATGATGATGCAAAGCCTTTTTTTAGTTCATTTGGTTAAGTAATCTCCATTCGGCGTAATACTTTTCCCAATTTTCCGACAGTGTCCTCGAGATGTCCTTGGTGAGTGGTATTCCTCATTTTGTTCGTTTGATTGTCGCGTTTGGTATTCCCGTCAGCCTGCTTAGTGTGCTATCTGTCGTCAAGTTGGTCAATGCAGCCCAGATTGTCCCTCTCTGGCTATTGTCGGCGTTGCCATCAGCTCGGACACATGGCCAGAGATTGCCGGCATACCTGCGGTACTGTGCTGCCTGGTACTGAGATCTTGTCTTCTGGCGCCAGTTGTTCGAAGGGTGGATAGCGCTATCCACTGGATAAGTCACTATCCATTGGATAACTCAATTGGTTTTGCTAGTGTTTATCCGCTGGATAGCGCTATCCATCGTTTGAACAACTGGGGACTGATGTTTAGCTTCTTAAGAGGATAGTAGTCCAGATTTCGTCCCTTCTCCTTAGGACCACTCAATTGCCTCCGATGGAGAGGAACTGATGGCTTCTGGGGATGAGGAGGTTGCTGCCCAGGTGGTTTCTTTTCTTCCTAATATGTAGTTCAAATAAAAGGTTGTTTTTTAATAGAGGGTCTCAATGGGGTTAACCGTCAACCGTCAAATGGCCTAAACCTTAACCGTCAACCGTCAAAACGACTTATTTTTAACCGTCAACCGTCAAAGGGACCCCCCCCCCCCCACCCCCATTGAGACCCTCTTAATAGAGAGTTTCCGTTGACTCAAGTGAGAATTTTGGCGGGAAAAAACTTTTCATTCGAAAGCAAACGCTACCAACATGTGCAGGCTCCCAAATTGTTGCTTCTTTGAATTTTATTTTATGCGTGCGCATTTAAGATTATGCTGTCTCGTCTCGGGTGGCTCGCCCAGGGTATCCCGCCGGCGAGGGTTGTCTCGGGTACCCGAGACCATATAAACAGGGCCTAAGAATTGACTATTTTATTGTTTCTCTTATTTGCGTTTTGTAGGTATTTAATTGTTTTTCAGCGACATTTATATATATTATCGAACTATTGATTGCTTCTGTCCTATTGAAAACATCTTGTGGTTAATTGAACTTTGTTAATTAGTTTGATGAGACCAAATTTTCGTGTTTCATTCCCCTCCGTTTCTTAGAAACTCAAACCCTTTCATTGGAAACACTGTTTTCATTTTTAAGTCGATTGAGTGACCGCTATTTAAAATGAAGATTTAATAAGGTTGTTTTTCCAACATTGACCTTTCAAAACTAACTGTAATACCAATTAACCGAAGCATAAGAGTTTTAAAGCTTTGACCTTTATTGACTCAAATATTTATTGTTGTTCAATCTTCAATATGTGAGAAAAATCAACTCAGGAAACATTTGGTCTCTTGTGGTGCTTGAAAGCGGAAAAGAAGGCAACACATATCCAGTGAAAAAAAGTCAGTTTTCCATTCAGTCGTAGTTTAGTAACATGGCAAACCTCGCAAACGTTACAATGAATGGCGAAGAAAAAGATGTTTTCACCTTGGTGTTTGTTTCCATAACCATCATCGTTAACACTATCGCCTGTCCATTCACAATTGGACTGAACATGTTGGTAATAATTGCTATAAAAAGAAGACGAAGACTTCAGAACAACGGGAACATCATGTTGGCCTGTTTAGCCGTCACTGATGTGTTGACAGGTCTGACCTCGCAGCCTTCGTTTATTCTGTGGAAAACAGCCCTCCTGCTTGGTAACGACATCGCTGATGTCTTCCTTGCCGTTCACGGGCTCTGCATTATCGTGCTGTCTTATTCCTCGGCTCTTCATCTCATGATGGTTGTTGGCGAGAAAATAATAGCAATCAAATATCCGTTTTGGTATCCTTCGGTTATGACAACACGAAACATAAAGATAGGAGTCTTGTTTTGCTGGGTATACAGCAGTTCTTTTGGTTTGCCTATTCAGTTGATCCAAGGAAGCAGCGCCCTGTATTTTATTTCTGCCTCTCACATCTTTTTTGCTTGCGTTGTTTTCGTTTCTACGTCTAACGTAATCCTTTATTTTGAAACTCGTCGGCACCACAAGATGATTAAAGCTCAACAGCTACCGCAAGAACAAGTAGAGACATTCCTTAAGGAAAATAAAGCGTTCAAGACAACCGTATTAGTGGTGGGTGCTGTTGGACTATGTTTGTTGCCCGCAATCTTCTATCTTGTTATGTTAGCTGTTGGATTTTTCCGGGAGAGAATTTTTCTTTTAAATTTAATGCTGAGCATGACACCCACTTTCATGATGATTAATTCTCTTCTAAATCCATTGATTTATTGCTGGCGACAGAAAGAAATAAGAAAGTTTGTATTTAGAACTTCAATGCATGCAGTCCATCCTGTTTACTAGAGCTAACTTGCCTGTAAGCGACGCAAGTAAGCTGACTTGTAAGGTCACACCTGCACTGCATGCAGTACAGTGCAGGTACCCACCAACTGTTTATGCTGCTCTTTATCTGTGTGATTCGCACGAAATGTAATCCAGTGCTAGCTGATGAATTAAAATGTTAAGACTTGTAATAAAATAAAAGACTCAATCATCGATTTTTGACCCTTCATTTTAGGTGGAGCTCCGCGCGCCAAAGGCGCGCACGCGGAGCACCATGGGAAAGAAAATATGGCAACCCAAATATGTTTGGTTATGACTAAAATGGATACGCCAAAGCCAGGTGTGACACTTTATGACAAATTCATAACAAAACTTACTTAAAGATCATCGTGCTTATAAACGTTAGTTAATTAAGCACTGAGTAACGAAAGCAAAGCGTTGCCTTGACTTGAACGCCATACTCTGCGATACCGGTGCAATGATTTCACCACCAACTAGGCTATCATGCCAATTGGGATCTGGTCATTTTGTGATTTCGTAATAAACCCGTTCAAGATGTTTATACTAAGAGGTTATGTATAATCTAAAAAAAAACCGACAATTTTGCTTTATATCGCACTGTATCCCAGGTGAATTAAAGATTTTATGAAACGAGTTGATGAAGGTCAAACTGCCACCGTGAAAACAGAAATTTAATCGCTGACAATTCGGGCGTTAGGCCTTCGTCAGTTTACTTTGAGAATTAGCTCTTCTGACAATTCGCTCTCACTAGCTTTTATGCAACATTTGTCCAACTATCGGAAACAACCTTTCATCTCCCGGTCGATTAAGTGACAGCTATTTTAAATTAGAATTTCCTGGCTTTGTTTTACCAACATTGGCCTTTCGCGTAATTAACTGTACTCATTAATCAATTTACTCTGACATAAAAGTTTTAAGACTCTTTTATCACTGTTTTATTGACTCAAATCTTTATTGATGTGACGTGTTCATTATATCTTTAATATGTGAGAAAAAAAAATCGACTTACAAAACATTTGCTCTTAATTAGGGGCCAAGCTGCCAACACTTATTCAGAAAAAGAAATCAGTTTCTCATTTCTTTAATTGTGTTGTAACATGGCAAACCTAGATCACTGTTTCGAACTCGACAAACACTACCATGAAAGGCGAAGCAAAAGATGTCTTCACCATGTTTGACATGTTTTTCATCACCTTAACCATCACCATTCACGTTAACGCTCATTCTTTCACAATTATACTGAATGTATTGTTCAGCGAGTGGCTTTTATCTGTGAAATTTGAAGGACAAGTGAGAGTCTCGATCATCCACTTTTGACTCTTCTTCACATGTCTTGCTGTATGATGAAGACAATGATAATATGGGACTATGTATTTGAGACATATGTTTAAACTGTGGAAGGAAGTAGGTCAAGATTTTAGATCCTTGATCGCAGTTTCTTTTGAACTCACTAACCATGACTAACCCTAAAGTGACAAGCACGAAGCCACTGAAAATAATAAAAAAAACATTTGTGAATTTGTGACAGTCGCTGATCGTTCACTCAGGATCTACAATCAGATCACTTTCGGAACTGATTTTTGCGTTACAGACTCCAGTTTCCTTGCTGTGGAGTTTGGACCTTTAATTTAAAGATATTTAGAAAGGCCCTGGTGTCAGGCATTTCGCCCACTTCATGATATAGAGGAAGCGACTTAGCCAGTGTACAATAATTAGTAATAACTTTATAAGAGGCCTTCGTTCTTGACGTACGAACGTTGATTCAGCAAGCTGCCTCATCTCCCAAGGCACTCTAGAAAAAAATTATTATTCTTAAACAACATGCTTGCCTTTAAGTATGGGGAGTTGTCAGAGCAGATATAAATAATAATAATAATAATAATAAATAATAATAATAATAATAATAATACTAATGATAATAATGATAATGATAATAAGAATAAATGGGCACTGCCTACCACGGGAATATGGACGCTCCCGCCCACAAGAGTCTTGGGTGGCACCTTTGGCAAGTGATTTAGTTCCATACTTTGAAACTTTGCCAAAATTCTCATTTGCATTTGCAATAAACGAAAGACATCATCAGCAACAGTGTCTTACTGTTTTAAAAGATGATATTTTCTTAAGACACGTGTAGAATGACATTTTAGTCAAGGCGACATAAGAATCCTCTAACTTTCTCTTATTTGCGCTGTTTTGTTTCTTGCTGATGAAAAGTACCAAAGAACAGAAGCGAGAAATTAATCCTCGCACTAAACTGAGTTCCGATATTACTTGGCCGAGCACTTCCCAGTAAAAGGTTGTTCAGTCGTGTTCATTGTAGACGGACTGCGAGGAACATAACCAAACGAAGTTCAACTTTAGATCAGTGTTTACCCAAATTTTCGTTCGCTATAGATGCCTTACTATGCATGATTTTCTGGTATAAAATAGGTCATCAGTCGCCTCTAAGACATTGATTTATCTATATTTAGTATGTCAAATGCCTTAAATCTGCAGGGTTAATGTTTCTGAGGAATATTTTGAAAAAGGCTTCGTCCCTTTCAGAAGAAGACGTATTGACGCTCCCAGGGAAGACCTACACAGCGCTGATTGGTTCATAAGTCACCTGCACGTGATTTGTAGATGACAGTTTCTTAGCAAAGGGAAAGGAATGTATGGCTCGTTTAAGCAGACGCTCGTGGGGGAGGAACGCGTGATGAATCCGAAAGAGAGTCTGCGTGGGAGGTTATCTAGCCATTAGAGTCATTAGGAACTAAAGTGGTTGATCTTCTATTAAAAACAAGGAAGTTTTTACGGGCGCTTACTCTTTTAATAACATGGGGTGCCAAATAACTACTTATTTTTGGCCCGAAATTTCAGCGTTAATTTATGGTTTCACATGTGAAATTACAATGTTACCATGGCACCTTTTCCTACAGTGGCAAAATGGCGTCTTCGGAACATAATTTGTCACCCATGATATTAATAGCTAATCAAATGGTATACTCGTGAAATAAGGGAATAATTTCCCGCGCGTTTTGTCCAATATCAAATAATTTCACGAGCCTTTATATTCCCTAATTTCACGAGTAGACCATTTGATTATCGATACAAATTAAACCAAATTACAGGACGCAAAAATTAAGCACGTTTAGGGAACATTTGTATTCAGCAAAAAAGCGATAGCGACAATTGCATTGCAGCGAGAAAACAACAGCAACATTTATCTCTAGCCAAGTAGGCGACAGGTGGGCTGGAGAATGAGCGACAAAGCGACATTACAACCCCCCTTGGAAGGCTTCTTTCATAAGATCATTAATTCACCTCAAATGGGATCTAGTGAGACCTCACAATTTACCACTGAGCTGCCCCCAAGTGGCTTGACTGATAGCTCCAGATGGTAGGGCAATGCAGGGCAATAACACTGACATCATGCGTCAAGCTTGGATTTTTTTACAGGCCTTCCTTTTGCAGTTGCCCACAACTAAGGTGGTCATTGTCGTTTAGAAAAATTATGTAATCAGTGACGAATGGAAAGCCTGAAAAATTGAGGCTTGAAACGGCATTTCAAGGATTCCGTAGTTGAAACATACTTCTTTGTTTTAAAACTATAAAATTATACATAGCCCCTTAGTATTAACATCTTGAACGGGTTTTCTTACGAAAAGCTGCCAATTGGCTTGATAGCCTAATTGGTGGAGAATGGCACCGGTGTCATGTGCAGAGTTAATGGCGTTCAAGTCATGGCAACGCTTTGCATTTGTTAATCAGTGCTTAACTAACGCTTATTCCACGCCATCTTTAATTGTAACGTGCTTCTTTCCGTAGATAAGTTATATAGGTCTTTCAGATATTACCATAGTTGACATAATCATCACCACAAAACATACAAATGAAGGGTCCAAAAGTCAATGATCGAGTCTTTCATTTTATTACAACGTCAACTCCTATCATAACTAAGTTCTGTAAATTTTGCACGATTAATTCATAAGCTGGCACTGGATCATTTTTTTTGCAAATAACACAGATAAAGAGCAGCATAGACAGTTGTTGGGTACATTGCACTGAAGGCTTGACCTTACAAGTCAGCTTATTAGCGTCACCTTCAGGCAAGTTAGCTCTCGTTAACTGGATGCACCGCTTGCATTAAAGTCCTAAATACAAACTTTCTTATTTCTTCTTGTCGCCAGCAATAAATCAAAGGATTAAGAAGAGAATTTATCAGCACGAAAGAGCGTGCAATTCCGTCCATTGACCGCAAAATTCTCTCCTGGGAAAATCCAATTGCTAACATAAGAGTGTACAAAATTCCGGGTACCAAACATATTCCAACAGCACCGACCACTATTACGGTTGTCTTGAATGCTTTATTCTCCTTAAGGAATGTTTCTACTTGTTCTTGCGGTAACTGTTGAGCTTTAATCATCTTTCGGTGCCGACGAGTTTCAAAATAAAGGATTACGTTAGAAGTAGAAACGAAAACAACGCAAGCAAAAGCGATGTGAGAGGCAGAAATAAAATACAGGGCGGCGCTTCCGCGGATCAACTGAATAGACAAACCAAAAGAACTGCTATATACCCAGCAAAACAAGACTCCCATTTTCATGTTTCGTGTTGTCATAACCGAGGGGTACCAAAACGGATATTTGATTGCTATCATTTTCTCGCCGACAACCATCATGAGATGAAGAGCCGAGGAATAAGAAAGCACAATAATGCAAAGCCTGTGAATGGGATGGAAGACTTTAGCGATGTCGCTACCAAGCAGGGAGGCTGTTTTCAACAGAATAAACGAAGGCTGCGAGGTCAGACCTGTCAACACATCAGTGACGGCTAAACAGGCCAACATGATGTTCCCGTTGTTCTGAAGTCTTCGTCTTCTTTTTATAGCGATTATCACCAACATGTTCAGTCCAATTGTGAATGGACAGGCGATTGTGATAACGATGATGGTTATGGAAATAAAGACCACGCTGAAGACATCTTTTTCTTCGCCTTTCATCGTGAGGTTTGTCAAGTTGGAAACAGAGAAGTTTGCCATATTACGAAACTAAAAAATGGAAAACCGATTTCTTTCACTAGATAAATGTTGCTTAGCGACTGCCTTCCTTTCTTCTTTTAAACACTATAAGAGAGCAAATGTTTCCTGAGTTGACTTTTCGCACATATTGAAGAATGAATGAAACGTCACACTGAACAATATACATTTGAGTCAATAAAGGTCAGAGTCTTAAAACTCTTGATTACTATTGCAGTTACTTTCGTGAAAGGCTAAGGTTGGAAAAACAAAGCCAGGAAACGTTGTTTCTGATGAAGTCTGGGTCAGTTTTTAGAGTTAAATTAACCCCCAGAAGAGAACTTTGTAAGATGAGGTTTTCCTTGTTTCCATTAGCTCGAGAAATGTCGCTGAAAAACTGTTAAATAACCCCCCTTCTGAGAGTAGAGGGCTAGGCATTTAAAATAATGGTCACCTAATTAATCGACTTAAACGTCCAACTTGTTTCCAATGAAGGGGTCTGAGTTTCCAAGGAAACTTCGGTACTGCGTCAGAGGGGAGTGAAATGCGAAAAATTGTTTTCATTAAACTAATTAATGAATTAACCACCAGGCCCGGGTTGCTCGAAGTATGGTTAGTGCTAATCAGCGTTAAATACCATGGAAACCTAAAGGTTTTGATACCTCTTAACCAACGGTTAGTGCTAACCAGACTTCGAGCAACCGGTCCCAGATTTTTCAATAGGACAGGAGAAGTCAATAGTTCGACAATATTAGTAATTTAATGTCAAGGAAAAACTATTAAATAGCTACAAATCGCTAATTAATGAGAGGAAACAAAAAAAATAGTTGATTCTTGGTGAGGAAAAAATTATATTCAGTATATCTCTCTTTTCCAAATGGCTGTCACGACAGTGATACAGAAGTATCAAAAGAAGTATCAAAAGAAAAGCAAGTGACACACCATAACACCAACCCAGTGTGGCCACCACATCGAGCTACGCCTTGCTGATGAGGCCCAACAAGGCCAAAACAGTTGGCTAAGATCTCTGGTGAGTTCGCCGACGTCTTCGTGCTTGTGGTAGTCAATTGGCTTTTTTTGTCTTTTTCTCCATCTTACATTTGTCAGCTTCGTTATTGTTTCGTTGGCCTAATAGTGTACTTTTGTACTCCCCAGAAGCAGTCTACCGTAACGTTGGATCCTCGGTGGTGTTACCACAGCTTTTGGAATTAGTCAACCATGATAAGCTCGCGGCGGGAGGCGCGGTGGCCTAACGGTTAGCGCACTGGACTCTGGATCCAGTGGTCCGGGTTCGAGCCCTGGCCGGGTCATTGTATTGTGTTCTTTGGCAAGACACTTTACTCTCATAGTGCCTCTCTTCACCCAAATTTAATGCTCAGGGTAACCCTGCGATGGACAAGCTTCTCATCGAGGAGGGAGTTGAAATACTCCTAGTCACTTCATGCTACAGTAACCGGAGATAGCCGCCGACCTGATGGGCCACTAGGCTCATAGCAGACTTTACCTTTTTTATAAGCTCGTGGCTGTTCAGTTTTTAAGTGGTTGTTCTGACTTTTATTAATTAAGGATCCTTTCTCATGTAATGACTTGATTTCTCGTGGTCTGATTTCAATGGGACTGAGCTCCGCATCGTGAGTGCTGACAACAGATTCCGTTCTGTGTCCCTGCGTGATTTGCCCACTGAAGTGCTTGATGATTATGCAAAGCCTTTTTTTAGTTCATTTGGTCAAGTGATCTCCATTCGGCGTAGTACTTTTCCTAATTTTCCGACAGTGTCCTCGAGATGTCCTTGGTGAGTGGTATTCCTCATTTTGTTTGTTTCTGCGATTTTGATTATCGCGTTTGGTATTCCCGTCAGCCTGCTTAGTGTGCTATCTGTCGTCAAGTTGGTCAATGCAGCCCAGATTGTTCCCTCTCTGGCTAGTGTCGGCGTTGCCATCAGCTCGGACACATGGCCAGAGATTGCCGGCATGCCTGCGGTACTGTGCTGCCTGGTACTGAGATCTTGTCTTCTGGCGCCAGTTGTTCGAAGGGTGGATAGGGCTATCCACTGGATAAGTCACTATCCATTGGATAACTCAATTGGTTTTACTAGTGTTTATCCGCTGGATAGTGATTTATCCGCTGGATAGCGCTATCCATCGTTTGAACAACTGGGGACTGAAGAGGATAGTAGTCCAGATCTCGTCCCTTCTCCTGAGGACCACTCAACTGTCTCCGATGGAGAGGAACTGATGGCTTCTGGGGATGAGGAGGTTGCTACCCAGGTGGTTCTTTCTCTTCCTAACATGTAGTTCAAATAAAAGGCTGTTTTTTAATAGAGAGTTTCCGTTGACTGAGGTGAGAATTTTGGCGGGAAAAACCTTTTCATTCGAAAGCAAACACTACCAACATGTGTAAGCTCCCAAATTGTTGCTTCTTTGAATTTTATTTTATGCGTGCGCATTTAAGATTATGCTGTCTCGTCTCGGGTGGCTCGCCCAGGGTATCCCGCCGGCGAGGGTTGTCTCGGGTACCCGAGACCATATAAACAGGGCCTAAGAATTGACTATTTTATTGTTTCTCTTATTTGCGTTTTGTAGGTATTTAGTTGTTTTTCAGCGACATTTATATATATTATCGAACTATTGATTGCTTCTGTCCTATTGAAAACATATTTTGGTTCATTGAACTTTATTAATTAGTTTCATGAAACAAAATTTTCGTGTTTCATTCCCCTCCGTTTCTTAGAAACTCAAACCCTTTCATTGGAAACACTAGTTTTCATTTTTAAGTCGATTGAGTGACCGCTATTTAAAATGAAGATTTCCTGAGGTTGTTTTTCCAACATTGACCTTTCACAACTAACTGTAATTAACAATTATTCCTCGAGCCCGAATGGGCTATGAGTCAATAGCCCATGAGGCCGAAGGCCGAATGGGCTATTGACTCAGAGGCCATGAGGGCGAGAGGAATAATTGTTTTAGTAAAATCCAACTAGTTGGTCAAAAAAATATCGAGACAAAACATCTTTCGCTAGTTAAAGCTAGACTTAAATTGTTGTTTTGGTTTTCAAAGCCGGCGCTTTTCGCTACTAGTGGGCTATAACAAATAGCCTACTAGTAGCTCAACCAATCAGAACGCAGCATTGATAATAGACCACTAGTTCGATTTTACTAATACCAATTAACCGAAGCATAAGAGTTTTAAAGCTTTGACCTTTATTGACTCAAATATTTATTGTTGTTCAATCTTCAATATGTGAGAAAAATCAACTCAGGAAACATTTGGTCTCTTGTGGTGCTTGAAAGCGGAAAAGAAGGCAACACATATCCAGTGAAAAAAAGTCAGTTTTCCATTCAGTCGTAGTTTAGTAACTTGGCAAACCTCGCAAACGTTACGATGAATGGCGAAGAAAAAGATGTTTTCACCTTGGTGTTTGTTTCCATAACCATCATCGTTAACACTATCGCCTGTCCATTCACAATTGGACTGAACATGTTGGTGATAATCGCTATAAAAAGAAAACGAAGACTTCAGAACAACGGGAACATCATGTTGGCCTGTTTAGCTGTCACTGATGTGTTGACAGGTCTGACCTCGCAACCTTCGTTTATTCTTTGGAAAACAGCCTCCCTGCTTGGTAGCGACATCGCTAAAGCCTTCTATCCCATTCACAGGCTTTGCATTATTGTGCTTTCTTATTCCTCGGCTCTTCATCTCATGATGGTTGTTGGCGAGAAAATGATAGCAATCAAATATCCGTTTTGGTATCGCTCGGTTATGACAACACGAAACATAAAGATGGGAGTCTTGCTTTGCTGGGTATATAGCAGTTCTTTTGGTTTGCCTCATCAGTTGATCTAAGGAAGCAGCGCCCTGTATTTTATTTCTGCCTCTCACATCTTTTTTGTTTGTGTAGTTTTCGTTTCTACTTCTAACGTAATCCTTTATTTTGAAACTTGTCGGCACCACAAGATGATTAAAGCTCAACAGCTACCGCAAGAACAAGTAGAGACATTCCTTAAGGAGAATAAAGCATTCAAGACAACCGTATTAGTGGTGGGTGCTGTTGGACTATGTTTGTTGCCCGCAATCTTCATCCTTGTTATGTTTGCTGTTGGATTTTTCCAGGAGAGAATTTTTCTTTTAAATTTAATGCTGAGCATGACACCCACTTTCATGATGATTAATTCTCTTCTAAATCCATTGATTTATTGCTGGCGACAGAAAGAAATAAGAAAGTTTGTATTTAGAACTTCAATGCATGCAGTCCATCCTGTTTACTAGAGCTAACTTGCCTGTAAGCGACGCAAGTAAGCTGACTTGTAAGGTCACACCTGCACTGCATGCAGTGCAATGCAGGTACCCACCAACTGTTTATGCTACTCTTTATCTGTGTGATTTGCACAAAAAGTAATCCAGTGCTAGCTGATGAATTAATCGCGCAAAATTTCCAGAAAGTTAAGACTTGTAATAAAATAAAAGACTCAATCATTGACTTTTGACCCTTTATTTTAGGTGGAGCTCCGCGGGCCAAAGGCGCGCACGCTGAGCACCATGGAAAAGAAAATATGGTAACCCAAATATGGTTTGGTTATGACTAAAATGGATACGCCAAAGCCAGGTGTGACGCTTTATGACAAATTCATAACAAAACTTACTTAAAGATCATCGTGCTTATAAATGTTAGTTCATTAAGCACTGAGTAACGAAAGCAAAGCGTTGCCTTGACTTGAACGCCATACTCTGCGATACCGGTGCAATGATTTCACCACCAACTAGGCTATCATGCCAATTGGGATCTGGTCATTTTTGTGATTTCGTAATAAATCCGTTGAAGATGTTTATACTAAGAGGTTATGTATTATCTAAAAAAAACCCGGCAATTTTGCATTATATCTCACTGCATCCCATTTGAGGTGAATTAAAGATTTTATGAAACGAGTTGATGAAGGTCAAACTGCCACCGTGAAAACAGAAATTTAATGGCTGACATTTCGGGCGTTAGCCCTTCGTCAGTTTACTTTGACAATTAGCTCTTCTGACAATTCGCTCTCACTAGCTTTTATGCAACATTTGTCCAACTATCGGAAACAACCTTTCATCTTCCTGTCGATTAAGTGACAGCTATTTTAAATTAGAATTTCCTGGCTTTGTTTTACCAACATTGGCCTTTCGCGTAAGTAACTGTACTCATTAATCAATTTACTCTGACATAAAAGTTTTAAGACTCTTTTATCACTGTTTTATTGACTCAAATCTTTATTGATGTGACGTGTTCATTATATCTTTAATATGTGAGAAAAAAAAATGGACTTACAAAACATTTGCTCTTAATTAGGGGTCAAGCAGGCACTGGCAACACTTATTGAGAAAAAGAAATCAGTTTCTCATTTCTTTGCATTTTATTGTGTTGTAACATGGCAAACCTAGATCACTGTTTCGAACTCGACAAACGTTACCATGAAAGGCGAAGCAAAAGATGTCTTCACCATGTTTGATATGTTTTTCATCACCTTAACCATCACCATTTAGATTACCGCTCGTTCTTTCACAATGGTACTGAACGTATTGTTCAGCGAGTGGCTTTTATCTGTGAAATTTGATGGACAAGTGAGAGTCTCGATCATCCACTTTTGACTCTTGTTCACGTGTCTTGCTGTATGATGAAGACAATGATAATATGAAGGGACTATGTATTTGAGACATATGTTTAAACTGTGGAAGGAAGTAGGTCAAGATTTTAGATCCTTGATCGCAATTTCTTTTGAACTCACTAACCATGACTAACCCTAAAGTGACAAGCACGAAGCCACTGAAAATAATAATAAAAAAGACAAAAACAGCAGTGATAAACATATTGAACTTGTTCATTTTGATTATGACTTGACGTTTCGTATAATCCAGAGTTATTTGCAGAGAAAATTGTTGGGATTGTAATGGTTTTTACATCGGTAAAACTAAACGGCGGCTTCACGATAGAAAAACCGAACATTTTAAGGCCCTAGCTAAAAATGACAATACTTCAGCCCTTGCTGACCACGTCAAGGCCACTGGACATAACATCAAGTGGGATCATTTTGATATTTTAGCGAAGGGCAAAACAGACTATCATTGTAAAATAAAAGAGACCTTCTTTATTCAAGAACTTGAGCCAGCTTTCAACGTCAACGTCGGAAGTGAAAAGCTGATGCTTTATTAATCTTTTCTGTTTTTATTATTATTATTATATATTTTACTGTTAAGTATTTGCTTAATCTAGGTTCCAGTCCCCTCATCCGCTTTGTTATATATAAATAACTGTTTTAAATTTCAATGGTTACTTTTGAAAATGTATGTAGAGCACAAACGAAACGTCAAGTCATAATCAAAATGAACAAGTTCAATATGTTTATCACTGCTGTTTGTGTCTTATTTTTGATCAAACTACGATGGCCCAAGAACAAAAGTATTTACAATAAAAAAAAACATTTGTGAATTTGTGACAGTCGCTGATCGTTCACTCAGGATCTACAATCAGATGACTTTCGGAACTGATTTTTGCGTTACAGACTCCAGTTTCCTTGCTGTGGAGTTTGGACCTTTAATTTAAAGATATTTAGAAAGGCCCTGGTGTCAGGCACTTCGCCCACTTCATGATATAGAGGAAGCGACTTAGCCAGTGTACAATAATTAGTATTATTATATATTGGTGTCACAAGCTCGATTTTGATTGGCTATAAGCACGCAGCTAATTCTTGCTTGCTCTGTTTCTCTTACGTCATACCTACAGACAATAGATTTTATATATGTAGAATTGACGTCATACCTACAGACAATAGTTTTATGCATGCAGAAGTGACGTCGCCTAACACTATCCAGCAGTTCGATCAGTTTTGTCATGGCGGAGCTCAGCTCAGGAATATGCATAATAAGACAATTATTGAATACGGTTTTCGCATGTTAGCGATAATTA
>NC_090871.1:16261840-16269340 GCF_036669935.1 Montipora foliosa
AAACATCATTATTATCAATATACGCGGCCAAATAGAAAATCGGCCTCTTCAAAACACACGCTCAGCGGGCCGCAAAAGACTGACAGCGGGCTGCTAATGCATTATCAGCCCTACAGCTGATTGGTTCTTGTTTCATCATCCGATGTATTTTAACCAATTAGAGTAAGCCTAGTGTTGACGCGGGAAAACCATTCATTTGCGAAACTCCGGTTTTGAAATGCAGTTTTTTCAGTCGTCGAATCGCGTCAATCAACACTTACATGATGATTTGAAGTGACTTTGAATTCGTTATTCACTTAGCTTGTATTATTAAAACTCGCATTCTTGATATCATTTGGCCTTGATTATTGATAATAATGATAATGACATGACTTTTTTCGGGAATATTGTTTATTTGCGTACGTACGTGTGCATTTGCGTAAAGGACGCTTAGCCCCTGAATAATGGTAAATTGACCACCACAGAGAAATTGGAAAGTTGACGTTTCGAGCGCTAGGCCTTCGCAGGAGTCCAACTGTAAGAGTTTTACCTTTTAGATTGTTTTGACAGACCTAGTTATTTTTAGAAACACTTTCCCGGAAAGCAGCGTTTCCCTGGTTACGGTTAGCCAATCAGTGCTGTAGATTACGCATTTACAATTTCGCACAAATTAGCTCTGGCTGAAACATGGCCGACAGACTAGGATCGGAAAGCTCCAATTTGGAGTAAGGTTCCTTCTGAGGGGCTCCTGCCCTTCTTTATGCACCTATCAATGTTAAGCCCCAGGGAGGGGGGGTCGGGCATGGGGTGGCGATTTTGACATTTTCATTTGAAAAAATTCAAATTCCGCACCCCTGGGACAAAATAATTGGTCAAAATGTCCACCCGGCGGCAAGTGAAGGTGGTAAAATGTCCTTTGTACGATCAAAATCGCCAGCCTGGGGAAGTCAAATAGGATCAAAATCTCTACCCTGGGGACAGACCTCACGATCAAAGTCCCGTGGTTAGCCCGACCCCTCCTCCCTGGGGCTTAACATTGATAGGTGCATTAGAGCGAATTGACGAAGGGAGCTATTTGCTCTGACGAAGGGCTAACGATGAAAGTCAGCTTTCGGATTTATCTACGGTGGTCATTTACCACATCAACACAGTTAATAAACCCATCACTAGCCATTAAGACACTTCTCGTAGTTCGCTTCAGTGGCGATTAAGTGCTTCTTATAACTAAATACTCAGGGATAGTAAAGCCTTTCACAAAGGAAAGGAAACCGTAGTGCCCGGAGAAAACCTCTCGGTGCAGAGTAAAGAACCAACAAACTCAACCCACATATGACGCCGAGTCCGGGAATCGAACCCGGGCCACATTGGTGGGAGCCGAGTGCTCTCACCACTGCGCCATCCCTGCACCCCTGGTAGCTTATAATGACCGGTTCAAAACTTCACTATCTTGATGGAAATGTGGATAGACAAAAAATAGAAAGCATTTGTCTGTTGTCCCTTGTCATGTAGACCGCTTATTTCATTTGAGCCTTGAATTCAAGATGTCAATCATCCAATGTGTTAAAGACGTTCAAAGTGTGTTACTTTCTGTTTTTCAACCTCGTTCCCAGGACCTCTCCCTTTCACTAAATGAGGAATGAGAAGTCCTGGGAACGAGGCTGTCCATTTTTGTCTCACTGTAGCGCGAACAAAACTCGCGCACAATCCAATCTCCGATCCGGCATTCGTTTATACGTGTTTGCGAGACGGGCTCGCTGAACAGTTCAGGAACAGTAGAGTCGTCGCCCTACCCTCCCCTCCCCTCCCCTCCCACCAACGTGGCGCGGGTATAAATCCAGGGCACTCGACGTCATATGCAGGTTGAGTTTGTTGGATCTCTGCTCTTATTCAAGAATTTTTTTTTTTCGGCTACTCTGGTTTTCCCCTCTTACCAAAACTCAACATTGTATTTGATTTGCTTCGAGTAGATTTGAGTTCTTCTCACGCGCACTAGAACTCCGCTAGATGATGATGATTGGTTTGTCAGGATAAAATAAAAAAAGAAAGCCACTCTTTTTCTATTTACGTTCGCCCATTTCCCCCAAAAGCCTGAATCCACACGTAACGGCGCTGCAATTTGCGCCAAATAACTGAGAGCGTATGTTCTAAAAAGTTCCCATGGGCAAATGATTCTTACAGAGACAACGATCACTCAAATAGCGTTCCGGCTTCCTGTTTTGTGACAAACAAAGTCAGAGACCACTTTACAGTAAAAACAGTTCGGCATATTTGGAACAAAGTGTGTCAACCATTTTAAAGGGAGACTGGCTGTCGAAAGATACCATTTTGCTCATGGCCTGAGGCAACGGAAAGCCCCTTCGTATTTGTATGAAAAACAAATCAATGGAAGAACCCTTTTGAACAGTATCTGTCAAGAATTGAAGGCACTTTAATATGAGGCTACTCATAAAGGTCTTTTCCAGGGTAAGCAAAAACTTTATAAGCCTAACATTGAACGCATATATCACATTACTTTTTTATTGCACATTTTTCCCGCAAAATGAATTGACATATAAACAGACCCACCAGCAGCCTTTGAGGAAATTGATTTGTAATTACAACTGTAATCAGTTACATGTAGCAAAGTACATGTATCAGGCACCACATTCGTACCTCACGAAATCAACAACCTCAACGTCCTCTTTGTTCAACAAATCCTTTACAGTCTGGCTTTCATCAAGCAAATACTCCTGCTCTAAAAGTACATCGCTAACATCCCCTTCCTTCGCAGACTCTGCTTCGATAACCTTGGGGTTCATTCCCACGACATGCTGAGCCAATTTGTTTGCCAAACTCAACATTGAAGTTTCATTAGCTTCATCTCTCTTTGGTCGTAAAACGACCATCCCGCCAAACTTTCCCATTGAACACCCGCCAGATGATGTAACAAACCCACCATGAACATAGCCGCCAATCACATTGTTTACTTTGGTTGTCATGGTAACGGCCTTTGTTATCTTCATATTTTCTCCCAATTTACCTATTGTTCTTGTGACTGCATCTCTTACAGTCTCCCCAATGCCATTTTCAAGTTCTTCGTTCTGCAATTTATGTTCTGGTATAACTTCCTTCAGGTGTTCAATCTCCCCACCAAGAGCATTAATTTTTTGGTTCTGGTCAACAATCTTCTTTCGTTTGAGAATTGCTGCATTGGCTACATTGGATACTAGCTCCACAAAGAGTTCATTTCTGGCCACAAAATCTGTTTCACAGTTAACCTGCAAAATGAACAAATCATAGGTTACACCTTGCAAGTTGCACAAAGCAATAATAATTTTATTTTTTATTGCTAGCACTGGTTTTCAATCAGCTTCAGATAAAAATGTATAAAATTGATGCTGGTGGATGACCCTAAGAAGCTTAAAAGAGAACTATTGTTTTCATTCACCAGCATAAGGAGGCAATGATTTATCATGAAACCACTATTAGCTTATAATTAAATTACAAAACACATTCACAGATCTTTGTCCAAATAACAAAATGGGACCTCAGGAGGAGCATAAATTGTAATTTGAATGATTGGTCCACATTTTTTCATTAACCCATTGATGTCCAAACCGGCCGAAACCGGCCAGACTTAGTATTTTACTCTAACGCCAGACAATTTTACTTGTCAATAGGGAACCCCAGGGAGTCAATGGGTTAAAAACTTTGGAGATTGGAGGACTCTTTTCATGACAATCAGCTGAATTGTCTATGTATATGCATGGGTCATTCATTTTCTCAATAATCTGCATTTCAAAGACCTTTTAATTCACTCCATTTCATCCTTTTAGGGGTGGAAGTACTAAGATAAACAAAATTAATTAATATTGACCTCCTCCCAAGAAATGTGCTTTCATAGCTAAATCAGTACAATGTAAACCATTGGCCTGGAATCACAGAGGTCAAGAGTTATGACTGAACTGTTTGATGCTTCTTTAAAGACAATAATATCATTGCTTAATTTGTGCTGGTAAGTGCAAGGATAATAACTTTTTGTTAATGGGGACATAGTTTTTTAGAGAGCGATTAACCCATTGACTCCCAGGAGTTCCCCATTGACGAGTAAAATCATCTGGCGTTAGACACAGTAAAATCATCTGGCTGGTTCAAGCCGGCTTGAGAGTCAAAGGGTTAATGGGCACAGTTTTTCAGCGAGTGATTAATGTATGTGTGTTATAAGTTTAATGAATTAACAGAAAATTAAGGTTACTTCCCACCTTCAGATGCCAAAAAAATCGGTTTTTTTTTTATTTGAAAAAATTTAAGTCAGTCATTTTATCTAGCGTTTACAAAAGGAAAATGTTAAAAATCTCAAAAAGCGGCCGAGTTATTTAGAAAAAACATATTTTCAAATAAAGTTAATAAACTACGAAGGTGTCATAATCTTGTCAACGGGCGAGACCCCTTGGGGAAATTTTCGCAGCAAAAGCTTTTCGCTCGCATTTATTTGCATATTTTTGTTTACATCACGTAATTGACAAAATTCCCATGTGGAAGCTCTTAACGCTAATAACTCTTACGGAAAAATCCAAAGCAGAAAAAAGTCCTTGGGTAAAGAAAAGAAAAAAAAACCCGGCCCAAAGACGGAAGAAATATCTCCATTTTGCCAAAGAAAGATCTAACCTAAATTTTTGCATCTGATAAAACCTAAATTTGTCATACATAAGGTTAAAACGAGGTTCCTTTATAATACATTTGCTAGCCTTCATACAAAAACATAAGCAATCGCCTCGAAGCGTAATTTTCAAATAATGAAATCATGAAACCTACCCAAGGGAACTCATTTCAGCAATAAGGGCATTTCTTAAGCCGTCCGTCGATTCGTTACTAGTAACGTCTTGTTTTTCAGCGGCACGTTTTCCGCCTTTGACCTTTTTGGCACGGGCTTTGCCTTTGCCTTTGGTGTCTTTGCCCATTGTATTGCTTCTACGTCCTGAATTTCACTCGCCTGAGCGATATAAAAAACGTGTTGCAATGCGATGCTTTTCCCGGGAAATCTTGATCTATTGTCACAGACGCTAGGAGGTCCTGTTGTTCCATTGGTTTGCGGTTTTATCAGGCGAGATAATCTCCAGGCGTGGCGCGAGTTGTTTACGAACCTTTACAAGCGAAAATCTCGCATATGATTTTGGGAGGAATACATCCACTTTGACCGAATTTATAGGGTATGCAGATTCGGCGGATTGTCGTGAAATTTCGCCAGAACATTCCAGAGATAATGACAAACAAAAGTGTGTCGGGAAATTTTGATGTTTAACATATTTTTCGCGTGGCGTCCATTTATGCAACACGTCTCGCACATTTTTAGCTACTCCAACTTTAGATGTGGATATCTAGACAACCAATCAGAATATCGAAAAAGCCCGACACACTTTTGTTGATTGATGCGTTGTGAATAAGACTGTGCAGCCATTTTGCTCGTACTTTGGAATCCGATAGCCGATAAATTCAATAGAAGAACCCTCGGTCGTTTCACGCCTTACTGGCTTCTGACACTTCCTGAAAGAAAACTTCGCTAAAATTGTATTTTTTTCGTCAAGTACATTTATTAAGCTTTGTAATGATATATAGTTTGTTGGGGTTTTATTTAAACTGGCGCGCGTACAATGTTTTTGCCGAAGGGCACCCGCGAAGGTGGGAAGTAACCTTAATGTAAGCATCCCAAGTCCCCACCAGAAAAGATTGCGACTGCATTGAGCATGCGCATGTAAAGGAATGTGCGAAACACAACGGGTCCAAGTCACAGTCAGCAAACATATCAAAGAACGCCAACAAATGCTAACAGTGGCAAAGTATTTAGCAGTTACTCCAAACCAAAATATGGCACAGACCTTCCATTTGGAGGTCAGAAATGTGTTTTTTTTTACACTCATCACCGAAGACCACAATATTAAGTTTTTATTTTTGTATAAAAAAAGAAATGACCACCTCCACCATGGCAGCATTGTTACCATCCACCAAGACACCCACAAGTCCTTCTGATACAGCCCTTTCTTGCAATTTAGTAGCTTTCTCCCAACCCTGCTTTTCAGCCTCTGTCTCGAGCCATGCTACCGCTGCTTTAAAATCATTGCTGTTGAGCTGAAGACTTTCCTTGCATTTAGCAAAACCAAATCCTGTTTCCCTTCGCAGCTGAGAGAGAAGTGATTTGTCTACCTTGATGGCAGATTGCTTGTTCGAACTCATTGATCGAACAAGTGCCTCCGAAAATGTACCTGAAGACAAAAAAAAAAAGTTAACATGCTTGTAATTGGAGCAATTACAGAATTTAGGACTGCAGAGGGTCCCTTAGTGGAGTAGGGCTCAGTGCTGTGGTGAAATCAGTCGCCAGACCCACAAATATGGCCCAAGTTCAATTCCCAGACTCAGCGTCATACACGAACATGTATGTGGGTTGAGTTTGTTGGTTCTTAATTCTGCTCCCAGCACTAGAATAGAAGACTTGACACTTAAATAAAGTCAAGTCCACCAAGTTCAATACATGTAAATTAGTCGGAAGCTTCTAAAGAAGGTAGCATAATATACTTTGTAACAATAAGCCACTTGCAAAATACCATAATGCTCCAGAATTTTATAAGCATTGTTTTTATTTTCTCTTGTGACCGTTATAAGTCCTGGGAGAAACTGTAAACAATGCTTATGAAAAAAAATTCTGGAGGGCAAACAAAACGTATTATGGTTTTTCTGAATGTGGCATATGTAGACACATTGCGTGACCCTGTATCCTGGCGGTTTTGCTCCCAAAAATATTTGGAAACTTCTGCAATTATTTCAACATGTTCAAAACCAGAGGATTACACACCTCCTTTCTTTACCCAGTTACCCTTCAAACGTTCTCGATCTAACGGGTACGTATATGGAAATAAGACTTAAGCTTCCTTCATTAACTTATGGCTGATCGAGCTAAGTGAAATTGTTTTGGTCGATAATTTTGACTGTTCTTCCGATAAATAAACAAAGGTAAACTACGATCTATAAGAGCTGTTTATACCTCGACTGATTCGAAAGTTGGATAGAACGAATCTCGTCCCGAACAAACAAGCACACCTTCTGGAACAAGCCACAGACGCCATCTTGAAAATTGATGTTATCGTTGTGGCCTGGAACTAGAAGCAATTTTCGTCCTCAGAGATGACCCCTCCCCAACATTGCCTAACATTGTCAGTACCAAATCGAGGTTCGCAAATCAAAACACGCCAATGGCAGCCACAACTTCCTTCCAGGCCCAGCTGGTAAATTTGTGTTTTCACCTCAGTTATTTGAAATCATCGCAGCTCATTTTTTGCTTGTTTTAATTACTATAGAATCGCCCACCTCTTCATCTAGAGGGGAATCTTGTGCTTCACAAACCAGCCAAGTTTGGTGTGGCTCAATCAAAGCGAGGATTCTTTGTGGTACGCATTCACGGCAGCTGTTTCCTGTCAACATAGCCACTTAAATGTGATCTTTTAATAATTCTTGCTTCTTGATCTTATGAAATAAGTGGTAAGACTGATC
>NC_090871.1:16276840-16294340 GCF_036669935.1 Montipora foliosa
CGTTGTCAGGGTATTAATTTCGCTACCAACGAACGAAACTTTCACCATTTTTGGATGCTTTTAGGAAGCGTGCGGCGATTTCGCTGCGCTTGGAGAACGAATTCAAAGTGTTGTCATGTTTATCTTTCTTCTTGACCATGCATATAGCTTATTTTCCTTTAATAGAGTAATGATGACTGATTTATTGTTAAAAATCTGCAGTGAGCTTGTTCGGGTGCAGGTCACTACGTGGGATGGAGTGACTCGCAGGGTGGTAGTCCCTCTTGTATTTGACGTCGAAGAGCTTCTGTCAGCGTTAAGTGGTAAGATACAAAAGTGTGCTGCCTGCCCAACCTGCAAACTTCAACGGACTTCAATGGAAATCTGGACAGTGGATGAAAGAGGAATCGGTAAATATAAGTCCCTTCGATCTTTTGTTCTAAGTTTCTACCAGTCATGCATAGACTAAATTGTTTTTACGATTTTTGCAACTTTCTGAGCAAACGTGAGGTACATGTAGATCGGAAGATGGAGACACTTTTAGGCGCCGAATTCGAAACTTTGGATTGAATTTTATACCTCAACGTAGACCTTAAGATTTTTTTCGTTAATTGACTCAACTGATCATTATTTGTATTTTCAAATCAAGAGCGCGAGTTCATAAATGTTCACTGAATTTCATGTAATTAGTTTGCTGACTGGCGTTGTCGACTCTAACTCTACCTCTCCCCGAACGGCGGCACGATACGTCTGTCCATACTCGTAAACAATATGCATGGAATAGTTTTCGTGAATCTAAAATAACACATCCATAGTTGTCGTATTACCACAGTACACAGTACCTCTTAGCAGATGATATCTAAATGTTTTCGTAAAGCATATGCAGGGAATTGTTTTTATTATATCCATACATGACGCATAACCACAGTACACAGTTAAAATGCGCTTTGACCGCAAGCAGATGATATGTAATTGCTTGCAAGGTAAGTTGGATCGACTTTTGGAGTTGGGGCAGATCGACTCTGGTGATGCGGGGCGGATCGACTGGTTACCTCGGAGAATAATAGTGATTGTTATAAAAATTATACCTAGAGTTTCGCTCAACAAAACGAGCACTGTGATTGGTTGATTCTTTGTCACGTGGCCCTGATCAAATTCAAATGTATCCCGACCAGGATACAATTCCGCAGTTGTTGCCTGCTCCGGATATTTTGCTGCGATTGTGGCAGGAAAAGGCTAAATATTGTCCCTCGGGAAACTAGTTAGTTTTGTTTTCCCTCGAGTCCTGATGTTTCCCTCGACATCGTCTCGGGAAACATGAGGACTCTCGGGAAAACAAAACTAACTGTTTCCCTCGGGACCATACATTTAGTGTATATTATGGCAACCAATTGTAATGGTATTGAATTTATATAGTGCTTTTAAAAAAAAAAAATTTCTCCTTTATTCAATTACAAATACAACGAATACACAGATTTACCAACCATACAATGAGGCTATCATTTTTTCTGAATATTGAAAGTGAATTGCATAAGTTGAAGTGATTCTCGCGAGACGAGAGTAGTCTCAGCTCGCGAGAAACGAGACGAGACTGGTAACTTTTGCGCCGTACTTTATGCTTGGTCACATGCATTCAATGGTTTGTTGGTTACCACAGCTCTCACCTTTTATTTCATTGCTTGGCTTTCTAAATTTGTAGAATTCAACTGCTGGTCTTGATGTTTTAGTTACAAATGTAAGACTTGAATGTTCTTGTCAGCTTGAAGAGTTCTTTATCCTAAAAAATCCCGGGCCAATAGATCAATCAGGGTGGATAAGCACCTGTTGCAGATTGGTGCCACCCACTTGCGACTGCATTCTGGGGGCATGGTACCAATCTGCTTTATATATGTTTGTTTTTAGACCTCGGATCAGTAACTTAGTACCTAACCTTAAAATTTTTCTCGTCAACCGATACCAACTCCCCCAATTTACATATTAAATGCAAGTAGGTGCATGCTGCTGTGAACCATTGCTTATACCACAAGGTTGTCATTTGTAGTGCGTTACTGCCTGTCTTTGAGTTTGACACATCTGTGACGCCTTCTGGACTATTCGCCCTTGTCACACGGCGGCCATATTGTCCCAGGACACCAAAAAACCTTTGTTTTACCACGCCAAGCCTCACCCCCATGGTTTCCACTGCGAGGCTTGGCGTGGTAAAACAAAGCTTTTTTGGTCTCCCGGGACAATATGGCCGCCGTGTGACAAGGGCGAATTGTTCGCTGTAGCTCATTATAAAAAAATCGAAGGGTCCTCGGTCAATGCTCGAGCTCTAAATGAGTTTACACTTGTCCAATTATTTTGTTGCTAATACTGAGGTCTAATTTGTGACAGGGAGAAAGCTGAACCGTGAAGGTGGGACCCTGGATGTTTTCAAACTTGGAAGGCACTTTTATGTTTTAGTACGCAACTATAAGGTTAGAATGGTTGCGTTACGGTTAAGTCAATAAACACCACATTTGTTGTTTACAGTAATCTGTACCCCCCATAAAGCATATTGTACGTCAGAGGATGTTGGATGACATTTTATGTCATGTTGTTTGACTGACCGTATAATCTAAAGCTTGCGTTATCATTTGGGAGTTATGCACCAGTTGACGGGGTTGCACGGATATGGTTAGCGTAGAAGATTTATATCCCAGTATTGAAAAGTACAGTAATTCGTTGCGAGATTGATTTTAGTGTGGTTTCCTTCTGTTCATTAGGCCATTTCCGAGTTGCTGTTTGTCTCGGTCACGGTTTCGAAGTGAGTCTTGGTGCTCAGCTATTGAAAGGAAAACCAGTTTGATTTGCATAAGAATACGCAACTCATTTTCATTTGAATGGTTGTGCACCAGGACTCGCTTTGAAACTGAGACATGCAGCAACTTGGAAATGGGCTATTG
Source organism: Montipora foliosa (assembly GCF_036669935.1). Classification (NCBI taxonomy): domain Eukaryota; kingdom Metazoa; phylum Cnidaria; class Anthozoa; order Scleractinia; family Acroporidae; genus Montipora; species Montipora foliosa. The sequence continues at coordinate 16,279,747 of NC_090871.1, forward strand.
ATTATCCGGTGCATGCTTTGTATTTTGCTTGGTTACGTTTGGTGATTGGTTAAAAATCTCAGCCAATCAGAGGTATGATCAAGATCAATTGGGTCTTACTCACGTGCGGTTTTGCGCGCATAGCGCCGGCTGCTCTGCGTAGTGATTGGCTCGGGTGATTGGATGTGTAATTTTGGGTGTAGGTGATGGAAATCTATCATCAAAATGTTGACTACTCGAGGGTTCGTAGGAGATTGTGAAGACTCTTTTGTTGGGGGCTAGTTACTGTTTGGCTAGTCGAGATTCTGAATGACAATTGCTTTTAATGAACCATCTGGTGTGAATTAACTTTAATTTTAATATTAAAGCTTTTTAATGCAATTTGTAAAGCCATGTTCACTGCACAGAATGGTTTTATACGCCCAATTTTAAGCAGTGTGCTTTACTCAATGACATGAACTTTCCAGTATTTTTTTCTTTTTGATAATTTTATTTTTTAATTTTTGATTTCATTTTTTGCACAATAAATGAACCTCTTTTTGTCTGATCTACAGTTACTGATAGTTCATTTTGAGGATAACACATTCCAAGTTCTTCCTGGGTTAGTTTTCTTGAAAGCAAAGGAGGTAAAGTGTTTAATTTTAACATAAGGTTTTCCTTGTATGCACTTACCCATTTCCTTTTAACCTGTTTCGGGCAAAAATTCTGGTTCAAATTCTGAATTTCCGAAAAAAAATGGCTTACCTCAGACATCTTAGACGTCCTAGACGACTAGTATAAATACGGGAAATAAGGTGGACACATTAAACGTCAGACGAATTAAACGTCTCAACTTAAGTGCGTCTAAATGACGCACTTAACAGACGTCTAAGCCGTCTAGTATAAAGACGACGAGACGCACTAAACTGGGACGCACTTAGCAATGAAGTGCACACAGTCTCTTTGGTGATTAAATCTCTGTATCTTGTGAAGAAATTTGTGAATGTGATTTCTAGCCGTCAAAGTTAAGTGCGTCCCGTATTTATATTAGGGAGCTTACGAAACAACGACGCCGACGGCAACGACGATGCTACAAAACAATAGGTTTAGTGAGCAAAAACAATGGCTCTGCACGCTCTGCACGTGCGTTTTACATTTTGGTACATTTCTTTGCCCTCATCTCCTGAATGACGACGTGAAATGACCAAATTCAAGGTTCTGTGGAGGACTTTAGCACATGACGATGAATTTTCAGTTCTCTCTCTACGCTTCCAACCCACTCATACCAGTTTAATTCCTCAACAGTCACTACACATTTTTAACGCGAAACGACATGAAATAGTTTCGTAGTGATATGAATAACGCGAACTCGTATTTTTCAATGAAGTCCTCGAAGCCGTCGTCGTCCTCGTTTCGTAAGCTCCCTATTATTCGCACTTACGGCCAGACGTTTAATGCGTCTGGACGTCTTAGACGTCCTCTAGTATAAATACGGCCATTGTTAGACTAGACTTCCGAGTTCGAAAATTAAACAACGGTGATTTTTGCAACAAAGGCATTCTACCTAGACTCGTATGACATATCGAGGATATCAGACATTATCATATTACCCATACGGTTTCATGGTAAAGCTATTGAGAAATCCCTTATCAGGGTCCTACGCATTAGCATTGGGGGGGGGGGGGGGGCACAAATAACCGTGGGGCTCTGTTAGGAACACGTATACGATTTTAAGGATTGCACCGGCATCGCAGAGGTCATTGGTTCGAATCTCGTGGAAGCCGCCTGAATTTTCAGGTGACTTAATAAGAGACAATTGCTTAAATTGTCCAGAGGATCACTTGTATCTTTCGTTTAAGGATTCCGTCGCGTATGACTATCTAATCATAATTAAAACCAGACATCCATTCCTCCTTCTCAGTCAATAAGGACATAATTATATTTCTCGGATTAACCATTTTAGCGTGTCGGCTTGACTACAGTAAGTCCCGTTAAACTTAAATCTCGAGAAATGATAATTGTCTCAGTAATCCCGTTTGTGGCCGTGCCGTTCGCCAAGTCTCCTTGTTTTTATCCAATTCAGTTTCTTTTATGTAAAAAGCGCGGGACTTAACTTACAGTGCTTCCCTCCCAGTTTGAACAAAGTTTATAGACAACAAGGTCAGGCCTGTAATTTAATAAAGTTACAATAGGCCATTTCCGAGTTCAAGCCTGCCTCCTCTTCAAAGCGAGTCTGAGCGCGAAGTTTTTGTGATGGTAATTAGTTCTACTTTATATATGAATGAAAACTAATTTTCTTAACACAAACTTCGCCCTTAGACTCGCTTTGAGGAGGAGGCAGACATGAACTCGGAAATGGCCTATTCTTTAATTGCATATGACGTCACGGCGGCCATGTTTTGTGGAAAGAGCAATTCTCAGTCTACTTGCACAAATCCCATAATACACCTCTTTTACGTATACTCCCCCAAAATTTACATAAGCATTGCTTTCGATTTCTTTTGGGACATCCTCATACCGCAGGAGAAATTGCAAACAATAATTATGCAAAATCTTGGGGGGCAGAAGAGGTGTATTATGGGATTTGTGCAAGTAGAGAATAGCGAAATTTGATTCTATTATTATGCAACACTCGGAGTACATTGTTCAATTGTTTTGGCACCACCATGGCCGTCGTATCAAGTGAGTGCAATCAAAGAATATGAAAGAATGATAAATTTACTAACTGCTTTTCAGTTTGAGTGTTGTCGGTACGGTTGCAAGATACTTTCTTCTCCTTTATAGGTCCCATATCTTCCTATCTTTGCTGCTAAGCTTTCATCTCTTGGTTGTACAAACGTTGGATTATATCTTGTAAATGATCAGGGAACATGTAAGTGACAGCTCACCAACTGTTATTCTAACTATGATTTGACGAAAGTCGTGTTTTAACTTGCTCTCTCGGTCGTTGTCCCGAATATGCGATCGTTCCCTCCCTCAAACACTCCAATTAAGTGTCTTCATATTTTATCGGTCCAACACTCCTGCTGAAATTAGGGACCTTAAGCATGCTCGACGATTACGAGAACGACTACGACAAAATGACGTAGACGTGTCAAAGAGACTGGAGCGAGAACGTCGTTGTTGGCGGGAAAAAAAAGACTTAAGGACGTTCGCGCTAATTGTTTGTGCGCAACGTAACTGCGCAGGTAACGCGACTGTAATATGTCACGCATTACTTCGAGCGTTAGTGAAGTTGAGGTTTGAAAACCTTTGCAGAAACCGTGGACGATAAGTCTTGCACAGCTTTGGATAAGAGAAGATCGTGATCAGTCAAAATTGATTAAAAATATTTAGGAAAGTCAAGTAGACTACTGCACGACTGATGTTCGCGTTGTTTTTATCAGTCGTGCACTAGTCTACTTAACTTTCATAAATATTGTTCAAGCATTAGTTAAAATAACATGGCGACAAAAACGCCGGGGAAAAAATTACAGGCCGGCAAAAGAACGGCACATTTATTTCCGAATCATCATGAAACGTTAAAGAGAAGTAAGCAGGAGGATGGTAAAGGTTTAAAAGGTAGCTGTTGATCGAGAAGTGGCTGAAAGTTTGGAAAACTCGAGGACGAACCGTTGCGTAAATTTAATGGGGCTGTTTCTTTTTTTAATGTTTTTATTACCCTACGAACTTAAGTTCAAAATGAATGTATGTTTTTGACGTTCTTATCCTTTACTTTCGTGAAAATAGAGCAGTATTTTCGTACTCGTCGGCTTGAATAGTGCGGACCTGCGTGGAAAAAACCAGCGATTAAATTTCACAAAAACCACACTCCAGAAGACGAGCATGACGGCAATGGGGAAATATTATACAAAACACTAACCAAATGAAGATGACGACTGCTTAAAACTTCGTTGCTATGCTCGAGAAAGCTTTGTTTTGGGGTAAAAACCTTTCATCCCTTCAACGATCGATCCTTTCTTGGGTTCCAGTCCTTCCCCGACAGGTCACGCAAAAACGTGACAAACGAAGTTTTCCAAGAGCTTCGTAAAATCACATCGATTTTACTCCCTTGGATCATCGGTGACCCCTATTTTTTTAATAATGAATCACTTACTCTACTTACTATCTACAAAATATGATAAAATGAAAAAAATCTCACCGTGAGAAGTTATCTTTTTTTAAAATTTTGTTTCCTCGTGCCATCGAATTGCGGTAGTGGTTGCAACGGATAGAGGTTACGAAAACGCTCGTCCAGGATGAACTCTACTGTTTACGACATCCCTAGCGGCATGAAATTATCTTAAATCCCACCCCTAAAAATCTATGCACGGAAACCTTCACTCTAACAGTTTATTTATAGGATTTTCGATGGATGAGCAGATGAGGCTACCTTTCGTTATTATGACAGATTTATCGAAATTAAGGCATTTTTCCACTGCCATTTTCTCCGAAACGAAGCCGGTGACCCCCAATTTTTTTTATATTTTTGGAGTAAGTACTTTATGACCTAACTCTATGCGAGAAATGAAGAAAATCTCACCGTAGGAAGATTTTGGCGCGAACGTCCTTAAGCATCCTGACCGAAGACGACAACGACATCTTCATAAATTTTTTTAAAGCATTTACAGATTTAAAGAGAAAAGGAAATTTTGGACTATAGGAATTCCACGACAGAAAGGAATTCATTGACTTAAATGAAAACGGAGGACTCACTGAGCTGTGCGATAACTACATTCTGCTGCAGATAGAGACGTAGCGTTTCCAAAATAGTCTCTTTTAGTAGTCTGTGGCTTAACTATTAAATATCCGATAGAACATATGACTGTGAGTAAACGAAATCATTCACTAAAAGAGCAATAAGAAAATCACCGACTAAACTATGCAATTTCACTAAGGAGACAAGTAACAAAAGCTTGATTTACTCATGGTTTTCCTGCTCCTTCGGCTGCCATCACCTCTTCATAAGTAGAAACAAAAAAGCTTGCATTTAATGATAATTTCAACTCAAAGCGCTTAAATTCACACATTTGCTTCTACGAATATTTAATGATACATTTAGCAATTAAATGCTTTGGAATAATACGCTATTTGGCTATAAATTGAAAGGAAAAACTTACGTTCTCACAACAACGACTTCGCTGCACTTTTCTCGTCGTCGACGAAAGCACGAGGACGAAAACAAACTTACAAGCATGCGCAGTTTGTCCTTAATCGAAAATTTCGCTTCCAATCGTCCTCGTTCTCGTAATCGTCGAGCATGCTTAAGGTCGCTATTAAGAACGTGGACCACGTGATCTGGGCTAACATGTTGTGGGTTTTTTCGTTTACTTTTGTGCCATCCACTCCGTTAGCACGCGGTATTCAACAAATCCGGCAATCCGATTGGTGCCGGGAGTGGGCGTAAATTTCTCACCCGGTCCGCTGTGAGGCGGTATCGTTACGTAATGAGTCGTCGATTACATTGAACTTGCTACATTGCAATTTTTCGTGAGCTGTTAAGATACTAACCATTACTATTATGTTATATCAATAAAAATGTTTCGGGGAAGCCTGTTTCTTTCATATGCTTTACCCGTCATTTCTATCCTATCTACTAGCTTGAGTTCGTTCAGGAATCTGGCACGATTATAGCCTAAGATTGCTCGGCTTTTCTTGCAAGCATTTTAGCAAATAAAAAAATAATAAGAGATTATTAGAGTCTTTTTTAGAAAGGGAACTGAGTGTTTGTTGAAACTACATAACGTCCTCGTATAACAAGATCTAGAGATAAACAATTTAAACGATAGGTAATTTTTTTTTTCTTTTTCAGCCATTCCTTTCCATCCAGAAGAAGAGCCCTTAAGATACTCATTTTCAGGTACACTGTTCCAGGACGTTTGTTGCCAAAGCGAAATTGAAAATGTGATAAAGAAAGAATATTATTTTTGTTTTGTGTGACCCAGCTATTAGGTGGTAAGCAATTAATATATATTCTTTCTCCCTCGGTACGCGGCACTCTAAATAGGCTTGAGTCCTTTTACTGTAGCTAACTAAACTAAAAGGGAGCGCAGCTAATGAGAAAAAAAAATGGACAAATGAAGGTGTTTTTTCTAGGTGAGCGAGTTTCTTCTCGCGACCGAATCCTTCGTGAGCAGATATCGGTTTCTTTGCGGCGAGTGGATTCTCGCAATTCCTCCTTGGCCCTTGCGAATGCCCCAAAAAAGGGGAAGGATGAGAGTATTAAAACAGCCCGCATGATTGGTTCACAAAAATAATTGTACAATAAACGCAATGGGTGTTAACCTTAAATACAGTTGAGCTGCCTCCGTTATCGATCATATGATCGCGACTCGAACAAGGCCAGGCCACAACACCAAGGAATACGCCTCTATCCTTTTCGAACAGTGGGTTCTACAACGTCCCACGAAATAGTTTTAAGTTCTTTATTGATTCCAAAAACAAACGTTTCGGATAACAGTGACACGAACTATAGCACATTAAGTGTGGTTAAAAGACATCTGTGCCGTATCCGCAAAGGCTTGAAAGCCTAATCATTTGCGGACGTGATTACAAAGGCAAGACTTTGTCCTCATTTGATTTAAGACGCCGAGTTTTGATCCTGCCGAGGTTTGAACCAGTAATTCCCCGCACGGTAGTCCAATGCGTAACCAACTGAACCGACCGGTCGGTGACATGGAAAATTGCAATATGTGCACTACTACTATGCACTAGTGCAAACACAAACAATTATGAAGTTACTTTTATTTCCAAGCAATTATCTCGTTTGAAGGGTCCTCGAAATTCAATCTTGACCAGTCGACTGTCTTTGCTTTGCTATGCTTTGCTTTAAGCAACTTTTATCAGCTTCATTATTACATTTGTTTCATTTTCAAAACATTACTCCTTTTTTCCAGCACAATATCCGCATCATTAGTGGTTGCCACCTTTACGGATTAAAGTTGTTTTAGTACTGAAAAACTACATTTATTATTTCGACTTTTTGCCATTTTTTGTGTGATTCACAGAAAGACTGGTTCTGAAAAGCAGAGTATTAGGCATTGCGGCTCCTATCTCACGGACCAGAACAGCTATACAGAGGGAGCGTGTAAGTACGCAATCATTTTGGAATAGCTGAGACTAGCACTCTAAGGCCTTAAAGTGATCCATTTCTTTCGTTTTGAAGTTTCAGAAAGCTCAACAGAACAGGAAGAATCAAAATGCACTCAAAAGAGTGGAGCAAGAAAAGTGTAAACGACACAGCAATTTCCCCGGAAGAATTTTCAACAAAACAGCTTTCGATCCGCCTCGTAATGGTGTGGTATCTCCTTTGGCCTTTGACAGACAGACCAACGATCACTGCACAACTAAGGCGTCGAGTTCCGAATGCGAAGAAATTTCACTTTCGTCCACCAACATCAGTGCACTTACCCTGCTGTGTGATCCAGAAGACGAGAAACGTTCGACTGAATTTTTTGACACTATCATACCGCAAGCAGACACCAACGATACTGTCATTGTAGATGATCGTATTGTGAGTAACGGATTGTCCGCGGATTGCGATGATAGTGGCATAGCTGAGCTTCAATCAAAAGAAAACGAGGAGATTGTTGAAAGCAGCTCTTCTGAATCATCCATAGAGTCATTCTCACCTAGTTTCCCAAGCGTTTCCAGTGAGCCGACGAAGGACGAGTATATTCATGAGTCTGATAAAGGAACAGTACCTGGAGAAGGAGATGGATCCATTAATTGTGGGGACTTACACAAAGAAGATGGAGCATGGGAAGCCGCAAGAGATGGCGACGGCTCATCGTCGTTAACATCACCACAATCTCGACCCTCCTTATCAACGTCATCCTCATCAACAGCAGTGTCTGAAGACGACTTTGGAAGGAGCGATGACGAATCGCCAGGGCGAATGTCAGACTCTTCGATTTCTGCAGAAAGAGGTGATGACATTCCTGCAGAGGAATCGTGTGAAATGCCAGAGTCCTCTGAATGCAAGGAGCGTTCAGTAGTTGATTTTCATTCATGTGGCTATACGATTGTTGGTTCGCCTCGCGTCCTTCATCTCGTCGTTAGGGTTTGTGCGTCTCACAAGCAAAACGAAGAGGAAGTCGGGGAGAGCAATAAGTTTTCAAGCATTTGCCTTTCCGGGTGGCACTTGAAATATGAGCGTGGTTCTTGGTCAGTGGTGGACAAAGGGAGATCCTCGATATTTCATTCAGATCTTGCGGACGTTGTCAAAATAAAGCTAACAGAGACGATTCTAGCTTTGTTTAATGAAGAAGACAAAGTGTGGACTGTGGTGGAGAACCAGAAAGTTGCGAAAGAGGACTCGATTCAATTAAGTCAGATTGAGAGACCGATTGTGAATTGTGAGCTGAATACACTGGAAGACACATTGGATGACGTTAATCTTCTTTGGCCAAAAATGAACGTGGGAACAATTGAACTCCCCGAAGAACACCCAATAGCAGGTGAAGCTATCTCTACAAATACCAACTGGGAACAGTCTCCTGAAGAACAGCTTCGCTCTTCCATTCAAGACATCTTCATCCACATGTCCGCTTATTGTGATTCTCCAAAAAGTGCACTCAGTGACAGCAAACACGATGTCCTCTTCGAAATCGTCCGCAAGCCGCTTTGTAATGCTCTTTGGAATCTTTTATCAGTTGGACTTCGAAAGAAAACGTTTTTCCGTAACCAAACGGTATGGAACGTAGTTAACAGTATGAAAGATGTTTCTGGAAACGTTAGTCGAACCGTTGAATGGGTCAACAGCAAGTACGCTTACCGCCTTGACGAACGGGAAAAATTCCAAGTTTTTGTTTGCGAATGTCTTAACATTGGTCGTGGCACACTGCATTTGTGGCTCAACTGCCTTTTTATGGAAAAACAGAGACTCACCGAGTACTATAGCCAAGAAGGCATCATGTTTCAGTGGTCCAGTGAAGATCTAGAGAGAATTGTAATGAGTTTATCACGAATCAGTTCTCTGCCCTTTGAGCTTCAGTCGGAAAGCGGGATAAAGATGAGACGTGATATGAATGAACCAGCTTTTAGTTTTGAATAAATAACTGAACGGTTTCTGAACCCCAACGGAAAACAATGGGAAAGACGTCTTGTGCGCCTCTTAAAATTTATTCATGAAGGTGTTCAGTCAGTTTTAAATGGCATCATGAAGAGATGTCTGTTTTTCAATTGTGAGTCGGGGATCCTTGGAAAGAATCCGAGATGTTCTACCACTGATCCGTAGGAGTCTCGCCCGAGATGATTCGCCCGAAAGCCTATATTCGCCTGACGATGCTAAGCAATGATAGTAACATACAAAAATTCGGTTTTATCAACGGAGTTGATAATGTAAATTGGCCACCGTACAGAGATTCTAAAAGCTGACGTTTTGAGCGTTAGCCCTTCGTCAGAGCGAATCAAGGGATTATGGGTTACGTGTAGTTTTTATAGTAGAGTAGGAGCTACGCTATTGGTGGTAACATGGCAACGTGAAAAATAGGAATATATTAGTTTTATGAAAAGCGTTCGTTAATACCGTGAGGATTAACGGTGCCGATTTGAAAGATGAATTTTTGTTCCAGATTCTTGCGGCTTTCCGTCGTACCTAGATGTAGGGAAAGGCCGCAGATAGCCATGTGTTTTTTGAAGTGGTTAGGCAGATTAAAATGGCGAGCGACTGGCTTAGATGCATCCTTGTCATTTTTCTCAACATCGCGAAGGTGTTCGCGGAATCGGTCACCTAGTCGTCTACCTGTCTCACCAATGTATAATTTATTGCATAACGTACAGGTTATGCAATAAATGACATTTTAGGAGGTACATGTGAAACGATCGGTGATCTTAACAGATCGCTTAGGTCCCGATATTCTGCTAGTGTTAACAATGAAAAGACAAGTTTTGCATCGTGAGCGCGCGCATTTGAAAGTGCCGGGTTGCTCGTTAGTTTTGAGCGTGCTTCTAACTAAAAAGTTGCCTACGTTTTTGTCGCGTTTGAATGAAATAAGTGGAGGTTGCGAAAAGATTCTACCAGTCTCGGGATCATTTTGGAGTAATTTAAAATTACTAAGAATGATGCTTTTGACTGCGTGATTATGAGGATGGAAAGAGTGAGGGTGAATGGAATTCTGTCATTCTTATCTTTTTGTGACGTTTGTAGTGATGACTGTCGATCAAATTGTTGGGCGCGATGATGGCCCGCTTTGACCACAGAGACAGGATAGCCACGTTTTTCGAAGAACTGGCACATCTCCTCTGACTTGCTGGAAAAATCGGAGTCATCACTACATAGACGTCGAAGTCTAAGAAATTGAGAATAAGGAATGGAGTTCTTGACATGTGATGGATGTGACGATGAATACAACAAATAACTGTGTGAATCTGTAGGTTTATAGTGCACACTAGTACATAGCACGTTGCCTCTAATAGAAACTTTGATATCTAGGAAAGCCAATGAAGTTTCCGAAATTTCCCAGGTATATTTAAGAGCCGGATGAAAAGAGTTGACGGAGGTTATAAATTGATCGAGTCCTTCTCTGCTGGATGAAATAGCGCCGATGCAGTCGTCGATGTAGCGGCCGTAGAGTTCAGGTTTGGGGCCGTTGTACTGATCGACGACATCGACGACTGCATCGGCGCTATTTCATCCAGCAGATGAATCCGCAGATGAGCATTTTCTCGTGTTTTGAATATCTGTAGTTTTTCCAAAGCATTGTCAGATAGAAAAATGCAAGAGAGAATATCACAGACGGTAGTTTCCATGAGTCAGCAACAAACATGTAGGGGATGGAGATAGAGTATGCCAAAACTCCGCGAAAAACCAAAGGCGCACACGAAGAACTATGGGATGTTCAAGCTGATTATGGAGAGATTAAGCACGGCATTTGCGTGAAACAGCAAACGCGAAACGGTGGGCTGATGCTTGTCATAAAAACATGAAAATTATGTTATTTTAACTCGTCGCTCACTTTTGAAAAGTTACATGATACCTGCTGCTAATACGCAAGAAATGAGCTCATATCAAACGAGTTTCGTCCATTTTTGGCGAAACGCAAATTTTAGTCCGAAGTCTGCCGTAAACGTGATATCTGTGATGCTTAATTTCTCTTATATCTCCACACGGCATGGAGAGCAGTTTGCTAAACGAGAACCAGAATCACAGGTTTGGTTGCCCGGCCCTTGAAACAGACAACTTACTGATTTTTCTTAAATTTTCGAGTACTGATACAGTGTATTAGTTAAGCATTTGTTGGCAACTTCAGAGCAATTTTAAATATAACTGAAGAATTGGTACCTTTTTTCATTTTTGTTTAAGTCAATTCATTGCAATATGCAAAGCATTTCAGTAGGGTCAAAAAAGATTCTCAAGGCGAAGAATGTTTTGAATTTATCTCAAATAGAGGTAGCCGTCTCTGGTTTTAAAAATGGAGGAGGGTATGATAGGTTTCCTGTAGTGCTGCACACTGTTAACTGCGGGTCACAGTGAAACTGAAAATGTTAAGGCCGGTTTACACAGTACGATTTGTTGGCCAGGCCGATAAATCGTACCGTGTAAATTGTGTAAAACGTGTAATTTTTGCTCCAAAGATCTCCCTGTTGTCCTTTTAGTATCCGCCATTTTGAACACTTTAATTTTTTCAGTATTTCTACTCATTACCCACTCGCTTTCACTTTGATTGACATCGTAATGTGTCGGTCCGACTTCAAAAAATGTGTTGCAGTGCAACAGATTTTTTGAATCGGACCGATTCATTCCCATGAATCGGTCATTCATCGGCTGTCAAAATACACGCAAGATTTGTGCTCCGACGCCGTCGGGCCGACAAAATTAAATCGTACCGCGTAAAACGGCCATTAAGAATTTTAAGCAAAGACGAAGGCTGCGGCAACGACAACGTCAAAAAGCAAAAATATGATTGGTTAAAGAAGGAAAAATACTCGTGCTGCAGGCGCAGCACGAGTCGAGTAAACTTTCCTTGTTCCTCTTTGCTGTACTCCACAAAACAACTATCCCCAAAGTTTAGGTTTTAATTTGGCCACAACGTGAGTATATAATGAACTATTCATTTTCTATTTTTATTTTAAAACCGTTCGTCCCCCATCCAGATAAAGGATAGTTCGCCCCTATGTTACAACCTGGACAAGACGGAATAATCGTAAATACTTTCGATAGGGCTAAGTTATATTTTGGAGTGACGTTTTCGTCGCCGTAGCCGTCATCATAAGAGACCTTTAGATCGGAAGACGAGGACGACTACCAGTTTTCCGATCTGAGCACGCGCACTTGGAAAAATGGCTGCCCCCAAACCTTATGCGCATGCTGAGAACGGAAAACTCGTACTAGCTTGTAGTCGTCCTCCGATCTAAAGGCCCTATTCCCTGTTTTGACGCGGCAGTTAAGACCGTTTTCCATGCGCCAAATCCAAGTATTCGGGGGATTTCCAAAGTGTGTCCCTTCTTGCTGGTCTTTGGCAGCAACTTGAAGAATTAGAGAACACAATATGGTATGACTGTGGGGGAAGTGCAGAGGGTTGTCAGTTGTCATAAGAAAACAACATTCCGACGTCTTGTTTTTGACGCATATACAGTTTCAAGGATTTTTCTAAGGGAATAGGCGTTGTTTTTGTTTCGGCATAACCACGTTTTTTGAGCTTACGAAAACAAGTTTCAAATTATGCTCTTTTTTTGATGCGGACATATTTCAAATCAGTTACGTGATAAATTCATATATATATATTTTTTTATATCAACATTTATTTCGTTTGTTCGTTAACACGACAGCAAAGTCATACAAAAACAAATGCACGCTTAAAATAAAACGTTCGTCAATAAAGGTTATAAATGTCTGAGGCAAATATCTGCTCCAGGTCCAGTTCTTGCTGAAAGAAGATGGGAAACTGTACATGGATGCCTTAAGATGACTTCAAACGCCGGTCTGGGAAGATTTATTTTGCAATTCACATCTGTAAGACATAAGCCACATAAATTAAATTATTAGTCGTCGTTTTCGTTCTTTTAATTTGTATACATTACAGTTGCGCGCTACGTGGAAACTTTTGGAAGATTTAAGTTTGGGATAGTCATTGTAACAATGAGCGACCAACACAAACGCTCCGGCTACTTTGGTCACTGTGCACATAACAAACTTGTATATTATATTTACTTTTCATTGTTTGCTAATTTATTTATTTTGCTTGCCTTGAGATCCGGAGATCCCTGGTTCAAGACCCGCTCTGACCACTTGTTGAATTTGACCCTGGTAGTCCCTGGTTCAACTTTCCAGCTGCACTTGTTAATAGCCAACTGGTTTGCCTCCGGCCAGCTGGGATCCTTAACAGTTGTTATTCTGTTCCGTCGTTTCGTTGTTTCACATTGGCCCTGAAAAGCCCCTATGGGAGCGGTCAGAGGCATTTTAGGCCTTCAGTCATCTCATGCAACAATAATTATTTTTTGGAATAAAAGTATATTGGCTGTTTTTTATACTAAAACATAATTTGACTGCGGCGAACTTGGGCAAATATTTTTTCTTCGTCTGTAAAATTCATGTAGCATAAAGACTGTCACAAGACGAAAAATGCGTCTTGGCAACCTATCCACTTTAGTACGTCTTTGAACTGGATAGGTCGTCCAGACGCATCATGCGTCTTGTGACAGTCTTTATACTAGACGAATTTTACAGACGAAGATTAAATCTTTGCCCAAGTTCGTCCCAGACGGATTATGCGTCATATATAGTTCGTCCCGTCTTTACAATAGACAGGAAACTTGAGAGACGCATACTTCCTTTGGACGGATTATGCGTCTGTAGTGTAAAAACGGCCATTGAATCACCGACATTGTCACTAAAACACTGGGCGTGCCATTGCATTAGCAGTTAGCAGTGTTACTGTGTTGTTGCCAGTGTCACTACAACGTTGAAACAACGAAGTAAGTAGTGTTGTGGTTGGCGATAGTTCATCTTTGTGTGATGAAAATGAAAGGTGACTCGTCGTCATCTTCCCTCGCCTCTTTCTTTTTCATTAGACAATTTTGCGTTGTTCACTTGTTGTCACCAAGGTGATATTTTTATTAAAGAAGACCAGTACATGAATAACGATTTAATAGTTAGGTCAATTTAGTTACCATAGGGTAATCTTTTCCCCGCCGATTTTTCGTCGACTCGTCAAGAACACGTGGGTTGGTCATGTCATCCGCTTGGAGTTTCTCGTTCGCGGAAGCAGGTTCGTTTTTCCTTTCTTTCAACCAAAATTTCAACTCGAAACCAACAAGGAGTCCTCGTTTCATCATTTCAAGCAGGTTTTTTGCGAGTAGGATTCTTGCTTCTTCCTCTTTGCCTTCTTTGAAAAGACTATGCATCTTCTCGATTAACTCTGAGGAAGGAAATTATTTCATAAATATATTGGGCGTCTGGTATCCTTGTTTGCTTATTTAATCAACTTTGTATAATTATTGCAGTCTTTGTCATTCACACTATGCCTTACCTCTTCAAAGATAAGACAACGAATTCATTTGGACATAAACTTCTCCCACAACTGTCATGCACAAAGTATTAATCTTTGCAGAAGTCCGTTTTTAGGTCTGAAGACTTTCTGTTACTTTCGTTTGTCGTTGCATGAAATCTGATTAGATTAGATCAGAAACCCACAAGGATTGAACCGTGTAACGGC
>NC_090871.1:16299340-16301840 GCF_036669935.1 Montipora foliosa
TCGGCTGTTTCTACCTTACCTTTAAATTATTTAAAGATCACCCCAAAATTCATCGAAAGGAATTCTCCCTTCCTTCATGATTTTATTCATTTTGCTTTTTGTTCAGATGTTGTACAAATGTGGTCCTTTCGGAACTCGCTAAGGGCTGCATTTCATTTTCACCTTCAAAATATCACACTTACGCCGGCATAAGCTCAGGTAACCTCCTTTTTTGTTGGAGTCTGAAACCATCGTACTAACAGCAGGTTCGTCCTCTTGAGGCTGTTCAGTGTATTTTTCTGCCGCTTCTCCAATGTCTTTTATTAAGCCTACCAAAAATTACAAAACAAAAAATGTTTTATCGGTAACATGTTTTTTTCGTGGCAGGCAAGTAGATCGCGCTAAATCGAATCAAAAGTTATTTTCCGAGCAAATTGGAAAATTCACGTTTAATTTTCAATTGTGCTTATTGTGATTGGCGCATGAAAACCTAGTAACGAGCTGTTTCCATGCAAAGGAATTTGAAATAGATATGCAGGAAAATCAAGGGGACAAGAACAACGTGATTAATTCATCAAATGTTATGGGGATATGGCGAGGGAGTGAGCCAGGACTTGATGAAACCAAAACAACCTAAAATTGATATGCTTTAGAGGGTAGTGAAGTACAGCCGGAATTTAACGCAAAATGCCTCCTAGACGATTTTTCGGACACAAATTATGGCTATCAAGTAGCCTGTGTAACTCACGGGATAGTTGGCGTAGGAGGTAAATAGCGAGCGGCGAAGCCGCGCGGAGAATGGGGAGGGAAGCGTGTATATCTCACAGAGCCCCTTTCCATTCTCCGCCCGTTAATTGCCTCGCGCGCCGAAAGTCCCGCCAGCTACGCACAGGGTCTCAATGGGGGGATAGCTTTCACGGCTAACCTACATGAAAAACAAAGAAACGTCCCTCGTTGAAAATGAAGCACCTTTTTTGTACTTTTTGGGTACACATATTGAATAGACTAAGTCATTGGTCATCAGAATGAGACTTGAGACATTCTTGTCAAGACCTCCAACTAGGGGCAAGACAAGAGAGGATAAGGTAAGAGAACGGACCCTCCCTACATGGGCTAATGAATTTTTTTTTTTTTTAAATCTAATTTTAGATACGCAGCTATTTTTAGAAAGGCACCTGGTTTGACCAGATATAAAACTATGATGGGGAATAGACCAATTTCGATATATTAAAATTCAGTCCTAAACAAAAGACATCATCTCGAGGCTCTGGGGAATAAATATAAGGATTTGTATGAGTTTATTCCCCAGAGCCTCGAGATGATGCCTTTTGTTTAGGACTGAATTTCAATATATCGAAAGTGGTCTATTGGGATCCGTTTTCTTACCTTATCCTCTTGCTGGGGGTTATTTGGGACTTGTTTTGTCTTGTCAGACAAGCCTAACGGGACGGAATGTCAAAAAAAAAAGAGCAAGGGAGGTAAAACGGTGTCGAGTGCTCTGAAATCTCTAAATATTTCAGAATACTCCCTATTCCACTTTTCAAACTGAAATTTTGAAAAATCACGCTAAATGCTTTTAATTTTTTTCACGGCTAACGAGTTATGTTTTGTCATTTTAACGCCTAGCGGTTAACTTTTCTTGACGTTTCACGGCTAACGGCTAACCCCATAGAGACCCTCTACGCAGGTTAGCGATCAAGAAGTTGATCTTTTTCTGTAATGAAATGAAGAGATTTAATTTCCGAGTATCCTTGAGTCAACATTGCAAAACAAATCTCGTTGTTTCATTTAATGCAGTCAGCATTTAATATTTATTAGCCCAAGGCGAGGCGAATAATTGTTTTAGGTTGGGCTTTCCACAAATTGCTCGCCTCATTTTTGGCAACTTTTCGTATTTCGAGCAATTGTTTGCATTTT
The DNA here is from genome assembly GCF_036669935.1 of Montipora foliosa. Taxonomy (NCBI): domain Eukaryota; kingdom Metazoa; phylum Cnidaria; class Anthozoa; order Scleractinia; family Acroporidae; genus Montipora; species Montipora foliosa. The sequence continues at coordinate 16,301,237 of NC_090871.1, forward strand.
GAGCAATTTCTAGTTTTCTACAAATTCTGAGACATCGGAGCACCTTTTTGTGCTTAAACTGGCCATGCTTCCATATTTCACAATGTTTTCAGTAGACAATTTGCGAATTTCTTTTGAAAAAGGAGCAGTCCTCTCCCCTGGGGCATATCATGATGCATGCAGCGGGGCTGCTTGTAGGTCAGCAGTGTTTGAAAGAAAATACAAAATGGCGGACGAAGAATTCGAAAGTTTCAGTCAAATCCTTTGAGGGTAGCCGCTGAAGCAGGGGCAAGACTAACTACTCCAAAAAACATTTGTTTTTTTAACAAATTTATTTAGCGACGCTGCTTACAACGCAAAATTGCACAAAAATACTTAGAAATGTTACTTTTGTCGTACAGATTGCATGTTTCTATTCGTCACAAAAAGCTTTTTTTTTTGTATTTTAAGGTGGACTAACTCGTATGGTTCGTCAGTTCCTTTCTAGTCTTCCATTTTGCACCAATTTTGTCTTTCTTTACTTGTTAATGGTATCGTGGTTTTGGAATTTTTCATTTTTTTTCCATTCTTATTTTTAATTGATATATGACTGTTGATTTCTTTCATTACGTTGTGCAAAGAAAAC
>NC_090871.1:16306840-16309340 GCF_036669935.1 Montipora foliosa
AAAGGACGAATTAAATTATATAAAAGAAATGCATTTGCAACCTTCTTAGTTACCAGTAAGTAAAGTTCAGGTTATTCGTATCTCTCATGCAGTGATTCGAAACCTAAGAACAATAAACATTACGTAACGCCAACAGTGTATTTTAAGTGTGTGTATTTTAATTAGGGAATCTTTGCTGAACTCATTGTTTTGATTTTAGCTCCATTAACATACGACTTTGCTCACAGAAAGAACTAGTCTTGTTCAACTTAGTGAAGTCTCCAATTTTAAGCCTTTTAGCTTTGACAACGAGCCCGTCAGTCATCAAAAACTGTCGTGATAAATTCTTTGGTGGCAAAAGCACTAACGATCCCATAGTCTATTTAAAATTTCGAACTTTCAAAGCATTACTGCTCAGAGATTATCTTGTGTATCGCGTTAGTTCAAATTTTCATTCAGAGATGGCTTATTATGCAATGCACTTATATTCAGTGCTTTATTCTTGGCTGAATGATCAGACTAGAAAAACGATAACCTTATAGCTTTGCGCTGATGAGCCAAACATTGTAAACGAAGTGAATATTTCCATATTCCTGTTATGAAAAAAAGCGTTTTTAACATTAACACTGGGAGATAAAAAAATGCTCTCCCTCCAAATGTGTTGTTGAATTCCAAAATTGTAACCGGAAAGACAGAAGAAAAAGACTCCATGGTAACTCTTAAAAACAACAGTATTCAATGGAATTGTTGCATGGGATTCTTGATCTGTTAATCCTTTTAACTTGCTAATGACTGAACAGCTGTCATTTAATTTCCTTGTCTTGCTAATGGTCATTCCAGAACGCGGAAAATGTTTTTCGCCAGCCAATGACTCTATAATCCCCTAGCTTAAGATACCAATTACACTTCTGTATTAAGCACGTTCAACATTGCGTTTCAAGGAAAAGAAAAAGCCTTTGTAGAGTCTGAAGAAAACGGAAAAAATCAACGCTTTGTTAAAGTTGCTTTCAACGCTTCACTTTAAGAGCAAACGAGCTGCGGACTGATTCAAATAAGATGATTCAGTCTCCTTGACAGTTGAAACACGAACACTTCGTCTCGTAGTAAATTCGACCGTTCACAGCTCGCATTTACAAGTTGTCTACGTTCTTTGAAAAATAACCATTCCTGAAAACTTGAAATTCAGACTATGTTCAATTTAGTCTCAAAATGGTAATCTTTCATCGGGAGAAATATTCGTGGATAAAATAATCGTCGAGGTCATTCGACAGTCATTGCGTTTATACTTTGAGACAGCCTCGATGTGTATTCTCAATGTTAATACAGTGACTTTACTTGGAAGCTGTTGGTTTTATAAGAACAATTTAAAAGTTGAAATTTGAAAACCTAATGGCCGAAGACGGAAGAGACCTCAAAATGCAATGTGGAGCGAGCATGAACAGGTCGAACTTCTTGGGATAACAGCCTTTCACTTTGACAGTTTTAGTCGCAACGTGCGTTTTGTATTCTAAGCGATGCGTATGCACGTTACCACTTCGGCAACCGGATCAAAATTAAACAGCGTCGTTCAAACCCCACGGAGAATACAAATTATAATAAGAAAAGAACTTCTACATTTGTTCGTCATTAAAACATATCGTGGTGTTTTTTTGCCTTTAAGAAATCATCGTTTCTTGCACAAGTGAAAACATAAAGGAGGCCGAAGGTTCACACGTCAACGATTTTCCCCTCAAGATCAAACGACGTGCTTAAAGAACATTTCTAAGCAAACTTTGATTAAACCGAGCCTTAAAAAACTGTGTCCATTGGAGCATTCAAAATCGGACAAGCGCCGTGGACACGCTTGCAATTGGTGAGTTCATACTGCGGTCCACATGGGACATAAGAAGTGCGACAGAAACTCAATACAGACACCGCCCATTTTTTCCCGTGAGGGCACGGGTATCGAATCTTGCAATCTGATTGGTTCTTCGTGCGGCCCGGGTTTTTCTTTCTCTACCCACGGACACGGCAACGCTATGAGAATTTGTTGTCCTTGGCCTTAAATTTCCATTTTTTTGACACCGAACCATTTCCATACAAAAGTTAGTTTTTATTAGACAACAGGCTTGGAAACAGAATTGAATAAAATAACATCTCCTTGAAACGTTCAGGTTGTAAGTCGCTTTCTGCATTGGCTATCAAGCGCGACGTGAGTCAACTATTTCAGAGAGGAAAAAAAAGCTATTCATCACCTAAGAGACGGTCCATAATTTCGCTATACGGACCTCCCAGCCGGCAAATATTCATATCATATTGTTTTGATCTGCTCAAGTACTCATTCGAGGAGGATGAAACTAGACTTGAAGTCATACTTCCGTCGGCTTTTCTGAAGGTAACTCGTCTCTAAAGTTACAAAGTAAGATACTTCAACTAAAATAAACCCCGTTCATTTTTAATTTTAACTGCTAAGATACGTAGGCTGGTGCAAAGTTACCAAAATTAAATGCAAATCAGGTCCAAAAGCTTTAAAGTACCCGGT
>NC_090871.1:16314340-16331840 GCF_036669935.1 Montipora foliosa
CGCTCTGTGTTCCTTTTAACTGTATAGCATACAGATAGTTTTTACTGCTGCATAATACCTACCCAGAAAATCTGATGGAAGAGGCCTCACCCAGATAGAAACTGCCCACAAAACAACAACTATAGGATTGGAGACATACTTAGTAAAACATTCAGAAGATACTCTGCTTCAGCTATTATGGGAACATGAAAAAAGGAAGAAGTTGTACTCCATCCAAAAAGAAGGAGAGAGGTTTAGACAAGAACTAGATATACCAAAACTAGAAAAAGGGGAAAATGAACGAACCACCATATATGCAAAGAGAACAAAACAGAAGGCACAACACAGATCCCAAGATAAGCTATCAAAGCAATGGGAGGAAAAAGCACTCAATGGCAAATTCCCAATGAGAACTAAGGAAGCAGATGTTGACCAAAATAAGACCAACCAATGGCTCAGAAGCACCGGACTAAAAGCTGAAACAGAAGGCCTTATAATCGCAGCACAGGATCAAAGTTTGGCCACAAGATCATACCATGCTAGATTTATAAAAGACGGCACTGATCCAATGTGCAGGATATGCAACAGATACAAGGAAACGATAGACCACATTCTGTCTGGCTGTCCTGAATTTGCAAAAATTGATTATATTCAAAGACACAACAAGGCAGCGGCATATATACATTGGAAAACATGTCATCGTTACAACATCCAAGTATTGGACAAGTGGTATGAACATGAACCAGCAACAGTCACTGAAAATAAGGAAGTTACGATACTTTGGGATATGCAAATACACACAGATATAGAAATAGCAGCTAACAAGCCCCATATAGTGATCCAAGACATAAGAACAAAATCTGCAAACTCATAGATGTGGCAGTACCATCAGACAGAAACACCTCATTAAAGATCATTGCAAAACTCTCCAAATATAAAGACCTAGATATTGAAACAACCAGAATGTGGGGAATGAAAACAGAAACAGTACCAGTTGTTATAGGTGCTCTCGGGCTCATCGAGAGGGGACTGCAAAAACACACGGAAAAATTCCCTGGAGCAATCAACATCAATGAGGTCCAAAAAAATAACTTTATTAGGAACAGCCCACATACTAAGGAAGGTTTTGTCTTAAAAGCAAAATTTATCAGCCCTGTTGTGCCGCCCTAGGACATGGTTTGGACCCGGCCCTTCAGGAGTATACAGCAGACTGAAAAGCAAGAATTCACATAATAATAATAATAATAATAATAATAATAATAATAATAATAATAATAATAATAATGATAATAATAATAATAATTAATGATGATGATCATGATGATGATGATGATGATGATGATAATGACAGCTTATTCCAAAATGACCGCCATTTTAGAATTCTTTTGTTTGATAGCAAATTGGCCCTTTTGGCCTCGCTTTCAAACGTAAAATTCAAAAGGATATTTTACCGTGAACGAGGCCAAAAGGGCCAATTTGTCATCAAACAAAAGAATACTAAAATGGTGTCCATTTTGGAATAAGGTGTATGGACTCATGGCAACCGATCTGAACATTTTCTTTATTTTTCGAGGTGTGCTGACAAACTTTCCCAAGAGATCAGGGGTTTTTTCAACGAGTGAGCGTCTTTGCTAACTCACGTGCTCTATTTCTATTTATTTCTTGCCTCTGTTGAATTCAGTTCTAATTTACCTTGACTGTGCAGCAACAACCCTGACGCTGAAAAGTGCATGTAAAGAGGACAGAACGACAGCTGACACATTTCATTGCAACCGATGACAAAGGGACAACGTAATGCACGGCGTAGTTCATGCGAATTTTTTTTTATCACAATTTGCGATCTTCATTTTTGAACCAACAATATAAAGAACGTCACCAGAACTTAAGCAAAATAGTAATGTTGCACCCCACTTAAGCAGAAATTAACGCTAAACGATGTCCAAGAAAAAAGATCGATAGGCACATCTAATTTACTTTCGGCTAACTTTGTTTTGGGAGGCGCGGTGGCCTCATGGTTAGAGTGCTCGACTCCGGATCGAGCAGTCCGGGTTCGGGTCCTGGCTGGGGACATTGAGTTGTGTTCTTGGGCAAGACACTTCACTCTCACGATGCCTCTCTCCACCCAGGTGTATAAATGGGTACCGGCGAAATACTGGGGGTAACCCTGCGATGGACTAGCATCCCTTCAAAGGGGGAGTAGAAATACTCCTAGTCGCTTCATGCTAATGAAACCGGAGATAAGTGCCGGCCTGATGAGCCTCCTGGCTCTTAAGCAGAGACTTTTTAAACTTTGTTTTTGAGTTTGATTGACTCAACTTAGCACAATTTTATTCAAAAGGTGGTGAACAATCGTAGGTCTTTTTAGTGTTTGAATTTTACTGATATCGATTACTTATAGTGCGCGTGCGCTACAGCCGCCATTGAGGTGTCTATTTGCTGTAGTCCTCAGAGAATTAATTCTGTTGGTATGCAAAAAATTTTCTCAAGTGAGTGAATAGGATTTATATCAGTTTCCGCAACATTTCCAAGAAGCAACCATTCTCCAATATTTCTGGCCAGCGGTCATCATGTGAATGCCAGACCCAGTAACTGAAATAGGTAAAAAAAAAAAACAAAAATCTAAGATTCTGAAAGACTTCTGTTTTTTTTTTTTTTTCAGAAATCAAGCAGTCATATACTCGGAACAAGAAGCTATACTTCAATAGAAAAATACGTTTCTGTAATTGTGGTTGCTTCAGGATTAGGGTAGAAGGAAAGAAAACTGAAGAATATAAGTTGTGCACCCTCGAGTTGCTGATTTATCTTTTGCTTTGGATACTCAGGAAATATGAACAGAAGCGTGGACATCTTGAATTTAAAATTGAAAACTGAGAAAACAGCGCGCTCGCGTTCGCGCCTTACTAGTTTTTCCCATTTTACGCTCTCGTTTTTAACATTGACCACTCCATAACTTTGAAGTTCTGCTATCCTACGTAGCTGGCGGGAAAATTGGAAGAGGTGCGTTGGTCCCCATTCTCCGGGCGGCTTCGCCTCTCGTTATTTGCCTCCTCCGCCAACAATCCTGCCAGTTACGGACACTAAAGTTTTGCTTTCAGTAAATCCCTCTTGAGTGTACGTTGTAGATGCACCGGTGCAATCAATAGCATTACATGGAATTGTTCAGAGCTCAGTTTGATCCAATATAATTCCCAATAATTTACTTACTGTCACATCTCACTGATTTAAAATACGTCTAATTCATTATCTTTGCCTTGGCAAAATGCGAGTCGAAACAATTTTGTGAGAATATTTGAAATTCCGGTAACGGTTTCATACTTTTACGTGAATAAAAAGTTTTTCGTCATTTACAGTTGTTCTTTTTTTTTTTTTAAGTAATTAACGTACTTTTTAACAGGGGCCTATGACTGAGCGAGCATTTTACAGATCAATCCATCTTTAGACTACCTTTTCCGCTAAAACAAAGGCAGTTTCGGTTCGGTGACGCAATGACGTCAATTTAGTTTCTTGCCACTAGTCATCGGGCCCCTGCTGAAGTCTCATTCTTGAGAAATTCAATCAAAAAATAAATCGGTCCGTGAAAACGCCGTTACAGGAATATAGGGCAGTTGTTCGCTCCTAGTCATAGGCTCCTGTTTTTACTAATTTTTATCCATTTGTTAATGTATTATTTTTTCTATATAATTATCGTAATTTGTCATGTTCCGGGATGTTCCGGAATGTTCCATGTTCCTGTTTTACTGACGCCCGTTCATTTTGGGGAGTTATTTGCATAAAGACAATGGATTTCACTGAAGCATGATACAGTACCAAGAATAAATAACTTGTATTAGTATATAACAAGAGAAAATGATGGGACAGAGAGGGAGGCTCAAGGCGTTGGCCGGGATATGTTATGTCCACGAAAGTTATTTTTTAGACGAGCGGTAGTCTTTGTTCTATCGGAAGTCTGTCTTCTGAGACGTCCGCATGCAGCCTTGCCTCGCTCTCAGGTTCTTAGTGAAAAGAGAAAATGATGGCGCGCGTGGAAGGCTGATGAATATATATTTTCTTTCAAACATCGAACCGAGGTTGGCTTGCATGCGGACGTCTCGGAAGACTTCCGCTAGTCTAAAAATAACTTTCGTGGACGTGACATATCCCAAGGGCAGGACCGGGAGCCTCCTTCTCTGTCCCCTCATTTTCTCTTGTATATACGTACTAAAACAGTAGACAGCGTTGAAGACGCGCTCTGATTGGCTAACTCCGAATATCCTTTTTTAGTATATACTATAAAACAGTGGATAGCGTTGAACTCGCGCGCTGATTGGCTACTCAAACTCCGGATATCCTTTGCTATTCACGCCCCGAAAATGTTGTAATCTTTGCAGGAATAAATGAGTTAAAATCATCTTTTTGTGCTATATTATCTCACTGTTTGAGTATATACTAAAACAACTATTCACCTCAGTGTCGGTGGCTAGTGATGGATATCCACCACTAGCCACCTCCACATTGGTGACTAGTTGCTAACTATTCATCTCCGAGCAACTTGGGTGGAATTTGCGCACGAAAATATTGCAGGATTAAATTAAATGAGTTAAAATCATCTTTTTGTGTTATATATTAGGGCCGTTAATACGAGAGAAAATAAGCTGCGGCTTACTCTGGCAGCGGCTTACATAAGACCCGAACACCTCGTATAAATGGTACAAAATCTACGTTCACGGCTTTCTCAAGCCGCGGCTTATCCTGCCCTGGGAGTTTATACTCGTATAAATAGTTTCTTTCGCGTATTATGCACGCCGCGGCCAGAGTAAGCAGTGGCTTATTTTCTCTCGTATAAACGGCCCTATTATCTCACTGTTTATTATATACTAAAACAACTATTAACCTAGTGTCGGTGGCTAGGGGTAGATAATATCCACCACTAGCCACCTCCACTTCAGTGAATAGTTGTTTTAAACGGCTTTTATGTAAAGAACGCCCCAAAACGTATCGCATTATGGCATGGCAGAAATAGCGAATAGACCAATTTCGACAAATTAAAAACAAGACATCATCTCGAGGCTCTAGGGAATAAATATAAGGTTTGTATGAGTTTATTTCCCAGAACCTCGAGATGATGCCTTTTGTTTAGGACTGAATTTTAATATATCGAAATTGGGCTATTAACCTTCATCAAATGTGGATTTTAGCTTTCGCAAAAAAATAAAACATTGTTGAATAAAAATCAAAAGGATAATTTCCACTCACGTCGACTGGCTAAAAAAACCTAGTGCAGTGCTCTTCGCCACTCGCCAACCAAACCAAGTGTAATTGTTATTTAGACCCGGCTGCGTTTAGGACGGGAAGAGATTGAAATCTCTTTCCGTTTGATTGTGTGGGAATGTTGCGATTGGCACAGCAATAAGTGGGCGATACACCGACTGACAAAGTTTTTAATACATACCAGCCCATTTCATTCCATTTGATGTAGTTCTCTGCCAAAACGTTTCTGGCTTGACCGACGCCAAGTTTTCTGGTATCCCAGTACTCATTAGCAAGGAGGTCAGGTTTCGAACATCAGAAAAGTACTCGGAAGGAATTACTTTCCAGCTGGCACCATGGTCGGTACTCCGGTGTATATTCATGCTGTGGTCCAATCCAAAGAGCTGCCCACTTTTTAGTTCCAGGGCAATAATACTCACGATAAACACATCAATATCTGGAAAGGCAGCATTCATGTTTTATTGAAAGGCAAAGAGCATTAAAAGGAAGGTGGACAATCCATAGAACCAAACCCGGTGTGGCCATCAAAAGGGTCAGTTGTGTGTCAATCAATTCGTAACTTCAACATCTTCGGCATACCCACCCCGAGCTCTTCACTACGTTTTGCGCAGGGTTGTGGAATATGTGACCCATGGTCTGAGAATTTCAGCCAGAAGTTTCAGATCTCCAATCATCTCTATTTTCAAGCACCCGAGTGGCCCAACAAACGCCATTGCGCGAAAAAGACGAATTTGAGGAGAGTAAATTGCATTTCAGTTGCAAGTCTCTTACAAAGAAGAAGAAGAATCGAGTCGAAAGTATAAGTTTGCTTATAAATAATATTGCTTATAAATCTTGACGAGCTCAGTTTTTTGAGCTGGGGAATTTGAAATTTTAACGAATGTACGGTCATGGATTAGAATCCCGTCCAAAGTTGGATTTTTTTCAGGCCTCCTTTGAACTAAGTTCACTCTTTCTTTTATAAGAAACGCGGTCTAATCTCGGGGCTGAGGCTGAATGTTTTTCTTCTTTTTTTTATTTGAGTCTGTCTGTGAAATGTTCTTAACATGTTCTTAATGTTGTGTGGCATACTGACTTCGACTACAAACTCATTTGTTCTTTAGTGTATCATGCAATAAGAAAACCACACTGTTAATGTTAAAAAGCGTCCCTGAGTATTTGAGTGAATTGTCCTGTTAAAATCTACTCAGTTCCCATTTCTTTTACCTTTATTTTCCCTGCTAGAAAAGGTCTATTTTCTTTTGCGTTCACTGCCCTGACGAATACGGGGAAAGACACCTCTGCCATGGGTCGAAACTCACTTTGATCAAACCGCCGTCCACGACCTTGGACAGCACTGTTAAAAACACATGCTCTGTGATATGTTCACTGACTGTCACTTGAGCCCACTGTGTCTTGCGCATTCCTTTACAGTAATTCCGCTGTTGTTGAGTGAACCCACACAACACGTGAAGTATCACGTGAGGATTCGGTCGCTTAGTAACCGCCGCGCAGGCTCAACACAGTGAGTTTCGACCTATGGCAAAGCTCGAGGTCTCTTTCCCTTACTTGTCAGCCCAGCGAACGCAAAAGGAAAGAGACCTCAGCTAGAAGGGAACCTTCATTTACGGTACTCACAAAACAAAAACAAAAAGCAAACGAGCGAAATAAAGACGTTTTTAATTGACTGTCAGCCTTGGTATGTTCTTGGTATGTCCTTACAAGTTTGTTCAGTAATCTCAGCCTGAACGTTCTAATAGAAAGGTTCTTATTGAAGAAGTGAGTGTATTCAAGTTGCTCGCTTCTACGATAATCATCTCACTTAGAGTGAAATTTGACGGTTCAATGAATGCAGGTGGGGTTGCCTGAAGAGGATCATTGAGAAGACCTTTCGAAGTGACCAGCACATTCTAGTTATGTAATAAAAGGGGAAATGAGCTCAAATTAATATTTCTGTCACCTTGCCATTCCTGTCCATCACACGAGAAAAAACAACTGCTCTCTGTTCTAAAAATGAGGGAAAAATCCATTACATTGGAACTCAGAAGATTCCTGAAATTCAAACCAAGCTGCAGAAGAATGCCTACCTTAGCTCTGTGTACATACAGACAAAGAGACATCCAGAGTCTGGATCCAAAAGTACAGTTCTCCTGGAGTACCCTGGAAAACCTACGAATCAGGATATTAATTGAAATGTGAGTGCTACGCGACCAACGTTCGTAAATTAAAAAACGCGTCCTTCTCAATCACAAGCTCCTTGCCGTGAAATAACACGTTGAATAAGGGTTTTCTAACAGAAGGAACTTCGCTACTATCATTTCAGTACAAATTGACTTTAAAAGGTAACTGAGAGAATTCGTTAAAATTATGTCCAATTTTAAGCCTTTTAGCTTTGATTTAACGAACCAGTCATTAGCCATCAAAAACTGATAAATTCAAAGTTGCTGTATCATTGCACAGAGCTTACCTAATATATTGCATCGGACACAAACTGATTTTCAGAGATAGCTCATTGTGCAACGCACTTTCAATCCAGTACTTTATTCTTGGTTCAAGACTGATTTGAAGACGATAGCCTTGTCAGTGAGTGTGCTAAATAATAATTACTAATGAAGCAAAAAAAGGAAACAAAGCTCCCCATATACTAGTACCCACGGCTTATTCCCGTCTGATTTTGTAGCTCAGTAATCCGGGGGTCGTGGATTCAATTACCACAGAGTTTTTCTCTGTCCTTGTGTGGGACCATTTGAAACAATCAAACAAACAATCCATTACAAGGGTTTACGCTTAGGTGGATTACTCCAGAGATACGAGCCTGCAAGGCCCACCAGGCCGGCGCTTATCTCCGGTTTCTGTAGCATGAAGCGACTGCTAGTCCATCGCAGGGTTACCCCCAGCATTAAATTCACCGGCCGTGAGAGTAAAGTGTCTTGCCCAAGAACACAACACAATGTCTCCGGCCAGGACCCAAACCCGGACCACTCGATCTGGAGTCGAGAGCACTGACCATGAGACCACCGCGCCTCCCACAAGGAGGATTACCGCATGGGAATAAAGATGGCACTTAAGAATTACACTGTAAACGAGTTTTTTGTTGAAATGTGAGCGTCACACGGCTAACGTTTGTAAAAGAAACTTTCGCTCACTTTGTAACGTTTTGTGTTTGTTTTTTTTGTTTGTTTGTTTGTTTGTTTGTTTGTTTGTCTGTGTTTTATTTTTAACCACTTTCAGTTATATTTTCAAGTCGCTGGGCAGTTCTACAGGTTAAACTTCCAATGAATTATGCTGGAGATGTAAGTTCCCAAGCATGCAGAAGGTATGATATAAGTGAATCTGAACCTTGAAGGCAATTTTATAATTAAATGGATGTGTTTTCAACTTGAACATTGGTATTGGTTTCATTTTGAAGCTTCTTTCTCCTCTTCGTTTGTTTTTATCTTTTGCGAAAAACCTGTTGGGCTATAGCTACTAGCAACAAACTTACCATCATACGGAGGCATTGGCTCAGCCATACACCCATAAAGCTCTGCGCGCATAACTCGGACGCTCTGGGCCGAGGTTGGAATAAATCGAATATAACGAGCTTTCACTGGTTCAAGAAGTTTAACCACGACTGTATACTTCGCTTCATACTTATCCTTTGGACCCTTCAGCTCCTTATAAGAAATGCAAGCCAAAATTCATTTTTGAATAATCATTGAATGTCATCACTGTAAAAATGGCTTAATCATGTTTTAAATTTTTACCTATTTCGTAGCCATAGTATGCTTACCTCGACTCGTATTTTATTGGTTCGATTAAAGGACATTGCATTAATTACGTCATTAAGGTGTAAAGTTAACTTTATTTTTAGTGGTATTTTTTCTAATTCTTCATCCTACTCTCTATGCAACTTAACGTTAACCAGGTAATAACTTTTAAACAACACAAATCCAAGCTTCGTGGCGAAAAAAATGTTTATCGAGTACACATTATTTAAGTTATAACAACAGAGATAAACTTTGAAAGACTGTTAGGCTGAACAATTTTCAAAATCCCAATTGCAATTCATTTTAATCATCTTCAATTTTGCCCATCCCTTCCCTGCTTCCTTTTGTATTTGCTGTTTTATTCAAACCTTCCATCAATATTTTAATTTAATTAGTGCTTCATTCCAGTCGGTGAATTTGGCTAACTTTCGTGATACATCCCAAAATGATTGACGTGAGAAATATCGCGGCACTTTTTCACCATTGAAAAACAGAAAGAAAAACCAATCGTAACTTGTAAGTTCTTATTTTCCGGCGTTTTGCACAAGTTACATGAAACTGACTCAAATTTTCGACTTGGTTCACCGAAATATCGACTGCGCCCGTTGCGAATTTTAAGTGCATGGTCAATTGTTTTGTTGTTGAAATCAAAATTAACTATTATTCCATGAGCACGCGTTGGATATGAGATGGCAAATAGCCAAAGAGGCGCGTGACGCCGAGTTGGCTATAATCAGTCTCTCATATCCAACAAGCGCAAATGGAATAAGTGTTTTTATTAAATTTTCATTCATTTCTGAACCCTTGGACACTTACAAATTAAAGCCAATCACTTTCCAGCTTGGCAACACTTGACTCAATCAAACTTTCCATCTTAGATTATACCGAGATTAAGTGAGCCAATCAGAAAGCTACAAACGCAAAATCCGATCGAGGTCGGATTTTTAATATAATAGAGACGTTTAGATCCAAGTTTACGGCTGAGCTCAAACTGCTGGACTAGCGCTTGACGTTTTCAACGGCGGAGGATATTCATTTGCCTCAGCTCTTTATGGCGTGGAAGTTACGTGATCCAACTTAGGAACGGGACAAATATAGAAAACAACTTTTTATCTTTCATTTCATGAGAACTAAAGAATCAAAAGAGCAGTGGTTTTATTTTTTTCATTGACTGAAACATCACCGCTGAGCATAGAGGAAATTCAATATGGCGGCCTCTGCAGCGTTGTATTCGTTTACTTGAATCTAAATGCACGAACTATCACAACTTCTAACACCAAACCACAAACCTCAAACCGCAGTGGATCTAAAGGTCTCTAATGATCAAATATACCCACCTTGGTTTTTCCATTTTCACTGTACTCAATCCAGTCGATGCTGTTATTGCTGAATTTAAGTTTAAAAGTCTTTACGAAAAATGTAATCATACCAGCAGACCCCTGGGTGGCAACCCTTGTTACTTTTCTCAAGGAGCCAAAATCAACCTGAAACAGGAATTAAATGTATGTAATGTAAATTATTTTACCACACATAACATGAGAATTTTATTCCATAAAGCTCATTTTAACATGTGGAAAAGGCTTATACAGCCAATCAGAATGGCGTACAGCTATTTCACATGTGGAAGTATAACCAATCAACGATAGCGTAAAGGCGTTTCCATGCCAATCACTCGTGCATCTCGTGCATCTCGTGCAAATCGCTAATTCTCGTCTTATGTGTAATAAACAGTTCACGGCATAGAAAGTGATTTGTACGGGGTTTTATTCACTCGTTGTTTGTGTCAAAAACCCTCACTCGCTCGTTCCTCGCTCGTTCGGGTTTTTGACACAAACAACTCGTGAATAAAACCCCGTACGCCGCACTTTCTATGACGTAAACTATATATAGCATATCGCCAAGCTTCCTTGGTGTTTATCGGTGATCGGTAAAAATTATTTCACTTGACGTTCAAGGTAGACTGGACTGGAATGGATCTGTCGGACCAATCCCCTTATAAACAGGTTTAAATTGCCTTCAGTCTTTTGCTTTAGTTTGCGTGAAAGGAGTTTATAAGCGCTTTATTCACAACTGCAATTAAATAACTGCTAAGTAAAAAAATGAATATTGTAGTTTCTTCACAGCTTACATGCACAGTGACCACGGAAGTTTAGTAATCAGTCTGCACGGACACACTTTTACTCTTTCAGTCTGCGGCATTCAACTTCATAATAATACTTGTGTCGTATAGTGTAAAACCAATAATCTCCAAGTCACGGTCTTAAAAAAGTTGATTTACCTGAAGATAATCCACTCTCCCCAGTGCATCTTGCCAGGCCTGCCAGCCATACGGGAATTTTCCAATAACCTTGTTTAGACGGATGTCCGTTGGATTGGATCGGTTGGTACCTTGAGTTAGAGCTTCATCGGGTATGTAACCGGATTCCAGCCCAAGTGGATCGATACAGTTCACTAGGATGAGAAGCATTGCATGGCTTAATCTGCGAGCAGGCTTTTCACGGATCGGGCAAGCGATTTCATAGGGCAAGACTTTCAGTCAGCTGACATCTTTCTTTTTTGCTTGACAGACGCAAAGGGAGCGTGCTCGGCGCTATGCATCAATTTATTTGCCTTCTCTCAATCTTTACAAACATCAGGAAACCAATTGTTAGATGCTACCCAGTCTACAGTAATTCTATGAGTGACTGTAATTGACAACTAGGGTCCCATGCAAAGGAGGGGAATTTGAAGCCCATTTCCAGTCTAGGACCAGTCAGAGGTTTTTGAATAGTGTTGCGAAAAATGGTACCAAAGAAGGTTGAAACTCGAGAAGCTCCTGTCACACTCAGTCTTCCCTCCCACATTTGTGGAGCACATTTTTCATTTTGCGCACCTCTTTGGTTGCGTGCGTTACGTTTATTAGAGTAAGCTAAAAAGGGATTGCCGGTAAATTAGCTTTTAAACATACCGGGCGCGCCTGCAATTTTGC
The DNA here is from genome assembly GCF_036669935.1 of Montipora foliosa. Classification (NCBI taxonomy): domain Eukaryota; kingdom Metazoa; phylum Cnidaria; class Anthozoa; order Scleractinia; family Acroporidae; genus Montipora; species Montipora foliosa. The sequence goes on from NC_090871.1 coordinate 16,326,263, forward strand.
AGCCGTACATCTCAAAGCGCATGCAAATCAGGTTCTCCCAGTCCAGCGGTCGCAGTCGGAGACTGTTAGCCTCGATCTCGTTAATCAGTAGATGAAAAACTGGAGTGAATTGGTCTGAGTTCCCAGTAAATTCCTACCGAGAACGAAAAAAGACATGAAAAATTAATAGCATTGCCGATATAAAGTCAGACGTGCTTATGAAAAGACCGTCTTTGACTAGAAACGATTGTCCAATCGGCTACCCTTCACTTTAAAATCTGTAACTGACAAGAACTCTCTTTTAAGGAGATAGCTAGTGCACAACATTCGAAACACAACAATTCTTTATCAGTGACACGTAAATTATATCCCGTGTGTCATGCATGACTGATGCGATTTAATTTGACCCTAAATTTTACCATTTCGAAACTGCAAGAAAGCCCTCTTGGAAAAAGGGAGCTAGTCCCACCTCCTTGCAATTGAATTGAAAGCTTGCTCGCAGTTTTGCATTCGTTACTTAAAAAAACCAATCTATGTCTGACAATCAACAATTGCTGTTACCTTTACAAAGCCATGTTCCGTGTAGTTGTGCCATGTCTCTTCATCGGTGCTGTACTGTATCACATACTTTTTCACCCAGTGTGCTTTCTGACTTCTTCCGTATGTCTTGAAACCGTTCACGTGTGTTTTCCTCGTAAAATCCACCTGAATGTACTGTTGCGTGTTTTCGGTAGATGCGCACCACGCATCGCTACTATCGCCTTTTGCGACGACGAAAATGAAACAAAGCAATGAGGATCAAGAGAAAAATCTAAGAAAAATATTTGAAATTTAAAGGAAATGGAGTGCTTCATCTAATTCATTTGAGGACACTCAAACCTGGTTTTTTAACGACCTTGATACCTACGGGTGTGTAATTTTTTTTAACACAGAAGCGGTCTGATTATCAAAAATGCTCCTCTAGCTCTTTAAAACAGAACTTCACTAGCTCTTCGGAAAATGCAAAAGTTGACCTTTCACTTGATCAGTTGAAATTATGGGATATATTCATTACATGACGTCATCGAAAGTTATGCTAAAAACTGCGTTCATAACTGCGAGGATCATAGCTACACTGTACTTGAGGATCTTCCTCGAAGTGTGTTAATTTGAAGGCGTTGTAGAGTTAGTCCTTCCAAATGCCCAGTTCTGTTAACTGGAAAGCGTCCCTAGTCTCAAGAATGTGTGCATTTTATACGCAAACCTGTACCACGTAAAGAAAACTGACCAGACAACAAACTACGTTGACCTGGCTTATGAAACAGCGCTCTGGTCAGAAGCATACACACCACCTATCCAGGTATTGTAGACGTCCACAACATCAGAGCGAGCAAAGTCCCTCTAAAACTAATGCCCATGCATGCATTCTCTTTTACTAATCACCGCACTGCGTTTCAATCCGTTGTGGAATATAATACTACCTAGAATCTGACCGGCTTTCTGCCACGCCCGGTTATGTAACTTAAGTTCCCCTTAAGCTCCTTTCTTTAAAACACAAACCTTTTTAAGCCTTCTCTTTGAAATTGGACTGTATAGAACGGACTATAAGATATGAGAGGGTCTGAAATAACTTACTTGGTCTGGCCTGAGTTGGACGTGTTTCTGCGTAGGAGGAAGATGCTGTTAGCTGGTAGTCTTTGATTTCGCCGGACGCCATTCCAAGAGTTCCTGAACACCCTATGAATGAATTAGGTAAACGATTTGGCGGTCATTTCGTCGTTCTGTCAACAACGAGTCATTTGACAGGTTAAGTGAATATTGTGGCGTAATTTAAGTGGAAAGAGCACGTAAAAACATATTTTGTAAGGCAGGGTGGCGAGTGAACATTGTAACGTTCCATAGATAAAGTTGTCCGATAGCACTGCACGAAGGAAAATATACCCACTTCAGTTTTTATTGAATGATGCGTAGAGGAACAGTCAACGAAATTGTAATCACTATAATTTCCTTCGAAAATCAGCCCCTCTTCTTTCAAAGAAAACAGCTAGTCAGATTTTTGTGATTCTGTTTCGTGAAAGTACTTTACTAATTTACGGCCCTTAGTTCTGTACAATTTTTCCTAACTCCTACAAAGAAATTCAATTACATGTGTCCCACTTAATTTTCGTCAACAAAATGTTCCCGATTTTTCATTACAGTCTGTCGAATAAAAACCTCTGTATAAAATGAAATCTTACCTGGAATCTCCACCTCGATACTTAATGTCTCTAGAGGGGTAGAGTAGGGGACGCCTTTGGTTATCACATGGCCTGGTGGATTCTCGCTGTATTCCTTGTAGTACAGCAGTTGTACCGGTGTAACGATGAAGTGCTTGCCGTTGTTTAAGGAGCGTTGGCTGTCGAATATTACTTTGAAGGTAAAGTTTGCTTCAGCCATCCACGGAATTTCATCAATCTGAAACGCAAGCAATCTGACATGTTGTCGACTTTGGCCATTCGTCAGGGCGGATCAGAAGATAACATTGCAAGATATAGAGGATATTACATGACCGTCCAAGGATGCGAATTTTATCTTTGAGCGGCTAATAGTATCTCTCACTCTGGCTCACTCGAGAGAGATATCATACCAGGTAAGCTTCTATATCTTGCAAGGATAATACAGATAAAAATCTTGCGCGGCCTCGCTATTTCGCGCGTGAACAGGATGCACTAATATTTTTGACTAACATGTCCGTAACCATGATGACATCGATATTATCACATATCAAAGATAAAAGTATTATCTTCACTTTCAAATTTTTGGAACAAGAACAATCCTGGTATTTCATCGATATCTATATAATCATATACTTGATTATATAAAATATGATATAATAAAATATATATTTATACATTGGTGTCACTATCTCAATTTTGATTGGTTTCAACAACGCAGCTAAATCTCCGTTACGTCATACCTACAGACAAACGTTTTTATATATGCGGAAGTCACGTAACACGCTGACCAGATGCTTGATCAAGTAATCATAAACATCTCTCGTTCAAAGCTTAAAAAGAATTTTGATGTCTTTAACTGTAATGTTAACATGCACTAAACTTGGCCCTTAGGAATTAAGAGCGCGAGAAAAGTAATTGTGAGCTTAAAAATTAAGTTGTTTACTTACAAGTTCGGCTTTGGCAGATAACACAAACCTCGGCGTTGATAATTCTTGCTATCATACTATAATAATTGTTAATTATTACATGCACTTGCCTTGAAGGTCACACTGTCATCTTTCTGCTCCACTCGATACTTTCCCATGAACTGGAATGACGTCACTTTCTTGAATTTCACAAAGGGTGTCAGCATCCATATCACGCGAACGCCTAGAGCGTCTGCGCGGGAATCGGAGTCGTGTGACACGGTAAAACCATAATCATAGTCAGATCTGAAAAAGTAGTCCTGTCGTCAGTGGAAGAAGTATGGGTGACGAAGGGAAAGAGTTAGATATTCTTCCTTACATTTATGTCTGGATCCTCCCCTATTATCATCGTCTTCAAGACTTTTCATGATCAACCTCGAAGGTAAGGTTAGAGACACATGCATGGCCAAACTATTTCCCCCTAAGAGACCATTTTCGAATTCTCACGGCTGGACTGGATCTAGCATGAAATGGAGGCTAATGCGGGCAAATCTTTTCACACTCAAATTAATTTGCCGGCATTAGCCTCCGTTTCATGCTAGATCCAGTCCAGCCGTGAGAATTCGAAAATGGGCTATTGCACTGGGTCGGATCCGAGAATTAGTCAAAGGCAGGAACCCACGTGCAGGAGCCTCGCTATGCAGTATATCCTTGAGGCAACCTTTGCACATATCTTTCTATTTTTAGAACTAACCCTCCAGCAGGAGATTCACATTTATATCAATTTTCATCAATTTGCGTATATTGTTCGTGCTTTTTTTGTCTCCGTTTGACAATAACTTTATTTTGATTGGTCATAATTCTGAACAATGCGTGCAGGGCCAAAGGACTCGTGGCGCTCTAAAAATAGAAAGATACACGCAAAGGTTGACTCATTGGCCTTGCATAGGAGAGGCAAGCTCGTACTCATGGGCTCTTTGATCAAAAGGGGTTTGAAGAATCGCGCGAACACTTTTAGCTGGATCTGGCATGGGGGGCATGCGCCACAGGATGTTTTAAAAGGCAAACGTTGAAAATGTAAATTTCTTTCATTTCCATGGTTGAAGTATTGGCAGCTATACACACCCACCCATACACTTACGAAGGATAGCCACAACACCGGGAACTTCATCCCTTACTCTTCTCGAATAGTGTGTGGTTTCTTTAACGTCTTACAGGGAACTTATGAACATCAAAGATACTTGTGAGACGGGGTTTACGGTTTATAGTCTTCATCCGAGAAGACTTCAAAGTCCAACCATTTGCGGATGTTATTACAAAAGCAGCACTTTCTCCTCAGTTATTTTAAGACCCTGAGTGTTGGTCCGGCCGGAGTCGAACTCACGACCTTGCGCATGGCAGTCCGGTGTTCAGCCAACTGAGCCACCGGTGCGGTGGCAATAGCTTTAAAATTCACGATTTTAGGCTATTTCAAAGAAAAAAACGATCCTGTGCAAACGTTTTTCGTATTAATTAGGGGTTAGACAGAACCATCCCTGGATCGGCCCCAGCTCTGTTGAGCTTTTGACTTACCCGTACATCATATCAAGACTGTTACCAATGGAATGTCTAACCTTCAAATTCAATCGAGGTTCGCCCTAAAACCAAAAATAAAAATATCACAGATAGCTAGATATACCGGTAGATGTTATTGAACTAGCGTGAGGTCCGTACTGGGAAAATATTGACCGAGTTCCTTTTTTTGCAAGTTTATAGACCGAACCTGAAAGGCTTGTGCATTATATTTCAACTAAACTGCTGTCGAGATCAGATCCTACCTTGTCAAAAGAAAACAGGTCAGCCAAATATACTGTTTTCCTATTCCCAAATAGCCCAGTAAGAACGTGCAATTATACACATACTTCAGCCCTTTCCAATTGAGATAGAGTCCTGTTTTTGTCTAAAGATTATTAGGGATTTAATAAAAGGTCATATATTTAAATTGATAACACTGCATCAAGGAAAAGAGGCTCAGCCAGGCTTCAGTCCTAATCATTAATTGAGTCAAATTACACAAATTGGACAGGATTTAGACTACACTGTTGCAGAAATGTGGCTCAAAGTTTCTTAAGCCTGTAAGCTTCCCAAGTGAATTTTTGATACATGTACCCTTGCTGCTACGCGAGGACAGAGATGGTAAACTGTTTGTGTTGAGTTAGTGACATTTCCTCGCGACACTGCGTATTACTTACATTGCTGGACCTTCGTTTCATTTGATGTGCTTGGCTTAAGACTACAAATGATAAAAGAAAGTAAATTTCTGTGATCAACATTTTTTTACAGCACTTTTCACTCAGATTGACTAAAATCGGTGGATTCTGGCAAAGGCTATTGTTCTCAAATGAAATATAGACCTTGTTTTTGTTACCCGTTTGTGTAAACATTAAATTAATGTGTAGAGCTTATAAGAATCAAACACAAATCCACCGTTTAGTTCAGTTAAGATGAATTGCAAGCCTT
>NC_090871.1:16336840-16349340 GCF_036669935.1 Montipora foliosa
CATTGGCCGGCATACATGCAAGTGTCAGACCAGCACTGCATTCCAGGTAAGGGACTGGTACGCATTGTAGCGATTGGAGTAATCACCTATTTGCAGTGTTCAGTCTAAGACAACCGTTGTTTTGGTTTTCGAGTTAAGAATATTGCCTCATAGTTGGCGGGAGTAAAGCACTCTTTCACGTGTGGGATAAAGGGGTTTAGTTTATAAGGAAGCTGTGGTGCTGTGTCAGTGGGGAAGTGAAACAAAGAAAAGGGTTTATCAACTGAGTTGATATGGTAAATTGACCACGGTAAAGAAATTTGAAAGCTGTGAGTCTTTTGTCTTTAAGTGCGGTCAGTGTAAAACGCAGACTGCAGACTGCAGACCAGGGGTAAAATGCAGACTGAGATTATAACGTAACTGTTGAAAAAGCCCAAACCCCTTAGAAATGCTAGGCTTAATTGTTAGAATTTCTAATGGCTTTGGGCTTTTTCAACAGTTTAACTATAACCTCAGTCTGCATTTTACCTCCGGTCTGCAGTCTGAGGTTTTACACTGACCGCTTTAAGTGGCTCTGGTGTTGTATTGCACATATGTGTGAATAAATCAAAGTCTTGACCGAAAGTAGCATCAATTGCATGCGTGACCAAATGGTATAGGGAGTAGGCAGCAGATTCAGAAGTAGGGAGTTCAAGATCAAGTTCTGGTGAGTATACAGAAAGGTCTTGAGAAATATGAAGTGTCTATGAGTAGTGTTGTGTAGAGGGGGTGGGCATATTAAGTGGCATTCAAGGGGGAATAGATGTGTGAAAGAAGGGTCGAGTAGGTTAGAAGTACTGGAGAAGATCTGGGAGGGGTAGGTGAGTAGAAGGGAGGAAGAGATTTCTCAACTAGAACCCCTGAAATACCAAGACCCTGTTTTTTAACTACAGACAGTTGATTAAAAAACCGGTTTTACAAATTTAAACTGATTTGAAAAAAAAAAACTGGTTTAAAAAAACTCAAGCCAAAAACAAAATTAAACCACAACATATCTACATATATTTTGTACTCTTTCTTAATTTTGTCTTTAGCTTTAGTACTGTATTAGTATTGTAGTGAGGGCAACGGAGTTATCAGTGTATTTTTGACAACTGTCGAGTGTTACCCTCTTTAAATAAAGCCTTTTGTTTGTTTGTTTGTTTGTTTGTTTGTTGTTTTTATAAGCCATCCCTATGCTTGAACAGATAGTGAGTGCAGCTCAGAACAAATAGGTGATCCGTAAATCAAGAGAAATAACGCGGAGACCCTCCCTTTGAAAAGCCAACTGGATCGCTTTTGTACTCAGGCAAAACGTGAGACGCATATTCTAAAACTTGCAACCCCTCTTGACTAGCCACATTTGGTTTCAACAGAACTCGCAGAGCGTATACCGAATATTTTCGTTTCTCTTACAGTCACAAAGGAACTCACGACCCAAAGAATCTGAGCTAGTAGTCTACGGCCATTCGGGTAGAGTAATCAAAGAATGACTGAAAGAAAAATCCCAAAAAGTACCTCGACCTTTTTCTGTAGATATATTTTTGCAAGTAAATCCACTAACCTTTTTTTTCTCTGCATTGACCACTCAAGCTGACTGAAAGCACTGGAGGATTCAAATTGAGGGGTTTTGAGGTATTTTCAGTTACAAATCAACTGCTTCTTTTTTGTCATTGTAAGTAGTGAATCAACCTCAGTCAAGATTCCTTTCTTTTCTCAGAAAACCGAGCGAGCGAAGAGCGTTCTTTGTTTTGTTTTGCTTACACTTGTAATTTAGTTTGTATTCTTTGATTTCATCTGACGTCACGGAGGCCATGTTTATGGAAAGAACAATAGCGAAAAAGTCCTTGGGAATTTGACTCTATTATTATGCAAAACTTGAGCTCATTTTTCTTTTGTTTTGGCACCAACATGGGTGTCTTATCACGTGGCTGCAATCAAAGAATTTGTTCCCGAATATTTTCATTACTGCACCGTTGGTCTTCATTATCACCTAATTTCCCGTTCAAAGTTTCCTTTTGTCCTTTTAACCTTTTATGGTCGCATTGTCATGCATCAGTTTCGAGTGTGGCTAGATTTTGCATAAGTTGGTCAGTTCTAGCTTTGCTTCGTATAGAGCACTATTCACGATATTTCGAGTTCGAGTTTTTTGATTACAACTCTTTCTTTTGGGGGGGGGGGGGGGTGGGGACCGCACATCGGTGGCTCAGTTGGTTGAGCACCGGGCTGTCACGCGGGAGGTCGTGATTTCAACTCCGGCTGGACCAACACTCAGGGTCTCTAAATAACTGAGGAGAAAGTGCTGCCGTTGTAATTACATCTGCAAATGGTTAGACTCTCTAGTCTTCTCGGATAAGGACGATAAGCCGGAGGTCCCGTCTCACAACCCTTCAATGTTCACAATCCCGTGGGACGTAATAGAACCCGCACACTTGTCGTAAAGAGTAGGGCATGTAGTTCCCGGTGTTGTGGTCTGTCGTCTGTGGTGTATCATGGTTGGGAGGGTAAATGCTCGGAGATATTAGCTACACCAAGCTACTCTAAAAATCCGAGGGTAAATAAAGATGTTTGGTATATGGTATGGTATATGGGACGGGGTTGGTCTTTCGGTCACCGAGTAAACACTGGTTTTCAATAGCGACGCAAGCACAATCGCAAGCATAAGAGTGTTTGATGTCATCGTGAAAACGGGGTTAACGCAAACATAAGCACAAGCACAAGGATCAAACTTTTTCCTTTTCCTTGTGTTTGCGCAGCTATGCTTGCGTTCGCTTGCGTCGTGTGAAAACGAAACGCAGCATAAGCACGAGGAAATTTGCTACGTCTGACCGATTAAAGCACTCGTTCCAGATTCCCCGCGTATGAACATTTGAACAAAATGGCGGATGCCATGGTTGATTTTGATGCTTATGTTGCCGTTAGTTTTCACTAGCATAAGCTAATGCTTGTGCTTTTGTTTGCGTCGCTAGTAAAAAAAAAACAGGCTTAAAGCCGAGTTTGAACGTTTTCAATTGTTTATTCAAAACTCGCAACTCGTTGCGTACTTTTTCCGCATACGTACCAAACGTAAGACGCAAATGCGAGTGAGAAAATGATAAAAATTAGGTCGTGCGCCGGTGTGAGGCCTATACAGACTGCAGGCTAATATTAATGATGATGACGATATCGATGTTGAGGAGAAAGATAATGAACGCGAAGGGTATCAGTCGCTGTGATGGCCTTAGTTCATACCGAAGTGATATGACACGAAGATAGAAATACACCAATCACAGCTATAAACCAGCGATCACGCGTAACCAGTTGACCTCATAGCTTCCTCATCACCTGAAGATGACTATTAAGCTGTAAGAAACTTCGTAATTTACACCTCAAGTGACAAACGCGTGATACAAACGATAAGTCTTTATTAGTATAATTACATAGGTAATTATTGAAAATTTTCTGCACTGATTGATTGCACTAGAGGTGATTATTACGCTATAATCACCTAAGCGGTTTTTTTTTTTTTCAAAAGGTCGTAAGCCGTTTTGTCGAGGTGACAGACGAAGAAATTAATTGCTTTAAAGAAAATGCGTATTTTTCAATAACTACCTATGTAATTATACTAAAACAATTATTCACTTCAGACTCTGGGAATATCGCTGAATAAAAACCTCACGGATATTCACCTCGAAGAGAGATCACAGTTGTCCAATACTTCATGTTTTTATTGTTGTGCAGGAGTGATGCAATCAATAGTATGATCACAAGTCAAGATAAAGTACCAACCATGGCTATCTAAAATCATGCTTATGTAAAATGACAATCAATCACCTTAATTATATAGCTGTGCCTTCCTTTTATTTTGACTGAATCAATTCGGTTTACACTTAACAAATAGATTCCATCAGTGACACACTCGGCTTTCGCCTCATTTGCCACTTTCTCGTTCTTACCAAATTTTGACGTCATCTGTGATCTACTGCACAGACGCAGGCCAACATGGAATCTATTTGTTTTATATAATAACGAATTAAAAGTGTTTGATGATGACGTCAGCTCTGCGTCTGTCCTCTAATAGGTGATAAATGACGACAGGGGCCCGTTACCCGGAGCCTCCACAGCCCATACATATTAACCCTCTGAATCAACCCTGTCCAGTATCTTTTTTTTTTAGAAGCACCCTCCCAGGAATTGGGGTGGGGGGGGAGAAAGGGGGGAAGGTTGTCGTGTGTCTTTTCACATTAGCCAATCATAAGAAGCGTATGGTCAGCCATTGATTACGTCACATGCAGCACACCCGACTGAAACATGAAGGCATTTCAAAATATAGCAGTTCTAAAAATAAAAAGACACAGGACAGGGGTGAAAATACGTATGAAACCTCCGGGTCACGGTAATAGGCTCCTCTTGAGAACTCAGCAAAATGCGTGCATTATTGAGCTTATTATATAATCGTCTTTAGAATAACGAAACAAAGTGGTTTTCTTTTAAAAAAGAATTGCAAAATACCCTGAATCGTTGTAAGGCTGTGGGAAAACTGAAGAGGGAGAAATTGCATTACAATGACATAATTCACAAGCATCATAATGTTGTTAGTGACAACCACGTCCTCTCTATCTCACCTCGAGCTGAGAGAGAGAGAGTGAGGACCCTGGGAACGAGGCCAACTCTGCGTTGTAACATGACATTACCGCAGACATGTAGCTTTCCGCAAACAAAGAAACAGTGGGCATTTTTCTGTTCCAAGACACACTGGACATGAACTCAATCTTACATCACAACATAACGTGACATTGAGGCATCATAATGACGAGATAAGTAAACACGAACTTGACATTTTCAAGAACCTACGTGAGATTAACATTTACGGAAAAATGTCAATAAATAAAGCAGTATGCTAAATAAATGTATTGCCATTATTGCCACATTTGTTGTATCGCGCTATGCACTGAGCGTTGCGGAGTATTCTTATTATGTTTTGCTCTTGCGTCAACTCCTCGCCGCTTTATTTAACAATTATTCCATGAGCGTGCGTTGGATATCAGATGGTAAATAGCCAATGAGGCGTGTAGCGCCGAGTTGGCCATAACCAGTCTCATATCCAACAAGCGCGAATGGAATAATTGTTTTATTAAATTCCTTAAACTCCAAAAATTTGGAAGTACGAAATAAGAGCGAAAAAAGGGGAGAAAATCCCAGCAAAATTGAAAAAACTTGATGAAGATGCCATGTTGTGTAAGACCTTGTGGTGAGACAGACGCAGGCTCATCACAAAAACATTTCTTGCCTTTTCGCATACTTCTAAACGTCGGAATTGATCAAAACGTTCCACAAAAAAATGTTTTTGTTCTCTTTTGGCTTCATTCAAAGAGAAATTTTGCTTTCCGGTGAAAAATGTTTTAGTTTTACAACGCTTGACGTAATCATTTACCATATAAGGTCAAACTAAGGTATATGGGCTGATAACCGAGATTGAGTAAACCAATCAGAGCACGCGAAATGTATTATCCGAGGTTGAGAATTTAATAAAAGCAAATATGCTTTGCCCATCAGCGACTTAAACAGTACCATCTCCCCTTCTTTCTTCTCTCGACTCAATTGGGACTACATTTCATTTTTACCAGGAGCTGGCGAGGCTGTGATGCCCCCCCCCCCCCCCCCCCCCCGCCTTCCTGAACTTTCACTGCAGTCGGACTTCTTACGGAGTGTTGCATGAAGGATAGTCACTTGCAACGTCGGTTAACAGTTTTTGAGCTCAAATACATAAGAAGACCAGCGGAACAGGAGAACCCAAAATCGCGCAGCGCTAAGCGCAGAACGCAAAACGCGCAGCGCGATGCAGCAAATTTGGCTGCAGACCTTAATATCACTTTCGCGTGCAAAGAAAACGCGCACTGTCAAAAGTTTACTTAGACGCTAGGATTTTCGACTTTTACCAAACCCGATTCGAACTATAAGGGGCTAATAAAGTATACAGTCGTGCCGTACAGCTTAATCTCAGAAAAATTCAACATTTGCTCAGTAAGACCGCAATATCTCATTCCACTGCATAGGGGATTGCTTCACGTTGCCTGAATTCACCTGAATAAAAGTCTAAACTTATTGCAATAGCTCAGCCTTAAGAGTGCCAGGTTTTATGGGAATTGAACAACCTTGCATGCAAGACAAAGGTTCAAAGTTGCTTCATTCTCACGTGCTAAAAACTCCCGGATTGGGATTTACTTTAAATTTCAACGATCCCTCCCCAGATTCCCTTCTAAACGCAGTTTGGCGTCGTTGAACATGCATGTGCAAGCTTGTCAAACTGGCCCTTACGAATTTAAAGGCCGCAACATTTCCATGAGCCCACCATACTCCAGGAATCACTTCCAGCGGTCATGATATGAATGCCATTACCAGATACTGACAAAAATGAAAAGCAAATGAAAAAATTAGCATAAGGAAGGAGAGACGTGATTATACTTTACACCTTTTCTACGCAGGATTTACGTTACATCCTGCGTGTATTTCTTGTCGGTGTCTTGCTGTTCACACCCTTACTGGAACGTGCTTTTGTACTATCACTTCATGTATAAAAGTAGTTCCCTTTAGATATCTTGCTAGAATCGCTGATGAAGTCTGTTTGATCAGACGAAACCGGTCGGATAATAAACAAAGTAAACAAGATCAGTTGCTGTGTGCTGCTCACTAGTTTCCTTTTAAAAAATTAACAAATTAAAAAATTAAAGAAAAGAATGTCCAGTCATCTGCAATATGCGTATGTTACTGCAAAGTAACCTCTTTGTAATAAGTTATTTTAAGAGTTTGGCCAGTGCTTGAAACGGCGATCTCTTCTATGGTACAGAGCCCACCTGTCGGCCTTAAACGTAACCGTAACCCTGGTTAATTAAAAGCATAATTCTTCTTTTGCGGGAGATATGTTTACACATATAACACTAGATATACGTCAACAGCTTTAGAAGTCAACCATTGGCAAAAATTACTGCAAGATTTCAAAGATCTCAGTCTCACATTTTCCCAAAAAATATTTGACTAAGTAGTACTAAGTGTATTTGTAGTGTGTGTGTCATGTGTGACTAAGTAATACTGAGTTGTGTGTGTAGTGTGTGTGTCTTAAGTATGTAGGTAGATGTCTAGATTTCAAATGTTACTAAACAAGAGTAGTGTCTGACTACAAAACCAAGTGTACATTTATATTTCAATATCATGTTTTAAGGAAGTGTGAAATAAAGTCTTGTCTTGCAGTTGTCTTGTCTTTTCCTATCCCTTTTATAAACGCTAATATTAGAACTCACCACCCCAGGTGACACCGGTCGAATTGGCGATTGCTGTCAGGTCAGCTGTTGGATGCTCCGACACAAGATTTTCCGGAAGTGATTTAGCCCTCACCAAACTGGGCTCTTCTCGAAATTCCTTAACGTAACCATCCGTGATCTGTCGCCAGGTTTCACCAGAGTCGCAGCTGCGGTGAAAGTTCATTCTTCGGTCAAGGCCATAAATTTCTTTTCTGGTTGGCGACGAGGCTATTACACTGATAACTAAAGGTTTCACGGCTAAAAGTAAAGAAGTTTGAATGGTTAGAACGGCTTTCAGAATATGCGTCGAAAGTAAGTTTGCTATTGTTTTCATTATTTGTATTGGTTGTGAATGCAATTGACTGCTCACTCTTGGTTGTTAAAAGGTGAACAGCGCTATCCACGGATAAAAAAACTACAGTCGAACCCGTGTATAACGGCCCTGTATTTCGCGGCCTCCCTCTATTAAAAATATCAATTTTTTGCTCATACTGAAACGCTACCTTGTTTCCTGTATGAGGCGGCCACCCTTTTGCGAATTTTTGTACTTACGGTTATATTTCTGAAAAAAATCCTTGGTTTTTATTATCAAATTTTTGTGCTGAAAAGCCTATTTTATAGCCCTTTAAATGAGACATTCTTAACCACATTGCTATAAACAATTAAGTCCAGAAAAGTTAATTAGTTTCTCACATGTCTTTGAGGACCCATGTTTTCAACCGAACGCAAGTGACATAACAGAAGTTTACATTGCACAAGATACATATAAAAAAGAAAAAGAAAACAAATACAACTAATGATCTGACATGCAAGCCAAAACAGGATGTAATGGCATACTGACATGCACGAGAACTGAGTATTTCCTTAGGTTCTGGATTGAAACTAGTGACGCAAGTGAGATAAGTAATAACCCGGGAGCTCCGCGTTTGGGCTTGGCTAAAGTGGTCCCTGTATTAAGCGGCCAGTTCCTCAAGTCCCGAAGATAGCCGGAATATGCAGGTTCGACTGTATCTAAGTCAATGAGGATGATGATAACGATGATGATGATGATGATGATGACGACGATCACCATGCCGACGATAATGATGATGACGACAATACGGTTCTCAAGCAGCCACGATGACCGGGAGGAAGACGACGGCAAGTAAACGCGGAGGGACTGGAACGAGAGCGTTGTTTTAGGCGGGAAAAAGAAACTTAAAGACGTGCGCGCCCAAAATGTTCCCACGTACAGAAAGGTGATGATCTACTTTTGCCAAAAATGCAAAAAAAAATGGGGGGTCACCGTGCTCGTTTTCGAGATCATGAGGTGCACTTTTAGAAGATTGCGTTATTTTAAGACGATCTTAGCTTACAACTGTCAGCAATAAAAAAGCTACATTAGTGGAATTTAGATCAGGTAAACGTACTCAATTCAACATAACTAATATTACTAAATTAACCTTTGCAGCTGATGTCTTTTTCTGAGGTGAAATAGACGTCGGTCGCACGAGAGCATAAAAGGCAAAATATTTGTAACTTCTCACCCACAGATTTTTTTTTGTTTTTTGTTAAAATGAACAAAATCAGAAAAGGAAGTGATCTACGGAAAGAAAAATAGGGGTCACCGAGCATTCAAGAGAGTAAAATCGCTGCGAAGTTCTCATAGCGATGGTATATTCGCACTGTCACGTCATTGCGTGACATTTCCGAGAAGACCTGGGTCCACAGCTATCCCGTGATGCCACACTCTTTCACGTTCCATTCTTGCGGAAAATGTTTGCGCCTTTACAACTGTAGCATCGTGTTTACCTTCGTGGTCTGCGATGCATGACGTGCCAGAATGTCTGAACTCCGATTCAAGAAAAGAGATATACACTTACTTGCTGATTTTCTGGAAATTCCTGAAACAATGGAAATTCCTGAAACAATCCGATGTGATCAATTTACCGTTAAATATGAAGATCGATCACAAATTACTTATTTCTGGGATATCTTCATTTGTACTTGGTTTGCGAATTCTTCGCTGGACTTGTAGTGCCTGAATTGCATTTATGTACCATAAATATTTAAAATACTACATTGTACGGGGATTATTTGACATTGAAACTTCCGAGGCATCCACTGATTTTGATTTTGCGCCATGTTTGTCTGATTTCAGAATGATTCAGGTTTACTCATTTTTGCCTATTTACTTTTATGTAGCTTTATTTGACAAGTAAAACGACAACAACAGACATCACAAGTAATTCTAGAGATCGGCGGTCTCATGCTTTTTTCCTTGAAATCAAGTTTTATACAACTTGAAAAAAAAAGACGGTTTAGTTGTACAAATCATTTTTACAGTTCATAAACCAAATTGCAAAAATCGAGACTCTGCGTACTGTAAACAATCTCTGATAAGGGACGGACCATTATTTTCCTTGAGGAGAGGGTATGAAAAATTTTCCTCTGCAAACTTTTTTTTGAATGCACCTCTGCAAACAACACCTTCCTGCAAACAAACTTTTTTCCGATATTGTTTTAACCACGTTCTCACACGAAACGGAGATTCCCTTTTTGCTGCCTTCAATAATTATTGAATTTAATATTTTACAGCGGCGACCGACGAATTGGAAAAAGAGAAATCTACTAAGCGGATCGAAATCCACCAATCACTGCCCGCGAACTTTACCTTTTGACACCTCTGAACTCATCTTTTTCGTTTTCTGAGACGTACAGTATGGTGATTGGCGGAAGCGAAAAGCGAAGCCGTTGCTTGAATTTTAAATGCCTAGTCCTTGTGTTATTGAAAAGTTCCATAATTTTAAACTATTCTTCGAAGTAAATTTTAGAAATGTTATACCCAATTTATGTTAGACATGTAAGCTCCTAGTAATTCTCGGTTTTCACATGACGTCACGACCACCATGTTGGTGCCCAAAACAAAGAAAAGGCGGCCATGTTGGTGCCCCGACCAAATCCTCCGGGAATTTAACTCTATTATTATGCAAACGCTTCCTTTTGTTTTCGTTGAAAAACATGGCTGTTGATCACGTGAGTGAAAACCAGCAATAGGTTGTTGTTTCTTTATAAAACACGCTCCATTTTTAATTCCTATGCAGCTACTGGCCGCAAATAACGAGCATACGACAGGCAATACGCAAAGGAAGTAGCTGGCTTTTCTGCTATTCCGCAGTTGTGGAGTCCTGATTTGCCAACATGACCACTTTGAAATGCCTTGCTTGGGTTTATTTTTGTGCATGATCAATTTGAAGATCCAAATGGTTTACTTTTGTTTATTTCATTTATTTATTTCATGCAATATTTGGTCAAATAAAATGTTGATTTTAGTGCAGCCCTCTATTCTGTCTACAAACAACTACATACTTTAAGTCTAAATTAGTCTAAAATTGGTTATCTTCATGAAACCAAACAAAGGAGCTTGAAACAAATGCACAAGATAAAACTCCAATTAGTTATAAACTGTGAAAAATGATAGTAAATTCGTACCTTTGAGTGAGCTGCAAACTCTTCAATTCACGACGACGTGAAACTACTCCTTCTGACGTCGTCGACTTTAACAAGACGACGACGTTCTTAGGCTGCACCTGCGCAGTAACGCTCACCGTATTTCCGGTCATCGTCGTGGTTGCTTAAGCTCCTTAATGATGATGATGATAATGGCGACGATGGTGATGATGATGATGATGATGATGATGATGATGATGACAATGATCATAGAGAGAATGAAATAAATGATAGCACTTAAACTGCATTTTATAGCAAATATTTTACCTCTGAAAGTTTCTAGAAAAAAGTTACTTAAGTGGACAGATACTTTTCTTCTCTTCTCTTGTTTTATCGATACCTTTTTTCGACGAAAAATTGCCCAAAATGAAGATAACTTAGGACGCGCTTTTGTTACTGAAACACCGGCTATACTCTGTTTTAATAACCGAAACAGGACCGAAAAAGGTTCAAGAACCTTTACTAGTGGAAGACATAACAGGTGAGTCATTTAGCGTAGAACAGACGACCCTGGAATATTTAATTAGTAGTCAGCGCGGAACGTGTTCTCGGGAGCTCCAAATTGCAAACAGGCTGCCGCCCAGACTGGGCCAAGTTTCCTCAAAATTGAGCTAAGGATAGCTGGAAAAACAGATAAAATAAAATAAAATTGCGATTTTCTCAAGCCTGTATGCATTGATTTTCGCCATGGTTGGCTCGTTTGGCTGTCCGCCTCACTTGTGCTTGGCCAAATGAAGTAATTCTTTCAACAGCATTCACGACTGGTGAGGCTGATCACTGATTATACCGAGATTCACTTTGTTGTTATTCTTCGTCTTTCCCCGCAAGGTCTATGTGCGGGTGTTAAGTTTTTCAAGGCCATGAAAAGAGCTTACATATTTGCATTGTACACGGCAATTAGTGGTATATATATATAAATCGAGGTAGTAAAGGCCGTCATTTGGTAGCTTTAAGGGTATTAAAACAATTTGATAAGAAAACTTACCAATCCATTCTACACCATCCACAGTTGAAAAGCAGCTGCTTTCAATTCTAAAATCGAAATTGGATAAAGTCAATAAAACGTAACCTCCGACGCAGATGATTTTTGGTTGGGTGCAGCACAAAATAATAGGTGCTTATAGTCAAAAGGAAGAGATGGCGGTTGCGTCGGCCTAAAAATAGGGACTTTACGATCTACGACGGCAACGTTGACGAAAACGTCACCTCAAGATATAACTTTGCACTATCATGAGTTTCTCGCCGTTAGGCCATCTCGTTCGCGTCGTACAATGTGGGTGAAGTATCCTAAAAATAAATTGGCACGAGGGGTTTGGGAGTAAAAATAGACAATGAAAGATTTACATTTGAATGCTCGCGTTATCGTCAAAACTTGAAATTTGGTGATTTCACGTAGTTGTTGAACAGAGTACCGCACTAATTATTATTGTTATTATTATTCGTGCGAAAATGCGTACCACGCGTGCAGCACGATTACTTTTCCCCTTTTAACCAATGATATTGCTGTTTCGAGGCGTTCTCGTTGACGACCGCGTCGTAAATCGTAAAGTCCCTAATGAGAACGGCAAAGGGCGTCGAGATCTTGGAGAGAATTCTATCCGTTTTACAAGCAAAGTCAATAACTTTGTACGCCCATCGTGAGCGTTTTACATTTTAGCACATTTTCTTCGCCGTTGTTCCTAACATCAGCGCGAAATGACCAAATCTGCGGTAGTGGGGAGGGCAGAGCACCCGACG
>NC_090871.1:16361840-16374340 GCF_036669935.1 Montipora foliosa
TCCAAACCTTATTTTCTGGGTGCTCAGCGTGAATAGCGTAAGGAGCACATATGATAAAGTGCTTATTGACTGAGTTTAGGTTGGGAAGAACATGAAAATATTTGGCCCTCGACTCGATCATGGAGCACGCTGCCCTCGGTCCGTACGGCATGACCTCGGACCAAATCAGCCCGGGCCCGTCCGGCCGTCTTAGGGTTAGGGTTAGGGCCATAAATCTAAGGGGAAAAACGTACGCGGGCCTTAATTTACAGTATGGCCCTAACACTTGGCTAGTAAGAGCTATATATTAACCTTGTTTGACACAGCACCACAGTTTCATTTGAAGCCAACGCTTCAACTCATTTACCTGGAGATAGTCAGGAGGAGTTTGTCCGACTCTCGCTTGCCATCCAAAGGGATAATTTGTAATGACCATGTTGAGTCGAATGTGCTTCGGTTCGGAGTGCGCTTGAACTGAGCTATAGGGTATAGATAATGCTTCGTCCTTTATTTCACCGGACTCAAGGCCCAACGGAGAAATGCATATCGCTAGAGACAGTGAAACAAAGATGTAAAGTTAATTGCCTTCTTGCGAAAGCCTCGACGAGGTTTCACAGCACAACCCGGGTTTTCTTACGTGCAATGTTAACGAGAAAAACATTCTTTAATAATATAGTATACTTATCGTTTGTCCCTTACTAAATATACTGGCTTCATCACTATCTCGACATCTTCACTGATTAGCCACCTCCTTTCTCTATGTCCAAAGAGGGGTATGAAAACGCGACTAGCTCTACTGTTTATTACAAACGTTTGTACTGGCAGTGTCACGCCAAAGGGTGTCGTCGAGTCAATGAAAACTAAGACATAATGCTATTTCAAAGATTAATTTTTTTTTTTATCCTACCTGGTGATCCTGGTATATCACAACCGTAAAGTTCCAGTCGTAAGCAAATTAGCTGTACCCAAGCCAGTGGTAGCACCCGAACACTGTTGGCCTCGATTGGATGTCGAAGATAATGGATGATGATGTCTGTGTCACTTGCTGTCTGAGGGCCCTTAAATACCTTGGTGAAACACAGAATGATAACATAAACTTTTAACTGCAACTTAGGCAATATGCCCGAGGTTCTATCGTGTCGGAGTTCGGTTCTTTAATTGTCCTCTCCAAAACAATCATAACATCCAACGATCAGGTTAATCCTCGCATTCGGTAACATTGCAAATTGATATTCCCTTTAAAAATGGCTCTAGGAGCCCGAGCATCAGTATTTTTTTTTCGATTTGCACGCGTGTTATGTAGGCCTGTCACCCCAATTGTTATCTATGTACTTACCGTCTACAATGCCACGCCTTACAGTTTTTGGTTCTGGTAATTAACCGTCGAATACCAAGAAAATATGAGGTAAAAAAGCAAATCCCTCTCCCAATGATAATAATTTGAAACTTTATTCATAGATTGCGTCCATGTTGCGCAGGTTTTTTTATTTGGTGTTCCCATGACCGCGTGATCCAGTTTCACACTAACTGACCAGCGTTGTCGTACTGGAATAGATGGAAAGTGTCGTAGTTTAAATAACTACGCAGTATAACACAGAAATAATCATAGATTCAAAATAATTTTTATTGGTCCCGGGAATAGGAACAAATGTAGTACTCTCTTGCCAATACATGTTTTATTCATTTTAAGGAGGCTCGAAATAGTTTCTCCTTTTTTCAAACAAATAAACATATTCTGTCCTTAGATACAGTTAGGGCAATCATATCAAGACGAAATTTGGCCAGGGTATTAAGTACCTATCGTAGATTTCTCACATTATGTTTTCCTCCAAAATAATGTTACCATGGCAACGATATTAGGCATTTCTTTGAGCCTTAAAATCAACATATGTGGTCCGTTTTGGAGAAACGGGACGGTGAAATTTTCCCATTCATCGTTACCAGATAATGTTAGAAGTACTCTCTAAAATATTTAAAATTCGACAAAATCTGTAGGTCAGTTTTTCAGAAAAATAAGTTTTTTTGAATTGTGTCTCTAATTATTTTTTTCACCTACAGAATTTTTTTAAATTTGAAAGACAAACGGTTTAAATTAATCTAAGCTAACATGCAGAAAATGAAAAAAATTCACCGTCCAGAAGCAGAGATATAAACGAGTAAAGTTGCAAAATCAGGAAAAATTAGGGGGTTACAAGATCAGCATTTACGCATGCGTCACCCGCTCATTCGAGTCCCCGCGCGAGTGGAGCTACAGATCAACACAAACGGATTTAAGTAACGATTAAACCGTTTAAGTAGAATTTTCGCAGTTTTCGTGAATAGGAGATGTCTATTTATATGCCATGTGTATAGGAATTGGAGAAAGGTAAGCGAAATTAGCGGTATTTGTTTATTTCTGGTGACCCATTTAAATCATGAGCTGACGCAAGCAGCTTACGAATTGCGTGTGTGGCTTACGCGCGCGCGCTCAGCTGAAAACCCTTTCGAGCCTCCTTAAAGCCATCTTTGTCTTTTCACCCTGCTTGGCTTTTTGAAAAATGCACTCTAGGAAATTCTTTTCATTGCAATTGTAACTTTGACCTGCGCAGCACAGCATTGCATATCATACATGGTGTGCAGAAATATCAGAGTCTGAATTTACTTTTTGTTCGCTTATTTACTTATTTACCTTAACATGACCGTTTTCCATGTAATCGAACCAAGTGGTGTCATCATTGCTGTATTGCAAACTGTATTTGGTGACCCAGTGGTCCTTTGTCTTTCGGCGCATGATTCCCACGCGTGTCACGCGCGTTTTGAGCAGAAAATCCACTTGAAGATACTGATCCTGGTCTATTGTCTTAGCACACCAAGCATCTTCAGCTAAGGAGACACAAACATATGGGCTTGTGGGAGCAGCAGGGTTTTATCGGGTTTAAAAACACCAGGCGTAGCCAAGTGTTTTTAGACCCGACAAAACAAGTGCGTCGTCCGGTATCAAAAACCTTCCACAAAAAGCGTGTCCCTAGGCAATCCGACGAAGGTGGATAGGAACATATTAGCATACAAATAAAACAAGCCGGGTCTTAATACTATTCTTTATATAAATAATTCTAACAAGGAGTGTTTCATCGGGTCTAAAGCTCATGCAAGTGTTGTTTTATCGTCGTCCTGATAGGCTGTTAGGGCCATGAATTATTAATGAATTTTTAAAAATATATAATCTAATGATCAACGGCGACTTAATTTGCCGCAGTCTCTTCCTGTTTTACCGAAGATGTTCTGGGTTCAAAACCATTTCCTTGACTCTTACGGAGATATCGGTTCTTGACATGTTCTCCGTGTTCAGATATTTAATTTTTGATTTGGGAGGGTTTGTTTTCTACTTACTCTCTCGAGCCCGTGAAGGTTGTGACACCTCGTAACTTGATGAAGCTGTGATCTGATAGTCGTTAATCCTCTCGCTTTTCATCCCCAAAGGCTCAGAACAGCCTGTTATGAAAAATTAAAAGTCATCTTCATCATCGTCATTGTCATTATCATTAATAGCGGAGCTCCGCGTGCGCCGAGCATCATTGTTAAGAAAATATGGTAACCCATCGATGCGAGAAATCTTGGTTTTATAACCATGACGTCATCAACCGTCCGTACGTCCACCCCTCCATGTATGCCAATGTGACCAGTGTCATGCTAGTTTACAGCATACATCTTTGATATTGGACATCCATGTTTTGATTAATTGACACCTGTCAAAACAAGGTATCCGCTGACCAGTATCACGTGACCATATCGCCGGCTCAAGCTTAAGCTCACCGAGGTCAGCTTTTTTTTAAGTTGACCGCTGACCAGGTACTGGTTTTCGATTGGATTGCAGGCTCAACCTAGGTTAACTCATCTGAACATAAGCAAGGCTTCATTTTCCGCGCGCTTTCTGTGGCTCGACGCGGCTACACGGCCATACTATATATCAACGAAAGTTCTTACACAGTCAACGCTTTTCGTGTTCGGGTGGAAAACGGTTTGGAAGATGGTTTCTTTCTGCATTTTCGCTGGTTTCAATCCAGTTTGACATATCATGATATCTGTGGTCCACACTGGTGGCTACGCAGTTATTCAAGTCAAGCATCGGCGGGATGTAAACTTAAAGCTGAATGTTTATTTCTAATTTGCTTAGAGCCGCTTTTTTCTCTGTATTGCAATTTTTGGCATATCTTTAGGAGCTCTGATAAGGTTACATGATGCCTGGAGGACCTATGTCTAGAACAGAAACGAAAGGACTGAGCGAAAGAGAGCGACAACGACAAAACAGAATACCAGTAATAGCCCTTACTTAGCACACAAATTCTTTCCTTGGGCACTAAACCGTTTGTTATTTTTACGGATGCGTTATTTAAAGTGAATGCATATTTTTAAATGGTGGTTTAATCGGTTTTTCCTTTGTTCAGGAATGAAAATCGAATTTCTATTGTCAACTGGAATTAAATAACAAATATCTGTACTCTTTTGGACATAAAGAAAAAGTTGATTTGTTTGTTTGTTTGTTTTCCTCTAAAATTCGAGCGAACAAGTACTTTTTTAATCCGTTTGCGCAACTGGTTTTCGTTGAGACTCGACAGTGACAAGAAAATTTTGCCCTCACGTTATAAACACGTGTTCGCAATGAGTTCTCGTAAAATTAGGGGGAAATCTCAGTAGTGTGTTTTTAGAAGTTTGTTTAAAGCACCAAAATGTTATTTAAGTGTTGGAGCAGATCGTGTTTGAAGTTTCGTCCTCTCTTGCATTTGGTTGCATTGCCGTAGTTTGCCGATTCTTGTACCAAGCCAACCTGGCGTATTTCAATGAAATACATCAAAATGTGAATGATCTTGTTTTCAGAGATAAAGTGGAATAAAGTACATCAGTAAAACTCTTCTTTGACCTTGAACTGACAAATTTGTTTTTATGGCTTCTAATTTTAGCATGATTCCTATTCGCTAGCTATTGACAGTTGACTCTTTTTCCTTTTCCATTCGCTCACTGAGGGTGTGTTTGTTTCCGTTTAAAACTCATTCGGTTCAAGAAAAAATTATTGCGAAACTGGTGAATTGCAAAGTAAATTTCACTGGAAAAACCGATGTGGCACTCATCGCTTCGTGATTCATGCGATATCGCTTTTTAGCGTAAAATTTACCGTGGAATTCACTAGTTGGGCAATGAATTTTTCTATAGAAGAAAGCAAAGAAAATGATTGAATTATTAAAGCAGCAACCGGAAACATCAAAACGCGGACAATTCGAAACAGGCTAAGCGTTTATTTCAGATCGGGAGTGACTTTTTCTTTGCATTTCTACCCAGATCATAATCAAACACCCGGCCAACCGCACCATGCTCGTACATCCCATCAGTTAGGCCGAACAAAGTCATTGCTTTGCTTTTTTATTTCTCGACGTGCATTTTTTTCTTTTTTTTTTTTTTTTTTTTTTTGCATCTTTTTTTCTCTGGACACGAGCTTCACGTTTCCGTCACGAAGTCTGCCAAAACACCAACAGACGAAATGCTAACCAATGTATATTAGTGAATATTTCGCAAGAATGTGATCACATAAAGTGAATTTAAAACAGCTCCTCACCTGGCAACTCGATGTTAAAAGCAACTTTGTCAAGAGGGTGACTAAAATATCTTCCTTTGCTTAGTATAATGCCATCGGGATTCACCAAATAATCGTCATAATACAACAGGTGAACAGGTGTAACCAGGCTGTAGTTCGATGGCTTTAAAGTCCTCTCAGGATCAAATTCGACCTTGAACGACACAGTAAACTCTGCTCCCCAAGGCAATTCGGCAATCTGAATAAGATATAACACATTCATCGTGAGATGTGACATATTCTTCAGGTGGGTTTTAGAACAACTCCGAAGACTTGTCCCCTATTTTTGTGAACAATGTTTGGTTTCTTTGACGTCCATCAGGGTTAGCGTTAGGGTAAAAGATAAAGTAAAGAGAGACAGAGATGAAGAGAAGGGATAAGGTCGGGATTTGTGAATTTCACAAATAATTCGATTCGGACGTCAGTTAGCGTCCGCAACTACATGACGTGTGAACCCATAAGATCACGACAACATTGCATTACTACAACTTACGGCCCCACATCCTTAAGGATTCATCACTTAAAGAAATGGATCCTTGAGCAGAGCGCCACATTTTGTTTCATGTGATCTAACGCACCTACTGTCCATGCGGGCAACTCCGGACAAGCCCTTCAGTCTGTTCCTCTAGTTCATGTACAAATAGCTTCAATGGAATTTACGTATCTAAATTGCCCGACTGGGTATCTCCTTCTCTGTTTTTCTTTTCGCTGGCAGCCGCTATCAGTCCATTAGCGATCTCACCCAGCACATGAATGAATGAAATGAGGCCTGACCACAATACCGGGAGCTCCTTGGCCTACTCTTTACGAATAGTGCGTGGGTTCTTTTACGACCCACAGGATTATGAACATTGAAGGGTTGTGAGACGGGGCCTACGGTTTATAGTCCTTATCCTAGAAGATTTCAAAGTCTTAACCATTTGCGGATGTAAATACAAAGGCAGCACTTTCTCCTAAGTTATCTTAAGACCCTGAGTGTTGGTCTGGCCGGAATCGAACTCACGACCTCCCGCATGACAGCCAAATACTCAACCAACTGAGCCACCGGTGCGCCGTACGCGGTGCGCGGAATGTGTAACTATGATCCTTGAGCCATCCAGCCTGGGGCCTCAACCACCCCCGTCCTCCGCCAGCGCCATTAAAATATGGAAAGAAGAAGTCCACAAAGAAGCAAGCCTTAATTCACAACGTGAAGAGAAAACGTGCCAACATAACAAGAAGTACGAGAAGGTGCGTGCGCATATAGCTGGTGGCACACGGTTCAACATTTGGTGATCAACAAATGTTGAATAGTGAGTCATGCCATTCAACGTAAAGCGTTAATCGTTGTTGAACGATGTTGCACAAAAATAGAGACCAGCTCTATTCCGTTCAACACGTCTGTGCAACATTGTTCAACATTTGTTGAGCAACAAATGTTGCAGGATGTTGAACCGTGTGTCATCGCCTTAACTAGCTAAACAATACTGCAGATACAAACTGCTGGCCCAGCTTACCTTCAGAGTTACGCTGTCATCCATATGCTGAACAATGGGGGGATCGGGTCCGGTGTACGACACGATGTTCAGAAACTTGATGAATGGTGCTAACATCCAGGTCACGTGAACACCCTTAGCCGATGCCGTCGAACGCGGTGACTCCGAATGTTTAAGTTTAGTGACGTATCCGTAATGGTCGCTATGATGATAAAGAGATGGCATTAAGACCTGCACTTTGTGATTACAAAAATTTGTGATTCACTTGTCTAAGCTTAGCCAAGGATCTCAGTTCATGGAAGAAATATTCTCGCCTTGTCGTCAGTTAGTCGATTCGTTTCGCCGCAGTGTAGTCAAATGTGGTTCGTCAAGGTGTGGTTTGCGAAGTGTGGTTCGTCAAGTTTCTCTTGCCTTCGTGTCGTCGTGTCACGAAGTTGTGTCGCGATATGACTGTTAGTCCAGTGACGTCATAAGCGAAACAACGGCTCTGCACGTGCTTTTTAAACTTTTGAACATTTTTTCCCTTTCTCTTTAAATCTGCGACGTGGAATAACCAAATCTCAAATTATATTGAAAACGTGAGTGCACCACGGCGAATTCCTCTCTTACTCGGTTGAACACTGAAATGAACTCAAAGAAATGAATATTTGAAGTGCAGGTTATGGACAAAAGATACAAGTGATCCTTGCACTCATCTTTACAGTTTACGTTTTTCAAACTTTTTTGTGAATTTTCCAGATACATTCCTAGTCTTTTACAAGCTAAGCCAAACTACCCCAAAAATGCATTGGTAGAAACAGTGTTCAACCGACGGAAGATGCAAGTGATCCTCGCAATTATAATTATCTGGACAATTTAAGCAATTGTCTCTTATTATAGACACCTGAAAAATTCAGGCGGCCTCAATTACAACGGAATGTCTCGATCAGGTGTCTCAAAAGCCGATGATGCACGGTTCAACATTTGTTGATCAACAAATGTTGCAGCTCATGTTCAACAAATGTTGAGCAGTGTGTCGTGTCATGTTGAATGCTGAAATATGCCATTCAACACGTTGAATGTTGTTGAACGATGTTGAACGAAAATAGAGACCAGCTCTATTCCGTTCAACACGTTTGTGCAACATTGTTCAACGTTTGTTGAGCAACAAATGATGCAAGATGTTGAACCGTGTATCATCGGCTTAAGAGACAATTCTTCCGTCGGTTGAACACTGTTTCTACCAATGCACTTTGGGGCTAGTTTGGCTGGCTTGTAAAAGACTAGGAATGTATCTGGAAAATTAACAAAAAAGTTTGAAAAACGTAAACTGTAAAATATTTAAAAATTATGGCGCTTGTATGAATTTGCAAGAATTCACGCGCTTGTAGGAATTTCCACGAATCCACGCGGGGCTGCAGGAATCCTACAATAATAAGACAATTAAATAATGTATGAATAAAGGGGGTAGTTTCCAAAGAAACTGTGGTGCTACGTCGGTGGGGAAGTAGTACACAAAAATTTGGTTTTATCAACGGAGTTGATAATGTAAATTGACCACCGTACAGGGATTCTAAAAGCTGACGTTTCGATCGTTAATCGTTAACCCTTCGTTAGAGCGAATCGAAGAATTATGGGTGGTGTAGTTTTCATAGTAGAGTAGGAGCTATGCTATTGATGGTAACATGGCAACGTGAAAAACAGGAATACATTAGTTAAATGAAAAGCGTTCGTTAATACCGTGGGGATAAATTAAGGGTGCCGATTTGGAAGATGACTTTTTGTCCCAGATTCTTGCGGCTTTCCGTCATACCTAGATGTAGGGAAAGGCAGCAGATAGCCATGTGTTGTTTGGAGTGGTTAGGGAGATTAAAATGACGATCGACTGGCTTAGATACATCTTTGTCATTCTTCTCAATATCGCGAAGGTGTTCGAGGAAGCGGTCGCCTAGTCGTCTACCTGTTTCGCCAATGTATAATTTATTACATAATGTCCAGGTTATGCAATAAATGACATTTCCAGAGGTACATGTGAAATGATCGGTGAACTTAACAGATCGCTTAGGTCCCGAGAAGAAGACCTCGATCAATTTATAACCTGCGTTAATTCCTTACATCCGGCTCTACCTGGGAAATTTCGGAAACTTCATTGGCTTTCCTAGATATCAAAGTTTCTATCAGTGGCAACGATTTATGTACCAGTGTGCACTACAAACCTTCAGATTCTCTCAGTTATTTCTTGTAGTCATCGTCACATCCATCACATGTCAAGATAGAACTCCATTCCTTATTCTCAATTTCTTAGACTTCGACGTCTGTGTAGTGATGACTCCGACTTTTCCAGCAAATCAGAGGAGATGTGCCAGCTTTCCGAAAAACGTGGCTATCCTGTCTCTGAGGTCGAGGCGGGCTCTCATCGTGCCTAACAATTTGATCGACAATCAGCACTGCAAACGCCGCAAAAGGATAAGAATGACAGAATTCCATTCATCCTCACTTTCCATCCTCATAACAACGCAGTCAAAAGTATCATTCTTAATAACTTTAAATTACTCCAAAATGATCCCGAGACTGATATAATCTTTTCACAACCTCCACTAACTTCATTCAAACTTGAAAAAAACGTAGGCAACTTTTTAGTTAGAAGTGCACTCAAAACTAACGAGCAACCCGGCACTTTCAAATGAGCGCGTTCACGATGCAAAACGTGTCCTTTCACTCTTAACACTAGCAAAATATCGGAACCCAAGCGATCTTTTAAGATCACCGATCGTTTCTGAATCACATGTACCTCCACAAATGTCATTTATTGCATAACCTGTACGTTGCCATGTTACCACCAATAGCGTAGCTCCTACTCTACTATAAAAACTACACACAATCCATAATTCCTCGATTCGCTCTGACGAAGGGCTAACGCTGGGAACGTCAGCTTTTAGAATCCCAAAGGTGGTCAATTTACATTATCAATTCTGTTGATAAGACCAAACTTAATAATGTAGCCTTATTTTTGTTGAATGATCATTTACAGGTTGCTTTTTTCAGCTTATTAGCCAAAGCTAGCTGGTTCTAACTATTGACAACAGCAGAAGGACAAGTGGCTTCATAGCTCAGTTGATAAGAGCACTGCACCGGCATCACAGAGGTCGTGGCTTCTAATCCCGAGCCGTTAGAGTCACCTGAATTCTCCAGGTGCCTATAAAGAGACAATTGCTTTAATTGTCTAGTTAGTTCGATCATTCCTCCAATTCACCTCTAAACCGCACTTCACAAACATTTGTTAACCAAAGACAAACTGTCCTCACTTTCCGCCACTGTTCGGAAAACTGCCTTGATAACGACGTGTTTATCCTTGCAGGAAAAATATGGCATCACTGCAGGAATCCGTAGAAATTTGTAGGAATCTACTACCATGTATGGGGAACGAAAATATTCAATGATTTTGTTACGCCTTTTGCGGTACAGTTGTGTGCTCAGTTACCTGGCCTTTAAATGAAAGTGAGGCTGGAGTTGACCTTGTTTTGACAGCAATTTCATTGCTTTTCGTATGTAAATTCTTACGAATCAGCATGGCAACAACATCATTAACGTAAGAAAAGAAGGGAGGTCTGTATCATAACAAGGTAAACACCAGCCTCACTTTCATTTAAAGGCCAGGTAACTAAGCACACAATTGTAAAGGGGTCTATTGTCTTCATATTATTGTTGGTCAGCCTCTCTTGTGCCTTGGTTTTGGCGTGTTGATTTCATTTGACAAGAGCATCATGAGAAATTAACCCGTTATTCGATCACGTATTAATTTTAAATGAGGCTTATTTGTAGCTTAGGCGAACAGTTGCTCCAAATTAAAAGCATGCATCAATTTTTTGGATGATGTAAGCTGTGCGCTTGCGCCCAAATTATATAATTCTAAACAAATCGAAAACTCGTACCCATGCCTCAGGTAGTCTGTAACATTCTCAAAGCTTATATCCATAGTGAGCACAGGAGCCTGTGGAGGGAAGATAAACATCTTTTTTTCACAATTGATTTCAACTTCCATGCCTCACTTTCTTGGGCGATTTTTTTTATAATGACCGTCGGTGACCATCCGTTTTTGGATTTCCGTTCGAACATCCTCATCATATCATTATCAATCTGTTTAGCCATCCTCATATCCTTTAGCTTCCACGACCAGACTGACGAGAGCTGCGAAAAAAACTTGGATTCACGGGTACGACCCAACATCCACAGTTCATTCATTTTTACCGCCGCAAAACCGCATTGTTTTGATCGTAATTTTCTGAGCTGGACATGAGCTGTTGTATGGTATTCGCATGGTGAGCTAAAAACAAATTCCACTTTACTTTCCGCAGGCGGACTCGATCTTCTTCATCTTTTGATTGATGGAAGCCAAAACGCAGTTTGGCGTTTGGCGCTTGAAGGTGAGATTCCGCAGAATTATGAAAATCGCAGTAACAGTATTGTTAATGAGTGCACCCGTTTCTCGCCAAATTGTTGACCATGTAAAAGAACTCTTCTGATAGATTTGGATCCAGATAAAGGCACTAAATAGTGAGGGTTGAAACCTTGGATCTTTAAATATTATTCAGTGTAACGTTTTAGATTTAGTTTTAAGCTACATTCATAATTATCATCAAACTATATCTGAAGGTCTCGCTGATATTTTAGGCCCGGTTCCACTCATGTGCCGAACCTATCTGAGGCAAAAGAGTGGCGTCTGAATCAGTTTGGTAAGCCAGTTTTAATTTGGTGCGGCAAAAACGTTAGTTCGACAGGGTCTGTCGCATTATTCGACAATGGAGCGACGGGCGATTCATACGGCGGCTTACGGCGTTCTTCTCGTATGCCGAACCAAATGCATGCATTATAATAATGTATAAATCTTCACATAAGTCCCTCCGAGAACTTATTGTGGATGCTCGTAAGTTTTACGAGGAAGAAACAATGGTGGCAAAAGACCTAGAAGAGCGTAAACTGCGCTAACGATTGACCAAACATTGCTGATTTTTAAACTAGCCAGCAGCACTCTGCGAACTGTTTTTGTAAAACTTGTTTGTTCTCCGACGCGTTTCGTCAAACTAACGTAAACTTCTTCAGGGAGTTTTACAATAGTACATTAAACGCCTGTATTTAAGATCAGCTTTGCCATCAGATATGGCTTAAATACAGGCGTTAAATGTATTATTGGTCAACTCCCTGAAGAAGTCTACGTTAGCTAGATGAAACGCGTCGGAGAATAAACAAGTTTTATAGAAACAGTTCACAAAGGGCTGCTCACTACATTAGTTTTTTAATTTTTTTTGAAATTCTCTGATGTGAGTTATCCTCTTCTTCACAGCCACGATCTTCAAAGTTGAATTATGGGGCGAAAATGTGGTATCGGACCCAGGCCTTTCTCTTTCTCCCAAGTGAAATAAAGATTAGGCTCGAGACACAGTGCGCTGCCTCAATCAGATGTC
>NC_090871.1:16376840-16379340 GCF_036669935.1 Montipora foliosa
TCGGCCAGATATTACTCTAGTGCATAAAGACACACAGAAATGGACACTTATTGACATATAGCTGTGCCAGCGGACCAGAACATCACCAGAAGTGAAGAGGAGAAGGTTGAAAAGTACCAGGAAATACTAGCATTGAAATCAGAAGGATTCATGGAGCATCGAAAGTCACAATAATACGTACCTATCGTGATTGGTGCTCTTGGAAGCATATCAAAAGGTGCAAAGACCTGATTTGGCAAGCTAGATGTACGTGACTTTCTTGGAAGTGTATAATTATCGGCCATTCTTAGAACTGCTCACCTGTTACGGAAAGTGTTGTGTCTCTCAGCTACGGGAAGTGGCTGAGACACAATAATTAACATTACCCAGTGGAACAACTGGAGAGAATCGAATAATAATAATAATAATAATAATAATAATAATAATAATAACAACGATCCCAGTTGTGATTGGAGCGCTGGGACTAATAAAAAAGGGCTTGGAGAAATACACCAAACAAATCCCGGGTAACATCAAAATTAGTGAACTACAGAAGATTGCACTGCTAGGAACATCTCGCATCCTAAGAAAGACACTCTCTATCAAGTAGGATAGACTTCTACCTCATTTTAGCCCTAGGCCCAAGGAATGGGCTCGGCTATTGTGTTGTAAATCGGCATAAAGTTAAAGGAGATAGAGTAATAATAATAATGATAATAGTAATAATAATAATAATAATAATAATAATAATAATAATAATAATAATAATAATAATAATAATAATAATGGTTTATTTCAGCTTTCCAAATTACGGAATTGGCTCTACATTCGGAAGAAACAAAAGAAATGGTGGAATCATTGGTTTTTGAGCAGAGGTCTGGGGCCGAAATCGGAGTACCTGAGAAAACCCTCTCGGAGCGAAGCCGAGAATAGAACCCAGGCCACATTGGTGAAAGGCGAGTGCTCTCATGATTTTACGATTATTTCTCGTGTCTTTCAAGAAACCGAATCATCAAAAGACAATAAAGTTCGCTCAGAAGATGAGCTAATCTCTCCATTCATTTTTCTCGTAAGGAAAACCATGTTGTCTGCAGCCGCCTTCACCGCCTTGCCCCTACCAAAATGGCGTTTTGAGGAGGAAAATGTTTAAAGCGTACCGCCCACATTGATTGCAAAAACGTCCAAAAAGTAAGCTTTGCAAAATTCATTGAATATGTAACGTATGACAGAGATCGAAGTACACATTGGCTTTCAAATGAAAAGCTCCGTTTTGCATGCCTCCGACGTCCATAACGATTTTCATTGGTCACTTGGAAAACCTTAGCAAAGGACCTAGATCTTGTGCTGAATTTGGCGGGTATTTATTACCCCTCATCTTTGTGGCCTGTTCATGGATCAGCCAGTTCATATGAAGTGTTGCAATACTATTTCGAGGTTCCATCCCAGGGCCTCCATCATCCTTCTCCATTGGAGAACAGTGTGGGGGTGATGTTATATCAATATTAAATAAGCGATTCGCCAGTGGCCAAGTCAAACATGCAGTTGGAGGAGAAGTAAATAAAAAGAGAAATTGAACAAATTGAGATCCTGCGTCGAATAGAGTGCTAAATCACGCATGCATGTGTCATCAATTGTCAATGTACGTCTTCTGTCTATTTCTCATCTATGTAAATGATTTTCATAATTGTTCAAAGCTTTTGGATTTTCATCTTTTTGCAGATGATGCAAATTTATTCTTACAGCATAGGGATATAAATATGCTTGAAAGTCTGATTAATTCTGAACTTGAGAAAGTTCATACTTGGCTTTGTGCAAATAGACTTTCATTGAATATTGATAAGTCAAATTTTGTCATTTTTCGTCCTATCCAAAGAAAACTGCCCAAACAGGTCATCTTATTTATAAACAATCAAATGTTAACACAAGAAACTTCTATTAGATATCTTGGAGTCTACATAGATTCTAATGCTAATTGGAAGACTCATGTTACTTATATTTCCAAAAAAGTCAAGAGAAGCATAGGCATTCTTTCTAAGCTCCGTTTCATAAGTACCAAATTACTACTTAGCCTATACTATGCTCTAGTTGAACCTTTCTTAAATTACTGCATAATTGCTTAGGGCGGTACTTATCGGACAGCTTTACAACCTTTATTTATATTACAGAAGAAAGCCCTAAGAATAATTACTTTTACTAGTTTTAATGAACATTCAAGCCCTTTATTTAAAGATTTAAGAGTTGTTAAGCTGTTTGATATTATTGCCCTTCAACTGGCAGTATTTATGTATAAGTTTCATAATAAACTCCTACCTCCTGTATTTGACCATTACTTTAATCATGTTAGGAATGTACATAGTTATAATACCAGATTATCTAGCAAAATGACTTATGTAATTCCGAAAGCCAGAACCAATTATGGAATCTTTAATATACGTTTTCAGGGTGCTAAAGTCTGGAATGATATAAGTGATGACCTAAAGCTTCTTCCTCTCAAACATTTTAAGGAAAACCTAAAGCTAAC
>NC_090871.1:16384340-16402686 GCF_036669935.1 Montipora foliosa
ATATAAAAGCAAATGAAATAGTAGAATTTATAAAATAATTGGGATAGTACGCGCACTCACATTGGTCAATAGCTGTGTTTAGATGCATGAGAGTATGGCTAGACGGCTTTGACGTCACACGAACTTTGATTAGTTATATGTTGTCAGACACGCGTTTGGATTGGCTGGTAGGGAAAATGAGCGTGTATCAAGAAAATCTGTTTCAATCAAGAATTTTCCTTCATTTGTTTGTTCATTTGTCAAATTACCTTTGAGAAATATTTTATAAAAGCAATAGAGGACTTTTTTCGGTGTTTCCATAGCCTCATCTAAACACGAGGGGGAGTTGGGAGAAGTCGAGACAGTTATGCCACCCCTCGAGTGCGTCTCGGGTTTGCATAACTGTCGAAAACGTCTTCTATTGCTTAAATAGCGGACGTCCCTTAGGAATACCATATCTGACGCAGAGGATCGACCGAATTAACTGGGTTTCCCCATAGTGGGATGGATAGCCCAGGAATTACAGCCGCGTGCAAATTGCTGATGAGAGGTTTAATTTTAGCACCGCGAATCGGCAGTTCTACAAATATCGTGTTTTACGGAAAGACAAAGTCATTAAGAACTACATTTGTCAGCTACACTGTATGCCTTGTACTACTTCACGGACAAAAAAAGTTCCGTTGTAAGTTCAGATACCATCGAGCACTCTCCTTGCACTGTAGTTTGAAAATCTTTACTAGGAATAGTTTCTGAGTTCATTCCATGTCCCATAGTGCGTATGGCGACCAGCCAAGAAAAAAACTTTTGGAAAAACTGGTACTTCATGCATCTTTATCCTAAAAGAACTTATGGATTCTCGATTGAAAGTGCAGAAACGTATTATTGTACAGTGCATGCTGTTTTCGGTTTCCATTAAAATACACCTTTTGCAAGACCAAAAACTTGGCATGGGTATTGAGGGTTCTGCTTACAGTGATGCAAGATCACAAGCGTGAAACAGTCTGAAGGAGTCAAAGGAGTCATGCAACTTTCACATTGACCAAAAAGTCTCACGGCTCTTTTTACTGGTGGACAGTTTCGGGCTAATGCAACACGATAAGCTTCACGTGGATTGTGGTCTACTAGGTCCTACTACTAGAGTTTTGTTTCAATGGTGCTATTAATTGACAGTGCTGTGATCCTTTGTTTGTTTAAGATGCGATTACACCTAACAAGTGAAGCCCAAACTTCACAGTGCACCCCAGCATGGTCAGGAGTCCCAAGTAACCAAAGCTTCCTCGCATGCGCTTGCTAGGATCTGAAATTAAAAGACTAGCATTAATAGTGATCGGTACGTAAATCCTCACAATTTCAATGAAATGTCAGTCAAGCAGGTATTGAGAATGAAGAAGATTATCAGGTTGAGGGGTGTGATCTTGATATAACACCAAATTCTCATGACCACCAAACAAAGAAATCCATGTTACTAATTAGGAGAATGAACGCTTCGATCTTCTGAATGAAAGGGTTAAAACAATTGAGGATCTGGTGTGCAAGAAAAATTATACATGTACAGCTTGCCAGTTGCTGCTTCTTTTTTTCCAGTCCAATAATTATAATTACGCGGGATGACGTAGTCAGCCAGCGTCTTAAATTCGGGAGCGCATTCCTTTGGATTTCTTGGGAGTCAAAAATTGCCTTGTTTTTTTTAACTTTCCCGTATCCCGCGCCCGTCCCAAAAAATTGTGTGATTCTTATTGGCTGCAACTACGAATCACGTGCAAGTCAGGTTGGATTGCACCACTCAAGCAGGAAAAAGCTACTTCGTCAGCAAATAAAGCCAGGTAACTGCGTAGAGAGATAAAGTAGAGGTAAGTGCTTGACATTTACATTGGATAATTGGTTTGTTATTTTGATTCGTTGCGAAATTGTGTGGTTAAACGTGAATAGCTGCACAGAGTGTGATTTTTGAAACTGTGGTTAACAATTTGTCACCGAACCAACGAGTTCAAGTCGAACCAACGAGTTCATTTACAATCGAAGCGAGTTCACAGTCGTCGAACCAACAGGTTCACCATATCTAGTCGAACCAACGAGTTCATTTATAATTAAAGCTGTGAGTAGCCACTTGTAGACTTGTTGAACGAGTACACTTGTTGTGAAAAACTATTCAAATAAATATTTAAGCAATTTTAACACACAGCAACTGAGAGTACAGATATCGAAAAGTTGAGTCAAAGTACTCAGGAGTTAAAACGTTTAAGTACACACTCTGTTTATCACTGTTGAATCGCACAATATTCTACTGTTTTGTCTATCCTCACCATGTTGCTTTTACTCTATGTGATATCCATTTTGACATTAATTATACAAAACCAGAGTATTGATTTCGCTACTGTTAAAATTTCTAATCGATGCGCGTACGATTTCCAATGTTTTCGTATTCATATTGAGAGATACAGGGGAAAGTATTTGTTGAGAAGAATACCTCATGCCTCACATGGAAGCTTTAATCCTTACGTCATTACTAACAAAGAAGCGCAACATGTTCAGTAACGTAACGAAAGATAAGACCAGAGCTATCAGTGAACAGTCACAACAGACAACGAAAGATCGAAGACATTTCATGAACCATTGTTTTACTCATGCAGGAAAGTTCTCATGCGCAGTAGACTGTTTTCTTGAACTTACATTTGCCGTTTTTAAAGACTCTTTAAACTGTGTTGAGCGTAATGAGTTTTTTCAAAAATTATCAGAGGCTTGTTTTCAATTAGAAAACTATGATCTTACAGATATGCCGTTAATTCGAGAACCAATTTGGGCTCATTTAAGAGAACGTTGCAATTCTTTTGCATCAATGTCTGCAAATGCTGTATTTAGTGATATATTTAGGTTGAATACAGTTGGTGCAATGACCCAAGAATTAAAATCTCTTTTTCTTATACAACAGAGTAATCAATCAGTTTGTTCATTCTGTAGCAATGCACTTGTAAAGGAAACAAAAGTATTTGTACTTTACTTGACTTTTGCAAACTTGCTTCAGAGCCAGTTTGAAACTTACATGTATGTTTCTGAGGCTATCTTACCAAATAGTTGTAGACTTTACTGTGATTTATGTCAAAAGCATTCTGGGGATATTTCAATCCTGCAACATTTTGTGACACTCCCAAAATTTTTAAGTGTAGAACTGTCATCCCATTGTATTAATCAAGTATTATTCCCAATGACTATGGATGTATTAGGTGAAGGTTATGTACTAAAAGGCATGGTTCGATCTCTGAATCATCACTTCACAGTGGCTATAACAGATAACACTCATTGGGTATATATTGATGATATGTGTGTTTCTGTAAAAAGTTACAGTTCGTTGCAGAATCTTTTGCATAACCATTGTAATGGTTGGTTTTTTGCCATATTTGAAAAGACTGCAATTGTAGTGAACAATACTGTAGTACCAACTTCAGTCATGTGCAATCCCTTTCAGCAAGATGGTAATAAAGAACATAAACTTGATAGCCCACTATTGCAATCAAATTCAGGCATTTATAAAACCGTGCACAAAGACACCAATAATCTCTCTGTGAACATTTTTATGCAAAGAAATTTCACCAAATGCAAAACCTTCCAGGAAGACTCTCAGACTGATAATCTACATGTACCTCTCTGCAGTTTAGAGACAGATATTCCTAGTAATGATAATACTATGAATATTGGCACTGTGACAAAAAGCTCTGCTATAGCTTTTTATGGTATTTGTTTTTCTGTTCTTAAGCCCTGCAGTTATTGGAAGTCTGATACATTACATGCTATTGTTGAATGTGAAGTGCAATTTTTGAGGACATTGGTAAAGGAAATGCAAAAGTTAGTGAACTGCCCCATGCTCTTAACAATATGGTGGTAATATTGATGTAAGTTTTGCTTTAAGTAGCAAAGAGACCCTTGTGTGTGATTCATCTTCTAGTGTATTAGTCCTTAACAGATTCATTGCTCAAAATATGGTTACAAACACAGGATTTTTGTTTTATCTCCCCAGTGTCACTCCAGAGCAAGAGATTACTGTTCCAGACTTCAAGTTTATCAGCAGATTAACCTTGTTTAGTCCTTGCACCGTTTGTAACAAACGCTTGACTGATCTGTCTTCATCCTCAACAAAATGTCAGCAATGCGGAACACGTCAGAGGACCACCCATTTAACCCGTGAGAGTTCGGTCAGAATATGTGTAGTTCACAACAACACTGACCTGTGGCTCTCTGCGTTTACAAAGGAGATTACGAAGTTATTAGAGGCAAAGTCACTAACATTAAACAACACTGTTGAAGATATTGAAGAGGCAATGATGAATCTTCAAAACATTACTTTCAAGTATGACAGCCAAAAAAATGTCATAACTGACATTGTCTCAGTAAAAGACCATCCATAAATATGAGTATTTCATGCAAACACTTATCTGTGGCTCTCTTTGTTCACAAAGGAGATAACAAAGTTATTAGAGGCAAAGTCACTAACATTAAACAACACTGTTGAAGATATTAAAGAGGCAATGATGAATCTTCAAAACATCACTTTCAATTATGACAGCCAAAAAAAAAATGTTATAACTGACATTGTCTCAGTAAAAGACCATCCATAAATGTAAGTCTTTCATGGACACACTTATCTTCTACTCACTCCTTCCAAGAGACAGATAGCAAAATTATTACAACTCAATTATTGTCATCATATAAAACTATAGACGATATTAAAAGAATAATCAAATGTATCAAAATAAGACCTAAAAAATGTCATTACTGACATTATCTCAGCAAAGTGATGGTTAACTCCAATTTGAATGACACTCATCGTTAAAAACACTTATATTTACAATGTAATCCACGTTCTGTTTATGTTACAAACTATTAGTGGTGTTGTGCTTCGATAGCCGTTGATAATCCCTCTATATTAATCAACGTTCTGTTTGCTTTAGAACTGTGCTACAGTCTGAAACAAGATTTAATAGACAGAAGCCCCCTCCAACCAAATCAAATGTAAAACTACTCAAAAAGCAATCAACTTTTTCCCCATACTGATTTGCAAGAAGATATCTAAGTTTTTCTTCTATTTCATGCAAGACGTTACGTTAGTGTTTCTCGAATTTTACCAGTTGTTAAAAGCTACGTTAGTGTTGTTGAGTTTCTAATACCCATCGTAATTTTACTTCTATTTCGTTACCATGGGACACAAGTGTTATTGAACTTTAATAATTGTTCAAAAACCTCTACTTATATTCAACGTTCCGTTTACTTTACAATGTACCACAATCTAACAAAGTAACACGTACAACAGAACTCCCCCTCCCACCAAATCAAGCAATGATAAAACTA
The DNA here is from genome assembly GCF_036669935.1 of Montipora foliosa. Classification (NCBI taxonomy): domain Eukaryota; kingdom Metazoa; phylum Cnidaria; class Anthozoa; order Scleractinia; family Acroporidae; genus Montipora; species Montipora foliosa. Next base: position 16,389,660 of record NC_090871.1, read on the forward strand.
CTCAAACACCAAAACCCTCCTTTTTCCCATCCTTGATTTGGAGGGAAGGGTAGTCTTAATTTTGTAGCCTGAAATTAGCTTACAATTTGCTTCCTATTTCCTACAGTATCAGACATGACCGTTGTTAAATTGTTTATAATTGTTACAAGTATTTGTCAAAAATAAATAATTAAAACCTACTTCACAAGCTAATTGCTCAACAAAATAATGGAACAGACCCTCTTGATCTCCCAATATTAACGATAAATCCAAGCAAACACCAAAATCCTCCATTTTTCCCATCCTTCAGTTGGCGACACAGCGGTCTTAATCTTGATTCCTTTTGTTCTAGTTTACTCGAGCACTATAGCCTCCAAACAAAAACTTACATTTTCTACTGCTATGAATCTTTCATTATGCTATAAGACCTTAATTCATTTTGTTAGGGTTTACATGATCGTGAAAAACCCATTCAAACAAAAATGATGTTAAAAATGTTTTTCCCGCTACTATGAAGATTTCGTATACAGTAGTCTCTTAGGCTTGTCACGCGTTCCTCCCCACAAACGGGGAGGAACGCGTGACAAGCCTAAGAACGTCTGCATGGGAGGCTAGGTATACAGTTGTTACAAAGAGTTACACCACATTATTTTTCCCTCATATCAACGTCAATCTTTCTCAACAGCACAAATACCCGCCGAGCAAAGGCTACATTTTCACAGTGTGAGCTACCTTGCAAAAAGTAGCCTCTTCCAACAACCCTTCAATGCCCGCAATTCGTCACGCAATTCCTAAGCAAAATTAATCGCCAGTTGTGTAGTCAAATGGCGTGACTTTTGCGCGAATAAAGAAATTGCCACAACTCTGATCTCCTAGTACAGAACGCTCACACAATACTCAACCAATGCGGTCAAGAACATGAAAAAATCCTTTGTCGGCAGAGGCTACTTTTTCGCACCACAGCTAAAATAGCGGTTTCATGTTGAAGTAAATGACAAACCTCAGTGCCTTTTCTCCCTTGCGTATGGATATTTCCCATGGTAAATTAGTCTCATGAACGGTCCGGACACACACACCACACTCATTTCTCCCGGAAAGGGTAGTTTACCACTATTCTCCCTGCAACCGCAACTATTATTTAAGGTATTCACGCTCACTTCATTCTCATCATGTCTTCTTCGTCTTTATATCTTTCACAGTTGAAGTACTCAACATCTCCCTCTTTCCTGTACACATTTGTTGTTGATACACTTCTCAACCTTCCAACGCCATTCAACATAATTCTTACTAAACCAATACATCCTGCGTAAATGCCTTAAGGCGTCTTCTTGTTATGGACAGAATGCAAGCAAATTAAACTGGAAAATTGCAGGCCATAGCTTACAGCATGGGCCTTTAACTGAGTAAGATGTAAATATCAATCATCAACCAGGGTTTTTGTTAAAGCCGGGACGCCAGGACCTTTACTCTGCTATTTTTATTTTTGTCCTGGCTATTTTACGCGCAGGTTGTACAAGGATTCTTTCAACATGAAGAGAATAATCAACTGATATTTGTATTTTATTATTTAATATTTTCTTAAACCAAATCGTGCTTTATTTCTCTGTTACTGGGTATTGTTAGTTGTACCACAATTTGCGTATATGTACGTGTAGCTGATTTGGAGTTCATGACAAGATGTTATCAAGTAACAGAAAACACATTGATTGGCGCGCCCTGCTTTCGTCATTAGGGAGTTTAAGCAAATTGCTACGGCGGGCTCTAATACGGCTGCCAGAAGTAAATTTCTTCAAAAATTCTTACAAATTCAAAATTTCCTGGGGGTGGCCCCCCTTACCCCCTAGTGGGAGGGGGACGACCCCCTCCCACACCTATTCGGACTTGGCACAGCATGCCAAGATGGCGGCAGAGCCGCCATCCTGGTCCTTGCTATAAGTTCAATTGTCCCTGCTATTAAAAATCATAACAAAAACCCTGTCAACGCACAACACGTGTAATTTTACCACATTTCATTGGTGTCACAAAAATGTTGCATGATCCATAACAGCTTGCGGAATATGAGTCTATGTAATAATGGTGACATTGATTTGGGAAACACATTCAAATAATTTTATACGAGGTAGCAAACTAAACTGATTGGATCAAAACCTCACAGCACACTGCCAAATAATTCCATACCTCCAGTGTAATATCCATGAGCATAAAATATCCTTGATACAACCCACACCATTCCACCTACAGAGCAAGCAACCTAATAAAAAAAAAAATTCAAATTACAAGAAAGCTCTCTATAAGATAGAGTGAATTCTGAAAATCTTGCCGTATGATTGGTCGGTGCAACTCTTTGTTGCCCAGAAGCTACAATCCTGGGTCCAGTTGTTGAAAAGCTGATTGCACTAATCAAATATCATAATCAACCAAAAGTTTGAGCTTTTCATGTCCAAAAAGCCTCTAACAAGCTAATTTTATGCAATAATAATTATGGATGAAGGCTTACCGAAACATTTACATGTATGATCGGTAACTCAACTGAAAGAAAAGTTTCCACTAAATCCAGGATCACCTAATTCTAAATCAGACTTTGACCAACTGGGCCCTGGACACAAATTATTGTCAATACACCTTTCCCCACAGCTAAATCTATTAAATTTCTATAAAGCAAATGTTCTTGTCCTCATCTCCTCTCAAAACAATGTTGAGTTATTCCCATTAATAATATTGCTTTGGGTGGGAAGGGGAAAGCAGTATATACATGTACATGTCTACCTTATACCAAAATGGCCACTGTTTTAAATTTCTTCCGTTTGCTTGCCTTGCAACTTTAATAGCCCTTGTTGCCTCATTCAAGGTTAAATACAAGTATTCTTTTGAATTCTAAGTTTAAGAACAAGGCAACAAGAGCTAAGTTCCAAGCAAACAAAAGAAGCTAAAAGAGTGGGCCTTTGTTCAGGGGCACCCAACGTCAATTTTCGGAAAATATCTGTTCGGAAGACAATTTGAGATCTAGAATTTTCGGAACATTTGTTGTAAAATTTCTTGCTTGCCTGCCTGTCCTAGGATTTTTGAATATCTAAAAAATTAATGGTATAATTGCCCATTTTTAACGGGTTTTACCCTAAAAATGCCTTTTTTCTGGCTGAAATTTTCGAAAAGGTAAGTTTTGATCCCTATAATTTTCGGATCACTAGACTTTCAGCTAGGAAATCTGAACAGATGAAAAATTTTTAGGGAATACAAATATGCCTTTATCTACCATTTAATTAACAATGCTATGTTTAAGGGCCCACTGACATATTTTTTGGGGTGCGTTGCTAAGGATGTAATGGTCAAGTAACTTGAGAGAATTAGGCATTATTTTGGTCAGTTTCCAACTTTTGTATGCAAATGACCCTAAATATGGCATCATCATGCCACCCCCATGGTCCAGTGACCAATAAAAGAAAACTCTAAATTTGTCTCCGTGCTACGCTATTTGGTTATTTAATCGATGGTTTGATAATTTGTATTCGTTTTTGCATCCAGCCAAGCATGGTTTTCTTTTTATTTTGCAAAATGCTCTTTTTAAAGGCATAAACGATACGGAAATAGCCATAACTTTTTCAAAAAAGATGATTTGAAAAAAATCAATGCTTAGCTATAATTTATTCTGTATTTGGGGGCAAAACGTGCCATGCAAAAAAAAATTAATTCAAAGAAGTCAGTTCGTTAACGCATGCGCAGTTGATCTGAGAACGAGCGTGAGGAAGGGCGAGGAAAAACCCTCGATGGAAACAAGAGTTTGTGCGGTGACTTTTGCTTGTGAGTGGGTTTTCTTGTCAGCTCATGATATGATGACGTTACTTAACAGAAGTAACATTTCACTTCCTTAGCAACGCGCCAAAAATCCGTCTGTGTTCCCTTAAGTGGTTTTGAACTATATTCTTGTTGGGTGCCCCTGTTTGTTGTACGTGTAGTTATTGTTCAAAAGGACAAATTTTGATTTCTATCCAGAATTGCACACAAAATTATTGAAGAGATTGTTTGATTTTAGCTGAATTCTTGCCAGTTTGCTTCAGATATAGAGCAACTTCCCTAAAGAGAGAGACAAGTTTGAATAAGGAAATTTTCATGTTTTTATGACAAGCAGTAGCCCAACGATTCCTGTTTGCTGTTTCATGTAAATATGATGCTAAACAAGTCTCTATTCTGACGAGTCACTTTGACCTTATTCTGTAGATTTTTGTTACTTTAAATACACTTTCAGATACAGCTGAAGCTATGTTGCAGGTTTACTGTGAACCGTTTGTAACGAGATAGGACACAGCTCTTTACAACCTCTAACTTCATTGGATCTCTTTAGAAGGCAGCTCTATTGTTTTTAGGGTCAGGGTCCACTGTTGATTGGTTGTTTGTTTTGGTCCACTGTTTTCTGAGCCAATCCTGAGAGCCTTTGTAATAGCTGCGTAATGACCCCTTTAAACACGTGGTTTTTGATCACATGAAAATGGCTACACATGGCTTAAGACATCTACACCATACTTTCAGTTTGCATGTAACCTTACAGGATGTTCCAAGCCTCCAAGCAGGAGCAGATACAAGAACATGGGATAATTTTCTACCCTGCAAACAAGACACAAAAAAACATCTGACCACAGAGGCTAAGAGTTTTGGAGCCTGCCATTTTTCTATGCTTTCTTGTCAAGAGCCAGAAAGAAGATACGAGGTTGACTAGGTTACAGAACATATACCACAGCTTATTCTCAAGGCAGTTTGAACTTTCCCTATTGTTCTGGAAGAAGATGTTTTCACAGTCAATCCTCGATTTGTAATACAACAATCATGACTTAGACTTACACTGTAGATGAATAGATAATTATAATACTTGAAAGTAAGAACGATCCTTGCACTTACATACGTATCTGGTCAATTTAAGCAATTGCGTCTTATAAAAACCTGAAAAATCAGGTATATTCAAAAGGATTCGAATCAAGGAACTCTGTGACACAAGTGAAGTGTACGCTCTACCGACTGAGTTATGAAGGTACTCAATTGGGAACAGGTCAATCGCTTGGGCTCATGTATTCCCGTGAAAAGACTCAATGAAGTAAAATGCTCCCAAAAATTAATGCTTAAATAAGAAGTGCGGGTTATAGACATCCAGATACAAGAAACAGGCACTTCAAGTATAAACTGAGACATGGTGAAACATAGGGCTGTAAGTGCAATAATTATTATTATCAGTCTACACAATAGGGAAATGCTTAAATCAATTAATACCTACATGTATTTAGCTCCCCCAATCTTCAAGTACATGTAAAATAAATTTATTGTCTGGCGTTAGCCAGAGTGAAATCTACAAGTCTCTCTCTCTCAGACCAGCTTTGATTAATGACTTCAAAATAGAGTATTGCGCTGAAATCGGCTGAGGCTGATGAAGAGAGGCACACTTCTGCCAAAACTCCTGACTAATTTCCCAGGATTCTTAAAGAAATAATTTTATACTAAGAATGTGCTTGATCTTGCCGTTTATTTACATTGTAGCCATAATTTATTACTTTGTAACAATTCAGTGAATTATTTATATTACATTGTTAACTGTAAAGCTTCGGCTGTGTACCAAACGTATGAGGAGAGTGACCTCAAGCCATCTACATATCAAGGATAAGAGAGTGGCACACTGGACTTCAAAGATTCGTTTTAAAAATTTTGAAATGAGAAGTGGTGTTAGAATAAAAGCTGGTTATTTTTTTTACCACTGTCACCGGCCTGGTGAACACCATACCACAGTAGTAATGAAGGCGAAAAAACTACATGGAAATGGAACACCCACAAACCAAGCCGAAGCTCAACAGGTCGATGCACAGCTGAACTTAGTAGAAAGGTATCTTAGGCCGATACTAACTTACGAACGAAGGTGATAAACTTACGTGTTCAAATGCGCTCTGAGGTAGCAGTTGAATATTGGCTCCTTGTCATCGTACATCTTTGGGTACTGTGCACAAAAGAAACAGAGGATATATTAATTTTCATGGCTGTGTGAAGATACGAAATAATTTCTCTTCGAATACTGCCCTCACTCATGAAATATTTTTCAACACGAGAAGATAAACGGCCACATAATGACGATAATGTTCTGTTTATTATATAAACACCAATCAAATACCACAACATTTCACTTTAATATTTTTTGTACTCCTAATTTAGAACAATGTCGTGATTCATTATGTAACAATGATAGCAATGTGGTATTTTTCACGTGGAGATACAGTGTATCATGTTATTTTCAAATGTGAAGATACCGGTATCATGTATTCATGCAAAAGCTCACCTGGTACACTGTATTTCAATGTTGTTTATCTAATAAAACATGTATGTGACGTACTATACATGTAAGTGCAGCATATTTCATTGTCTTATTGAAAGAATTTCTTTTTTGCCAGAGCGAGTCAGCCTTTGAGGATGACCAAGTGCCTGAGGCATTTACCAAACCTTAACCATGTTTTGAAGATGTTAATTAAACACCGTTTCAAAGTGTTTTCTTTTTAAACATGTATACCAAATTTTGGAGACTACAAATTTAGCACAGATCAAAGCATGTATTGAAACTCACCTGAATCTAACGTAAAAGCCATTTTTGTGTGACTGATTTTCATTTTGTTAAATCCAGGTTAATTAAACATGTCTTGTTGGTGTGAATGGCGTACATGTACATGTATTAGTCTAATCTGAGATCTGACGTCATTTCAGGAAAGATCAAATTAATTGAATCCCAAATTCACCGGTAGTCCATCATTTTACACTCGGAGTTCTTGAAATTTCAAATTTTTATCCTCTCCCCTAAAGGAGAAAGTATTTTTTTGAGAACATACTTTGTACTTGGCATGATGCAACCACTAGTCACCCTAAAGGCATGGCATTAACATGGCATCAAGTACTAACTGTGGCAAAAAGTTATGGTTATCCTGACCACTCTTAGAGCTTCCTTCACACTTTCCCTCATAAGAGTGGCAATTACAGATTTAATCAGGGAGTTTAAGCAAGGACAATGGCAACAACAAGAACGTCACTCCAAAATTATAACTTAGTGCTATCGTGAGTGTTTTGTAAATATTCCATCTTGTTTACCATGTACCATGTACCATGGCAAACTATACTGTAACTGGATGGGTATGAACGACTTTAAAGTAAACATAGAAAATGAATGGTTCATTGTTATATGCTCACATTATCATCAAAACCTAAAATATGGTGATTTGACATTGTTGTTTTGTGCGGTACGGCAAAGAAATGCACAAATTTTGTGCTGCACATGCAGCATAAGTACCGGTACATGTATTTTTTCCTTTTTCAACCATTGTGGAATTGTCATTGTCATAGCCATCACCTTTGCTCGGACTCCCTATCGACTAACATAAGACGACATGACTACCGGTACATGTTATCACTGAAGGATGGTTCAGGGCTGAGTGGATCAACAACATCTACCAGCATGTTCCCTTTAACCCTTCTCCTCTTACTATTGATCTCAGACATCCACTGACAACAGCTTTTTTCAGCCCACTTCACGGACCATTGATTTCAGTCTGCGCTTCAAACATTCTCAGAGATGTATCCAGAGTGCGTCATTGCGTCCTGAGACGCACTCGTTTTCCTTTTGGACGCATAGAATATGGCATAAGGGGTCCAATTGGACGCAGAAAAAAATCGAATGTTTATGCAAATTACGAACGCCAGGAAAAACATGCGAACGGCGTATTTCACAAGGAAATTGAACATTCCCATTTCTCACAACAGAGAAATGATTGAGTTCTTTAAATTTCAAGGTTAGCTGCTATTTTCGGATTTTTGTAGTCGAATAATTTCATTTTGTCAACCATAATATCCGGCTTCAGAAGTTGAGTTTTGAATTCGCACGTGTTGCGTGACATGATCAGAGCTGTTTTTTAGGTGAGACAATCGGCGACACTTTCGATCTGCCGGCAGTGATAATAAAACATTTCAGTCGAAGTTCAGTTTGTTGCATGCTTTCCAAGTGAATTTCAAGCAACAGTTCGCTTATCGTGAGCGAAATAACAGAGAATCCAAAGGCAAAGTATGTTAAATTTTTGTTTTGTGCGACTCTGTTGATATTAGGGAATTTAAGCAACGACAACGGCGACGGCAACGAGAACGTCACAAATGTGCATATTTAGTGGGCAAAAACAATAGCTTTGCACGCCCTGCACGTGCGTTTTTCACTTTTGTCCATTTCTTTGCCGTCGTCAGCAAAACAGCAACGTGAAATAGTCAAATTTTAGGTTTTAAGGAGAACGTCAGCACTTAACGCTAAAGTTTCATTTTCTCCCCTAAATTAAGCGCCGTTCCGACCAATGTCATTTTTGAGGAACTACCACACCCTTGTCACATAAGAAGGGTTGACATGTTTACAAAGTGATCACAATGACGCGAATTTATATTTTGAGATGACGTTCTCGGTGCCGTCGCCGTCGTCGTTGCTTAAGTTCCCTATTAATTCCGGGCGCGCACGTGTCATCGTCTCGGTTCTTTGCACGTAACTTGTCTGTTTTGCAAATTATGCAACTTTTCTTCGGAGTTAGTGTTATAATTAACGTGTTGAACATGAAACTTGAATGTATTCAATCGCTTGGTTATTAACATTGGCCATGGCAAAGTCACGGCCGCACGAGCCGACGATGAACTGCGTATCGATCGCTTACATTTGTTTACTCTTTTGTTCCTAAATTACACCTCAAGCGTAGTTAAAATAAATGATGCTCTTTTACGGAAAATTGAGATTCAGTTCTGTTTTTTTTATCAACTGGAGCCAACAGTTCCTACAGCATACCGATTGCTCGAGACATTTTCAATGTGATCGATGGAGCTTTGACAGCCCATACATTTTGATCGATGACTCAACACGCACAACAGTTTTAAAGAACTTGATCATTTTAAGTACATATTCGTTGGGAGGGATAAGACTTTATTTTTGTGCAATTAGAAATCTGAAAGGGTACTGCAGCAGCAATTAAGAGGCAATAGATCGCATATTAATTCTTGAATATTAATTAGCTGGACCCCCAAAATTTTGCAATGGACCCCCAAATTTTTCAAAAAGGGGTCCAGAGGACCCCCAAATTTGAAAACCTGGATACATCTCTGCATTCTGACCAGAGAACGCGCAAATTATTTTCACATTCACCACACCGCAAATGACTGAGACTAAACAAAGACAAGGCAACAAAAGAAAGACAAAGGGAGAGCTCATAAATACTAATGAGCATTTTTGCGTATGTGTTGACGCGCGTGCATCCGCGTTTTTTGACGCGTTTACGCCTTTTGCGTATGCGCCTTTTTTGCGTATATTTTGGTTCGCTTATCTCCGAGCTGCACTGTACGTCTGAGTTCAATAGTAAGAATGACACTTACAAACGCAAGATCGTTTCATTCATTAATGGGTTAAAAGATTAACATAGAAAGGTTCAGACAGAAAGGGTCCCAGTAAAATTTAGAGTGGGTGCATGTCATCATTTTTGAGAAACTGTGGCCAAACTACCACTGCATGTGTAGTAGGCCAAAACACAGGGCCAGGCCAGGGCCAGGGCCAGGCTCGGGGCGTCTCCTTTTTTTTTAACTTTTTGTTATTATTCCCTTTGCTGTTATTTTCAAATGATCAGGATTTGCTCTTCCTTTATGGTGGAAATCAGTGATAAAAAAAATTAAAGAAACTACACAACCTCTTAATGGACATCTTTAGTTACATGTAGTTTTTTTCCTAAAATATCAGACTTTGTTTTTGAGTTCTTAAAATCATTTAAAATCATAAAAGTGATCAGCACTAAGAGGACTACAGTCAAGATGGGTTATTACATTAAAACATGCCTGTAGTATGACTTCCAATTTTGGTTCATGAATTATTAACGAGTTTGAAAACTTGGGTAAGCAGGTACATGTACATGTAAGTGCCACGGGAGAGGAAAATTTGAGAGTTACTTGCCCAACCTGTAGGCAAGGTGGAATTCAAGTATTTTTCAAGCCCTGTCTTGTATTCAATAATTTTCTTTATAAAAAGCTAGCCTTCACATTGTGGGATTCAGAGAAACAATTTATACGCTGCAGATACTGTAAAGCTTTCCCCATGCATTGATCTTCATCCTTAGTCAATGGTTCCTGCTAACAGAGGTCTCTTTTCTTTGTGTTCACTGACAAGTACGGGAAAAGAGACCTCTGCCATGGGTCGAAAGCATGTGTAGCGGTTACTTAGCAACCAAATCCTCACGTCATGCTTCATGTTGTGTAGGCTCACTTATTACAACACCAGAATTACTGTAAAGCATGAGACAGCGGCCAACAAAAACGACGTCAAATGCCCAAAATTTATTTCTGCCATTTGCAACAGCATAAAGTCTGATCTTGGTGACCTGATGGAATCATTGAAGTGTGCATCTATTAATAATCAATATTATTATGAAGTTGTGTATCTATTCCAGTTTTCAAGTATATTATTTTTCTTTGCATGGTTACAAGTGTACATTGAAAAGGAAATACATGATGAAAGCTTTTCTGTCATCTCAAACGTACATGTACTTTAACATGATGATTACATGTAATGATAATTTGCTGTTGAAATTGAGAAGCCAAGTTTGATTTAAAAACCTCAACAGTTTTATCGCTGTCTCAAAAGAAAAGTAAGTCAACCTTAGTTAAAACAACAAACACGGGATTAAAATAAAATACAAGTGCTCCCAAAGCCAAAAGTAAACTTTGAGCCCTGCACCCAAAAATGTAAACTGGGATGTTGAGCTTCATCACCCTGTGCATCTGCCTTTGTTCCCCCAAGTGGTTGGGTCCTGCATGTGTTTGCTTGAGCGCAAATAATCAGACAATCGGAAGAATCACAGAATAAAATAAGCACAATCAAAACAATCGGAAGAATCATATCTCAAAAAATAATCTAAAGAATCGGAAAAATCTTACGTGAAAACTCATATTTTACTATTGTCCTCTTTAGCCATAATCGCACCTTTCTGGTAAAAGTCATTGACATGTGAATTTGAATGCTAGTGCAAATTCAATTTTTTCACTTTGGACTAAAAGTCGACATACATACGTAAATTTTCTAAGGACAACTGATGACACTGTGTCATAGTTTCACATTTTTTTAAGTGTGACATTTGATATAATGGCTCACATGTCTTGTTTATTACATTTTTCTTTGAACCCTAAACTTTAATGTAAATGAGTGTACTGTAGAAAAAGTTGGAACAGAGGTTATATGGAATATACTCAGTTACTTTCATTCTTCACACAATGACAGCCCTGCGATTATTTTAGCGTAGAAATCAAAGCCATAAGAAGAGTGCTAGCTGGATATCATTATTTATATAATAACCCAAGTTATTCTCGCATTTTGATTGGTTCTTGCCTCTGATCTATTAGAGGACAGACGCACGATTGACGCCACCATCAGCTTTTATGCGAATAAAGTTTAATTCTTTATTATATAAAACAAATAGATTCCATGTTGCCGTGGGTCTGTTCAGTAATAGATCACAGAAGACGTCAAAATGTGGTAAGAACATCAGTGACACACTCGGCTATCGCCTCGTGTGCCACTTTTTTGTTCTTACCACATTTTGACGTCATCTGTGATCTATTACTGAACATACGCACGGCAACATGGAATCTATTTGTTAAAGTGACACAACTGAACAAAATCCAAATTCCAAATTTGGCGAAAGTAAAGGGCAAGCTGGAGACCACTACAATTAATAAATAGCAAATAAAAGCATCTCAGCTTTCAATGGCTAAGAGAACAGTTATCAACGATCTTAAGGGCAAATCATTCGATGGTCTTTGACATCGTGGTCATAGAACGGTCAGAACTCCGCTGATACATACATAATTAGTTTGTGGTAATCCGGGTTACAATTGACGCGGTACATGACTTCCATTTCCCGACATTTCCCACACGGTGCGCATAACTACCAGCACGTTTATAATAAACCGTCCTTGGACATGAAATGAGAAAGAACGTACAATTACTGGTGGTCTGCAGTCCATGAAATAAAGAACATGCAAGACTCGAACTTAGTAACTCGCTAGGGTTGTTCGAAAATCATTATTTGCGACAAATGTGACAAAAACTCGTTACCGTACCGATATGCCAAACTTCTTCCTTGCCTTGGACACATTCGATGGCCAGGTAACTCATCATGATCCCGGAGGAAACGGTTGTGAAAAACAACATACCCGTACTCCTTCGCAACGATAATAGTGGCCATACTGGAAAGGAAAAAACACAATTTTGAAAACGAGGGCACACCAAGGCACCAAGGTATTAGCATGCTTACACACGCGCTCCGAACGTTTTTTCTTGGATAAAATTTGCAAACTTGGTTTCAAAATCCAATCAAACCTGCAGGAAAGTAATGTCACGTGGGCTTGTCGAGACTATAGGATTGACAGCCGTAAACGCCTCCACTCAGGGACTTTGATCGTGGCAGTTGGTACGAGGATTAACCGTTTCTCGCAAAGCATAAAGTAAAGTACATTCTGCCGTGTTTCTATACAGCAAACCTAAGACATCCGGAATGAAGTAGCAATACTTGCCGTAACTTTCTCTTTGGCCGTGCTTATTGCGCTGTTGTAGCGCACCGTCATCCACCCACGGTAATGGCATGTTCTAGTTCTGGCAGTTTCAATCACAACTAGTGCTTTTTCAACAACTCATTCAGCCCCGCCTTCACATCCTCACGAATAGCAAGCACTTCTACAGCTGAACCAACCCCTACTGGCTATGGAAACCAAGTCTTACCGTCCGTAGTGGCTGTAATCCTGGGCGGTCCTCTTTGGCATTGCTCCAGTAATTGTCGCCAAACAGTTCCCGGCCGCACCTTCGTGTTTATCAGATTCAGTTTAGGTTTCTTTACTTCGCTGTGATGGCGTGGAATCATTACTTTGAAACTCCTTTTCATCATTGAACATTTGTTCTGAACTTGGCTCGCAAACTCCCTTTGTTTTTTTTCGTTCTTGCTTTCCAGATCGATTTGTGCCATAAACATGTTACAGA
>NC_090871.1:16407186-16419686 GCF_036669935.1 Montipora foliosa
TCTTTTGCATCAATGTCTGCAAATGCAGATTATTTATAGTGATTTTTTTTATATTTTTAGGTGGGTATACAGTTGGTGCAATGCCCCAGATTAAAATCTCTTTTTCTCTACAAAGGCAGAGTAATCAATCAGTTGTTCCCTTCTGTACAAATGCACTTGTCAAGGAAACACAGTATTTGTACTTTACTTAGATGTTTGCAACTTGCTTCAGAGCCAGTTTTTGAAAACTTACATGTAGGTTTCTGAGGCTATTCTTAAACTGTTGTAGCCCTTTACTGTGATTTATGTCCCAAAGCATTCTGGGGATATTTCAATCCTGCCAACATTTTGTGACACATCCAAATTTTTAAGTGTAGAACTGTCATCACAGGTATAATCAAGTATTATTCCCAATGACTATGGATGTATTAGGTGCCGGGTATGTACTAAAAGGCATGGTTCGATCTCTGAATCATCACTTCACAGTGGGGCCTATAAACAGATAACACTCATTGGGCTATATATTGATGATATGTGTGTTTCTGTAAAAAGAGTTTACAGATTCGTTGCAGAATTCTTTGCATAAACCCTGTAATGGTTGTGTTTTTTGCCATATTTAAAAAGACTGCAATTGTAAGTGAACAATACTGTAAGTACCAACTTCAGTCATGTGGCAATCCCTATTCAGCAAGATGCAAGCAAGATGGTAAGTACAAGAACATAACTTGATAGCCACTATTGCAATCAAATTCAGGCATTTATAAAACCGTGCACAAAGACACCAACTACTCTCTCTGTGAACATTTTTATGCAAAGAAATTTCACAATAATGCAAAACCTTTCCAGGAAGAACCTCTCAGACTGATAAATCTACATGTTACCTCTCTGCAGTTTAGAGACAGATATTCCTAGTAATGATAATACTATGAATATTGGACACTGTGACAAAAAGCTCTGCTATAGCTTTTGTATGGTATTTGTTTTTCTGTGTCTTCAAGCCCTGCAGTGATTGGAAGTCGGATACCAATTACGAGGCTATTGTTGAATGTGGAAGTGCAATTTTTGAGGACATTTGGTTTAAAAAGAGAAATGCAAAAGTTAGTGACACTGCCCCATGCTCCTTAACATATATGGTGGTTTAATATTGATGTAAAGTTTTGCTTTAAGTAGCAAAAATGAGAACCCTTGTGTGTGATTCATCTTCTAGTGTATTAGTCCTTAACAGATTCATTGCTCAAAATATGGTTACAAAACACTAGGATTTTTGTTTTATCTACCAGTGTCACTCCAGAGCAAAAGAGAATGTTCCAGACTTCAAGTTTATCAGCAGATTAACCTTGTTTAGTCCTTGCACCGTTTGTAAAACAAACGCTTGACTGGAATCGTGTCTTCATCCTCAACAAAATTCTTCCCGGCAGCAATGCGGGAAACACGTCAGAGGACCACCCATTTAACCCGTGAGAGTTCGGTCCAGAAATATGGTGTAGTTCACAACACACTGACCTGAATTGGCTCTCTCGCGTTTACAAAGGAGAGTTACGAAGTTATTAGAGGCAAAGTCACTAACCTTATTTAAACAAACACTGTTGAGTAGATATTGAAGAGGCGAATGATGGAATCTTCCAAAAACATTACTTTCAAGTATGACAGCCCAAAAAAAATGTCATAACTGACATTGTCTCAGTAAAAGACCATCCATTAAAATATGCGTATTTCATGCAAAACACTTATCTGTGGCTCTCTTGTTCACAAAGTGAGATAACAAAGTTATTAGAGGCAAAGTCACTAACATTAAACAACACTGTTTTGAAGATATTTTCAAGAGGCAATGATGATATCTTCACAAAACATGACACTTTCAATTAATGACAGCCAAAAAAAAAAATGTTATAACTGACATTGTCGTCAGTTAAAAGACCATCCATAAATGTAAGTCTTTCATGGAAACAACTTATCTTATCTACTCACTCCTTCCAAGAGACATGATGTAGCAAAATTATGTAAACGTCAATTATTGTCAGTCATATAAATAACTATAGACGATATTAAAAGAATAATCAAAATGTATCAAAATACAGACCTTAAAAAATGTCATTACTGACATTATCTCAGCAAAAGTGATGGTTACACTCCCCAAATTTGAAAAGAGAACACTCATCGGTTTTTAAAAAAACACTTATATTTACAATGTAATACCACGTGTCTGTTTATGTTACAAACTATTAGTGGTGTTGTGCTTCGATAGCACGTTGGATAATACCCTATATTAATCAACGTTCTGTTTGCTTTAGCACTGTGCCACAGTTCTGAAAACAAAGATTTAATAGACAGGAAGCCCCCCCCTCCAACCAAATCAAATGTTGAAACAAACTACTCAAAAAAGCAAATCAACTTTTTCCCCATCACTGATTTGCAAGAAGATATCTATAGTTTTTCTTTCTATTTCATGCAAGACGGTTACGTTAGTGTTTCTTCGGCAATTTTAACCAGTGGTAAAAGCTACGTTAGTGTTGTGAGTTTCTAATACCCATCGTAATTTTACTTGCGATTTCGTTACCATGGGACACAAGTGTTATTGAACTTTAATAATTGTTCAAAAATCTTCTTATATTCAACGTTCCGTTTTACTTTACAATGTTACCACCAATCTAACAAAAGTATCACGTACAACCAGAACTCCCCCTCCCACCAAATCAAGCCAATGATTAAAAACTACCTCAAACACCAAAACCCTCCT
The DNA here is from genome assembly GCF_036669935.1 of Montipora foliosa. NCBI lineage: Eukaryota > Metazoa > Cnidaria > Anthozoa > Scleractinia > Acroporidae > Montipora > Montipora foliosa. The sequence goes on from NC_090871.1 coordinate 16,409,903, forward strand.
TTTTCCCATCCTTGATTTGGAGGGAAGGGTATGTCTTAATTTTGTAGCCTGAAATTAGCTTACAATTTGCTTCCTATTGCCTAAGCAGTATCAGACATGACCGTTGTAAAGTGTTTATAATTGTTTACAAGTATTTGTCACAAAATTAATAATTAAAACCTACTTCACAAGCTAATTGCTCAACAAAATAATGGAACAGACCTCTTGATCTCCCAATATTAACGATAAACATTCCAAGCAAACCACCAAAAATCCTCCATTTTCCCCATCCTTCAGTTGGCGACACAGCGGTCTTAATCATTGATTCCTTTTGTTCTAGTTTACGCGAGCACTATAGCCTTCCAAGAACAAAAAACTTACATTTTTCTACTGCTATGAATCTTTCATTATGCTATAAGACCTTAATTCATTTGTTAGGAGTTTACATGATCGTGGAAAAACCCATTCAAAACAATAAAAATTGATGTTTTCAAACATGTTTTTCCGCTACTATGAAGATTTCGCCTATACGTAGTCTCTTAGGCTTGTCACGCGTTCCTCCCCACAAACGGGGAGGAACGCCGTGACAAGCCTAAGAACGTCTGCATGGGAGGCTAGGTAGACAAGTTGTTACAAATGAGTTACAACCACATTATTTTCCCTCATATCAACGTCAATCTTTCTCAACAGCACAAATGACCCGCCGAGCAAAAGGGCTACATTTTCACAGTGTGAGCTACCTTGCCAAAAAAGTTAGCCTCTCCAACAACCCTTCAATGCCCGCAATTCGTCACCGTCCATTCCTAAGCAAAATTAATCGCCAGTGTGTGTAGTCAAATGGCGTTGACTTTTGCGACGACTAAAGAAATTGCCACACACTCTGTTCATCTCCTAGGGTACCAGATGACGCTCACACAATACTCAACCAATTGCGGTCAAGAAACATGAAAAAATTCCTTTGTCGGCAGAGGCTACTTTTTCGCACCACAGCTGAGCAAAATCGCGGTGGTTTCATGTTGAAGTAAATGCCCACAACCTCCCCCCCCCCACCTCAGTGCCCTTTTCTCCCTTGCGTATGGATATTTCCCATGGTAATATTAGTCTCATGAACGGTCCGGACACACACACACCACACTCAATTTCTCCCGGACAAGGGTAGTTTACCACTATTCTCCCTGCAACCCGCAACCTATTATTTAAGGTATTCACGCTCACTTCAATTCTCATCATGTCTTCTTCGTCTTTATATCTTTCACAAGTTGAAGTAACTCAACATCTCCCTCTTTCCTGTACAAATTTGTTGTTGATACACTTCTCAACCTTCCAACGCCATTCAACATAAATTTTACTAAACCAATAATCCTGCGTAAACGCCTTAAGGCTGTCTTCTTGTTATGGACAGAATGCACAAGCAAAATTAAACTGGAAAAAATTGCAGGCCATAGCTTACAGCATGGGCCTTTAACTGAGTAAGATGTAAAAATATCAATCATCAACCAGGGTGTTTGTTAAAGCCGGGACGCCAGGACCGCTTTACTCTGCTATTTTTATTTTTGTCCTGGCTATTTTACGCGCAGGTTGTTACAAGGATTATTCCACATGAAGAGAATAATCAACTGGATATTTGTATTTTATTATTTAATATTTTCTAAACCCAAATCGTGCTTTATTTCTCTGTTTACTGGGTATTGTAGTTGTACCACAATTTGCGTATATGTACGTGTAGCTGATTTGGAGTTAGACCTGGACAAGATGGGTTATCAAGTAACAGAAAACACATTGATTGGCCGCCGGCCCTGCTTTCGTCATTAGGGAGTTTAAGCAAAATTGCTACGGCGGGCTCTAATACGGCTGCCAGAAGTAACTTTCTTGCAAAATGCTTACAAATTCAAAAAATTTCCTGGGGGTGGCCCCCCTTACCCCCTAGTGGGAGGGGGACGACCCCCATCCCCCACTATTCGGAACTTGGCACAGACATTGCCAGATGGCGGCAGGAGCCGCCATCCTGGTCCTTGCTATAAGTTCAAATTGTCCCTGCTATTAAAATTCATAACAAACAACGACCCTGTCAACGAACAATACACGTGTAATTTTACCACATTTCATTGGCTGTCACAAAAATGTTGCATGGATCCATAACAGGCTTGCGGAATATGAGTCTATGTAATAAATTGGTGACATTGATTGGGGAAACACATTCAGAGAATAATTTTTATAGCGACGCGGGTAGCAAACTAAAAACTGATTGGATCAAAACAACTCACAGCACACTGCCAAACTAATTCCATACCTCCCGTGTAAATATCCCATGAGCATAAAATATCCTTGGATACAACCCACACCATTCCACCTACAGAGCAACGAACACCTAGATAAAAAAAAAAAAATCTCAAATTAACAAGAAAGCTCTCTATAAGATAGATGTGAATTCTGAAAATCTGTGCCGCTATGATATGGTCGGTTGCAACTCTTTGTTGCCCAGAAGCTACAATCTCCTGGGTGTCCAGTTGTTGAAAAGCTGATTGCACTAATCAAATAATCATAATCAACCAAAAGTTTGAGCTTTTCATGTCCAAAAAGCCTCTAACAAGCTAATTTTATGCAATAATAATTATGGATGAAGGCTTACCGAAACATTTACATGTATGATCGGTAACTCAACTGAAAGAAAAGTTTCCACTAAATCCAGGATCACCTAATTCTAAATCAGACTTTGACCAACTGGGCCCTGGACACAAATTATTGTCAATACACCTTTCCCCACAGCTAAATCTATTAAATTTCTATAAAGCAAATGTTCTTGTCCTCATCTCCTCTCAAAACAATGTTGAGTTATTCCCATTAATAATATTGCTTTGGGTGGGAAGGGGAAAGCAGTATATACATGTACATGTCTACCTTATACCAAAATGGCCACTGTTTTAAATTTCTTCCGTTTGCTTGCCTTGCAACTTTAATAGCCCTTGTTGCCTCATTCAAGGTTAAATACAAGTATTCTTTTGAATTCTAAGTTTAAGAAACAAGGCAACAAGAGCTAAGTTCCAAGCAAACAAAAGAAGCTAAAAGAGTGGGCCTTTGTTCAGGGGCACCCAACGTCAATTTTCGGAAAATATCTGTTCGGAAGACAATTTGAGATCTAGAATTTTCGGAACATTTGTTGTAAAATTTCTTGCTTGCCTGCCTGTCCTAGGATTTTTGAATATCTAAAAAATTAATGGTATAATTGCCCATTTTTAACGGGTTTTACCCTAAAAATGCCTTTTTTCTGGCTGAAATTTTCGAAAAGGTAAGTTTTGATCCCTATAATTTTCGGATCACTAGACTTTCAGCTAGGAAATCTGAACAGATGAAAAATTTTTAGGGAATACAAATATGCCTTTATCTACCATTTAATTAACAATGCTATGTTTAAGGGCCCACTGACATATTTTTTGGGGTGCGTTGCTAAGGATGTAATGGTCAAGTAACTTGAGAGAATTAGGCATTATTTTGGTCAGTTTCCAACTTTTGTATGCAAATGACCCTAAATATGGCATCATCATGCCACCCCCATGGTCCAGTGACCAATAAAAGAAAACTCTAAATTGTCTCCGTGCTACGCTATTTGGTTATTTAATCGATGGTTTGATAATTTGTATTCGTTTTTGCATCCAGCCAAGCATGGTTTTCTTTTATTTTGCAAAATGCTCTTTTTAAAGGCATAAACGATACGGAAATAGCCATAACTTTTTCAAAAAAGATGATTTGAAAAAAATCAATGCTTAGCTATAATTTATTCTGTATTTGGGGGCAAACGTGCCATGCAAAAAAAAATTAATTCAAAGAAGTCAGTTCGTTAACGCATGCGCAGTTGATCTGAGAACGAGCGTGAGGAAGGGCGAGGAAAAACCCTCGATGGAAACAAGAGTTTGTGCGGTGACTTTTGCTTGTGAGTGGGTTTTCTTGTCAGCTCATGATATGATGACGTTACTTAACAGAAGTAACATTTCACTTCCTTAGCAACGCGCCAAAAATCCGTCTGTGTTCCCTTAAGTGGTTTTGAACTATATTCTTGTTGGGTGCCCCTGTTTGTTGTACGTGTAGTTATTGTTCAAAAGGACAAATTTTGATTTCTATCCAGAATTGCACACAAAATTATTGAAGAGATTGTTTGATTTTAGCTGAATTCTTGCCAGTTTGCTTCAGATATAGAGCAACTTCCCTAAAGAGAGAGACAAGTTTGAATAAGGAAATTTTCATGTTTTATGACAAGCAGTAGCCCAACGATTCTGTTTGCTGTTTCATGTAAATATGATGCTAAACAAGTCTCTATTCTGACGAGTCACTTTGACCTTATTCTGTAGATTTTTGTTACTTTAAATACACTTTCAGATACAGCTGAAGCTATGTTGCAGGTTTACTGTGAACCGTTTGTAACGAGATAGGACACAGCTCTTTACAACCTCTAACTTCATTGGATCTCTTTAGAAGGCAGCTCTATTGTTTTTAGGGTCAGGGTCCACTGTTGATTGGTTGTTTGTTTTGGTCCACTGTTTTCTGAGCCAATCCTGAGAGCCTTTGTAATAGCTGCGTAATGACCCCTTTAAACACGTGGTTTTTGATCACATGAAAATGGCTACACATGGCTTAAGACATCTACACCATACTTTCAGTTTGCATGTAACCTTACAGGATGTTCCAAGCCTCCAAGCAGGAGCAGATACAAGAACATGGGATAATTTTCTACCCTGCAAACAAGACACAAAAAAACATCTGACCACAGAGGCTAAGAGTTTTGGAGCCTGCCATTTTTCTATGCTTTCTTGTCAAGAGCCAGAAAGAAGATACGAGGTTGACTAGGTTACAGAACATATACCACAGCTTATTCTCAAGGCAGTTTGAACTTTCCCTATTGTTCTGGAAGAAGATGTTTCACAGTCAATCCTCGATTTGTAATACAACAATCATGACTTAGACTTACACTGTAGATGAATAGATAATTATAATACTTGAAAGTAAGAACGATCCTTGCACTTACATACGTATCTGGTCAAATTAAGCAATTGCGTCTTATAAAAACCTGAAAAATCAGGTATATTCAAAAGGATTCGAATCAAGGAACTCTGTGACACAAGTGAAGTGTACGCTCTACCGACTGAGTTATGAAGGTACTCATTGGGAACAGGTCAATCGCTTGGGCTCATGTATTCCCGTGAAAAGACTCAATGAAGTAAAATGCTCCCAAAAATTAATGCTTAAATAAGAAGTGCGGGTTATAGACATCCAGATACAAGAAACAGGCACTTCAAGTATAAACTGAGACATGGTGAAACATAGGGCTGTAAGTGCAATAATTATTATTATCAGTCTACACAATAGGGAAATGCTTAAATCAATTAATACCTACATGTATTTAGCTCCCCCAATCTTCAAGTACATGTAAAATAAATTTATTGTCTGGCGTTAGCCAGAGTGAAATCTACAAGTCTCTCTCTCTCAGACCAGCTTTGATTAATGACTTCAAAATAGAGTATTGCGCTGAAATCGGCTGAGGCTGATGAAGAGAGGCACACTTCTGCCAAAACTCCTGACTAATTTCCCAGGATTCTTAAAGAAATAATTTTATACTAAGAATGTGCTTGATCTTGCCGTTTATTTACATTGTAGCCATAATTTATTACTTTGTAACAATTCAGTGAGTTATTTATATACATTGTTAACTGTAAAGCTTCGGCTGTGTACCAAACGTATGAGGAGAGTGACCTCAAGCCATCTACATATCAAGGATAAGAGAGTGGCACACTGGACTTCAAAGATTCGTTTTAAAAATTTTGAAATGAGAAGTGGTGTTAGAATAAAAGCTGGTTATTTTTTTTACCACTGTCACCGGCCTGGTGAACACCATACCACAGTAGTAATGAAGGCGAAAAAACTACATGGAAATGGAACACCCACAAACCAAGCCGAAGCTCAACAGGTCGATGCACAGCTGAACTTAGTAGAAAGGTATCTTAGGCCGATACTAACTTACGAACGAAGGTGATAAACTTACGTGTTCAAATGCGCTCTGAGGTAGCAGTTGAATATTGGCTCCTTGTCATCGTACATCTTTGGGTACTGTGCACAAAAGAAACAGAGGATATATTAATTTCATGGCTGTGTGAAGATATGAAATAATTTCTCTTCGAATACTGCCCTCACTCATGAAATATTTTTCAACACGAGAAGATAAACGGCCACATAATGACGATAATGTTCTGTTTATTATATAAACACCAATCAAATACCACAACATTTCACTTTAATATTTTTTGTACTCCTAATTTAGAACAATGTCGTGATTCATTATGTAACAATGATAGCAATGTGGTATTTTTCACGTGGAGATACAGTGTATCATGTTATTTTCAAATGTGAAGATACCGGTATCATGTATTCATGCAAAAGCTCACCTGGTACACTGTATTTCAATGTTGTTTATCTAATAAAACATGTATGTGACGTACTATACATGTAAGTGCAGCATATTTCATTGTCTTATTGAAAGAATTTCTTTTTTGCCAGAGCGAGTCAGCCTTTGAGGATGACCAAGTGCCTGAGGCATTTACCAAACCTTAACCATGTTTTGAAGATGTTAATTAAACACCGTTTCAAAGTGTTTTCTTTTTAAACATGTATACCAAATTTTGGAGACTACAAATTTAGCACAGATCAAAGCATGTATTGAAACTCACCTGAATCTAACGTAAAAGCCATTTTGTGTGACTGATTTTCATTTTGTTAAATCCAGGTTAATTAAACATGTCTTGTTGGTGTGAATGGCGTACATGTACATGTATTAGTCTAATCTGAGATCTGACGTCATTTCAGGAAAGATCAAATTAATTGAATCCCAAATTCACCGGTAGTCCATCATTTTACACTCGGAGTTCTTGAAATTTCAAATTTTTATCCTCTCCCCCTAAAGGAGAAAGTATTTTTTTGAGAACATACTTTGTACTTGGCATGATGCAACCACTAGTCACCCTAAAGGCATGGCATTTAACATGGCATCAAGTACTAACTGTGGCAAAAAGTTATGGTTATCCTGACCACTCTTAGAGCTTCCTTCACACTTTCCCTCATAAGAGTGGCAATTACAGATTTAATCAGGGAGTTTAAGCAAGGACAATGGCAACAACAAGAACGTCACTCCAAAATTATAACTTAGTGCTATCGTGAGTGTTTTGTAAATATTCCATCTTGTTTACCATGTACCATGTACCATGGCAAACTATACTGTAACTGGATGGGTATGAACGACTTTAAAGTAAACATAGAAAATGAATGGTTCATTGTTATATGCTCACATTATCATCAAAACCTAAAATATGGTGATTTGACATTGTTGTTTTGTGCGGTACGGCAAAGAAATGCACAAATTTTGTGCTGCACATGCAGCATAAGTACCGGTACATGTATTTTTTCCTTTTTCAACCATTGTGGAATTGTCATTGTCATAGCCATCACCTTTGCTCGGACTCCCTATCGACTAACATAAGACGACATGACTACCGGTACATGTTATCACTGAAGGATGGTTCAGGGCTGAGTGGATCAACAACATCTACCAGCATGTTCCCTTTAACCCTTCTCCTCTTACTATTGATCTCAGACATCCACTGACAACAGCTTTTTTCAGCCCACTTCACGGACCATTGATTTCAGTCTGCGCTTCAAACATTCTCAGAGATGTATCCAGAGTGCGTCATTGCGTCCTGAGACGCACTCGTTTTCCTTTTGGACGCATAGAATATGGCACAAAGGGTCCAATTGGACGCAGAAAAAAAAATCGAATGTTTATGCAAATTACGAACGCCAGGAAAAACATGCGAACGGCATATTTCACAAGGAAATTGAACATTCCCATTTCTCACAACAGAGAAATGATTGAGTTCTTTAAATTTCAAGGTTAGCTGCTATTTTCGGATTTTTGTAGTCGAATAATTTCATTTTGTCAACCATAATATCCGGCTTCAGAAGTTGAGTTTTGAATTCGCACGTGTTGCGTGACATGATCAGAGCTGTTTTTTAGGTGAGACAATCGGCGACACTTTCGATCTGCCGGCAGTGATAATAAAACATTTCAGTCGAAGTTCAGTTTGTTGCATGCTTTCCAAGTGAATTTCAAGCAACAGTTCGCTTATCGTGAGCGAAATAACAGAGAATCCAAAGGCAAAGTATGTTAAATTTTTGTTTTGTGCGACTCTGTTGATATTAGGGAACTTAAGCAACGACAACGGCGACGGCAACGAGAACGTCACAAATGTGCATATTTAGTGGGCAAAAACAATAGCTTTGCACGCCCTGCACGTGCGTTTTTCACTTTTGTCCATTTCTTTGCCGTCGTCAGCAAAACAGCAACGTGAAATAGTCAAATTTTAGGTTTTAAGGAGAACGTCAGCACTTAACGCTAAAGTTTCATTTTCTCCCCTAAATTAAGCGCCGTTCCGACCAATGTCATTTTTGAGGAACTACCACACCCTTGTCACATAAGAAGGGTTGACATGTTTACAAAGTGATCACAATGACGCGAATTTATATTTTGAGATGACGTTCTCGGTGCCGTCGCCGTCGTCGTTGCTTAAGTTCCCTATTAATTCCGGGCGCGCACGTGTCATCGTCTCGGTTCTTTGCACGTAACTTGTCTGTTTTGCAAATTATGCAACTTTTCTTCGGAGTTAGTGTTATAATTAACGTGTTGAACATGAAACTTGAATGTATTCAATCGCTTGGTTATTAACATTGGCCATGGCAAAGTCACGGCCGCACGAGCCGACGATGAACTGCGTATCGATCGCTTACATTTGTTTACTCTTTTGTTCCTAAATTACACCTCAAGCGTAGTTAAAATAAATGATGCTCTTTTACGGAAAATTGAGATTCAGTTCTGTTTTTTTTTAGCAACTGGAGCCAACAGTTCCTACAGCATACCGATTGCTCGAGACATTTTCAATGTGATCGATGGAGCTTTGACAGCCCATACATTTTGATCGATGACTCAACACGCACAACAGTTTTAAAGAACTTGATCATTTTAAGTACATATTCGTTGGGAGGGATAAGACTTTATTTTTGTGCAATTAGAAATCTGAAAGGGTACTGCAGCAGCAATTAAGAGGCAATAGATCGCATATTAATTCTTGAATATTAATTAGCTGGACCCCCAAAATTTTGCAATGGACCCCAAATTTTTCAAAAAGGGGTCCAGAGGACCCCCAAATTTGAAAACCTGGATACATCTCTGCATTCTGACCAGAGAACGCGCAAATTATTTTCACATTCACCACACCGCAAATGACTGAGACTAAACAAAGACAAGGCAACAAAAGAAAGACAAAGGGAGAGCTCATAAATACTAATGAGCATTTTTGCGTATGTGTTGACGCGCGCGCATCCGCGTTTTTTGACGCGTTTACGCCTTTTGCGTATGCGCCTTTTTTGCGTATATTTTGGTTCGCTTATCTCCGAGCTGCACTGTACGTCTGAGTTCAATAGTAAGAATGACACTTACAAACGCAAGATCGTTTCATTCATTAATGGGTTAAAAGATTAACATAGAAAGGTTCAGACAGAAAGGGTCCCAGTAAAATTTAGAGTGGGTGCATGTCATCATTTTTGAGAAACTGTGGCCAAACTACCACTGCATGTGTAGAGGCCAAAACACAGGGCCAGGGCAGGGCCAGGGCCAGCTCGGGGCCGTCTCCTTTTTTTTAACTTTTTGTTATTATTCCCTTTGCTGTTATTTTCAAATGATCAGGATTTGCTCTTCCTTTATGGTGGAAAT
>NC_090871.1:16424686-16427186 GCF_036669935.1 Montipora foliosa
TAGCGACATAAAACAAAAGTTTACGCTAATCCTGGATTAAGCTAATCGGCTTTTGAACAACCGGGCACTGGGTATTTATACTAAAAGCTATTATTCGAATTTGCGGACGTCATACCTTCCTAATGGCCTTATTTTCTGTTGTGTGAATAATATCAATAAAACTATTTAAAGTAGTGGCAAAAGTTTGAAATATGTCTCTCTTTTGCGGCGCTACAACGGTTCAAAGTCTGCCAAAATCCCATACATTTATTATAAATTTAGCCGTGTTTGCTCCCCCAGCCAAGATGGCGGTCAAAAAAGGTCGAAAGGTCTATTGAATTTACGATAAATCTATGGCAAATGCCAGCTGGTCTTTTACCCATTTGCCAGCTACCTTGAGAACAATCCAACAAGAAGAAATGCGGCATTTCACATTTTTAACAATAGAAACACTTGCAGGTGCAAGGATGGTGCAGTGTTGAGAGCACACACCTGCTGCCAATGTGGCCCGGGTTCGATTCCTAGATCCGGGCGTCATATGTGGGCTGAGTTTGTTGGTTCTCTACTCTGCACCGAGAGGTTTTCTCCGGTTACTCCGGTTCCCCTCTCCTCAAAAAAAAAAAAAAAAAGACTTTTCGACTCATGCTCGGTGTAAAAACCTGTGAAACTCACAGATGACGTAACACAAAGGAAAACAAAAGAGCAAAAAAACATCAAACAATAACCTAACCCTACCACGAGCTAACAAAACAGAAAAAGTTTCACAGGTTTTTACACCGAGGTAAACCCAAAATTTCATTTGATTTGTGTTAATTCTTAAGTAATGGTCCGGCTAAGAAGCAGGCAGCCCAGCGGCAAAAGTACTTAGAAGCTGCTGCTCCAATCGAGGCATCTGATTGGCTAATATCGGAAAATGTCGAAAAAAGATGAGAAAAAAATGAAAAAAAAGCCTTTTTTGGATTTCTTCTTCCCCATGCCCTTGATCTCTGTCTCTCGGCCAAATTTGGGCATTGTTCTATGCGCCATTCGCCAATCGGCAAATGGCGCATAGAATCTTGACGATATTTACAAACATAGTTTTTGAAGGCATAATGATTTGTTCTACGAAACAGAATCTAATTTTTTAGACGGCAAGTCGATTACATTTTTCATTGAAATTCAAATTTCGCGCTTTTAGCTGCTTACACCAATGGGAACAGCCGAACTTAATTTGATTAAAAATGTTGGCACATTTTAACTAACCGACGCTATTGCCGCGGGCTATTGTTTTTCTGCCTGCTTCTTAGCCGGACCATTACTTAATTTGAGTTTACAGTGTCCCCAGTTAGTGCTCCAGCACTAGAACGACTAGACACTTAACTAAAGTTCCTTTCCTTTACTTTTCCTTTCCTTCGTTTCGTAACTAATACCTATCCGGATTTTTCTCTTACCATTACTGATTCATACTCGTCACTGACCATATATACTGAATACAGGGTGCAAGTAAGCCCTCACGGAGTGTTCAATAGCTAGTGAAGCTAAAGTTATGTATACAAGTAAAGATAAAGGGGCTACATTCCGTAATCGACAAATTTGTTTCGTAGGACCATGTCCCACTCTTCAGGATCTTACAATGATTACTATTCAAATTCTACATGGTAGTTTGTACTGCTGCTCATGCGCATAATTGCGAATTGCAATTTTTAATTATACAAATTTACTTACAATATCTTTAAATTTAGAAGTAATTTGCTTGCGTGGCGACAGTCGCTTGCTGAGCGTGGCGGGCTCTGGGTGGCAGATTATACAGAGGATATTACATGGCCACGCGAGGTACAAGATTTAGCCGTGTTTTCAAAACAGCCGTTGTGTCACTTAACGTTCCTGAAAGTGGCTTGTTGCAGACTTCGTTAAGCGACTTAAAAATGATATTTGTTTTCACGGGTAAGATCAAATGAGGAGAGTGCACTTGCCAGTACAATAATAAAAATAATAAAAAGAGCACGCCGGTTGTATTTCCGATTTGAATAACCGCAAGCGATCGACTGCTCATTATTATCAATATACGCGGCCAAATAGAAAATCGGCCTCTTCAAAACACACGCTCAGCAGGCCGCAAAAGACTGACAGCGGGCTGCTAATGCATTATCAGCCCTACAGCTGATTGGTTCTTGCTTCATCATCCGATGGATTTTAACCGTAGTGTCAGGGCTTCGCGCTCGGGCCGCAAATGACACTACAAGGGCGCAAATAAACAATATTCCCTCAAAAAGTCATGTTATTCCCTTATTGGCCAAAAGTAATTGTCAACTGACCAAAGCAACCTTGGTTTCGGTGGCTTAAATTTATTGAGAATTCTATTGAAATTTTTGCTGACTCGCTTAACTTAAGCGAGTTGGAAAAGGAACTGTTTCCACGGAATTTTCGGTTGTCACTCGCTAAGCGACCCGAAAACACGGCCTGTCTCTTCTAGCCACCCGAAAACTCAGTTGGCTTTAGCGGGAATTCCGTCGAAGAAAGCCACCAGAGTTGAAGTCACCTG
>NC_090871.1:16442186-16502186 GCF_036669935.1 Montipora foliosa
AACACAAGTCAACAAAAGTATGCTTGACAAAGTTTATTGCCTTTTTATGACAGAATGCTTTTCTCACACTTTGTTTCACCTGTTTAAAGTAACAATTCCATTAAAAATGAAAACTTACAAAAATACATATTTAGATGAGAGAAACATGAATATCATCACTACATGAGATGATACAATATCGGTAAAAACAAATTGAAAATTAACTTAATTGAAAAACATAGAAATTCAATTTTAATTTAAGAATTGATTGAAAAACAAAATGAGATGCAATGTAATTTTCAAAGCACTTTGGAATACAAAGGACAAAGTTTCTGAGAGCTCACTTTCCATTATTTCCTTAATCTTTAGAGAATAAATTGTTAAAATTCACCTCATTCGGTTTAGCTCCCTCGTCTTCAGAAACAGCGATTTCTCCGGTTAGCACCGAGGAAAACGACTTTCGACTGGTTCCGAACTTTCTGCGCATTCTAGCAGAAATTTGAAGCAACGGTGGTTGCCAACGGTTACCGAAAGACTACCGAAATGGATCTTCCCTGCGCCTGCGCATATTTAAGAATTGTCAGAGGTCGTAATTTTTTTCTGTCCGTCGGAAAGAATCCCTGCCTCTGGACGCAAAAATGGCTCTCGGTGAGCAGCCCTGAAACGCACGCGCACCGACACTCCTGGAAATTCTTCAGTGCAAGCATTTCTAAGGAAAGTTTGATAAATCGCAAGTACCACCTCTGAAAAGATTTCTTAAAGGGTGCCTGAAATCTACCCTTTCTCTGAAATAAACTTTTGCTGGGTTTTGGCAGGAGTTCATCAAGGGGAGCCACTATCTCCACCAATTCCTTGATTCGACCCTTTCTCGAGTAACAGGTTTTTCTCGCGAAAAGTATCCCTTTTCTCTTGACGCTGAGATAGCTTTGTTTTGATTGGCTTTTACAACAGTGGGCTTGATGAATCTCCCAAGGGAGGTGTTCTATTTAACAAATTGAGGTCAGTTTTTCATGCGTCTGTCCTGTTATTGATCATGAATTTCGTCATAACATTGTCAAAGTAGCTGTGAATTCACGAAGCGATAGCTGAGTGGATCCGCAGACTACTTTGACAATGTTACAACGAAATTCATTGTCAATAACAGGACAGACGCATGAAAATTTGACATCAATTTGTTTTTTACAAAAACAAAAAAGGCAGAGGGGTCAAAATTAAGTCAAAACACGAGAAGAACGCGAGACAAAAATGCGAGAAACTTCAATTTCATTTAATCTGACGCGAGCACTATCACGTCAGTTTTGCATAAATTATAAATTTATGTGTCTGTCCGCTTATTGACAATAAAAATTAACCAATGAGCGCGCGAGAATTTTGCAGTCATTGTAAAAAAAATAAATCTTCTCTGGAAAGGGTTGACTCCAAGGCCAAGTATGGGAGATTGAGGATCCCCTTGATGAACTCCTGGTTTTGGCAAAAACGATAGAAACACCAAGAACTCCAAAAAACCTTTTCTTCAAGGAGCAAATATTTTTGACCCGCACAAGGTTTTAATATTTTCGTGAATTTCTAAGCCGTGTTGTGCCAGTCGATAATAAGAAGCGTAAATAAGGACGGCGACGAAGGCTACAAGAACAACACGTTGCCGTCCTCAACCTTGCAATAGGAAGCTTCAGCACGCGCGTTTTTGAGGCGCGGACGGCAACCAGAAGTGAACTGTTTTCCCTTTTAACTTGTCTTCACACAACAACATTTACATTGCTAAATATCTTTTCTCCATTAGAGATGATAAGTATAAAAAAAACTGGGAGACATCACTGCCCTCGCACGCGAAATGTTTTTTTCTGGTTGCCGTCCGCGTCTCAAAAACGCACGCGCTTAAGCTCCCTAATGACGTGAAGTGACCAAATTCCCTGTAGAGGGCGTGAGCGCCCAACGACACATTTTTTATCTTCCCAAAGAACCACACCGTTCATGCCAGTTTTATTCGTGAAATGTTGACGCATACTTTCCATGCCGAGCTACGTGAAATAATCGCTAAAAGATAACAACAGAGCGATGGTACATTCTTAAATGAAGTTCTCGTAGCCGTCGCCGCCCGCTTCCTTTTTTTAAGCTCCCTAATATCAGTGAAACGTCCACATCGACGTTGCGATGTACGATGACCACGTCAAATAGAACAACACTAAACAGTGATGTTCTACGAGCAAGACAATAAATCTGCAAAGTGCATTTTGAAGTTGGACACCTTTCTCTAATTTCCTGAGGAAATCTTGAAGGAAACCTCTACCTCGATGGAAAATAACTTTAAATCTCAGGAAATAACCTCTACATTTAAACTTGAAATTTTTTTAAAAGAAAGCGATTGACTTCATGTTTTTTTAATTTCCCAGGCGCCACCATCTTGAACAATTGAGAAATGATTGGGTAGCCTGTGCAGCTGGCGGGATTGTTGGCGCTGAAGGCAAATAACGAGCAGCGAATCCACGAGGAGAATGGGGAAGGGTGCTTTCACTTAGGGTTACCCTGCTGTTATTATACAAAAGCTGTTTGTGCCAAAACAACAAGGCAAACCTAAGACGTCACACTGAATTATTAAAGACGGCCGCACTCAGAAAATAAGCGAATTTGATTTTCATCTTTCCTGATACAAAGACTTTTATCTGAAAAGAATTTCGAACAAGTTTGTTTGCAAACGTTATTTCCTCCTGTTTAAAGTTATTCTGTACTAAGAGTGGGGGTTCCCTTTAACGACCAAATATGAAGATTCAAGGAAAACGTGAGTACATGGACAACTACGAATTTCAATTTTTCTTCATAGTAGGAGCACATTTCCTTGTTATTGAGTCCCGAAGAAGCAATCGGTCCGATTAACTTGGAAAGTCGAACGAAGTGGGCTACTCGATAGAAACTTAAGCATGCATTTGGTGTTTCTGTCTTACATAGCAATGCAGAGTCCCTTTTGTAAAAAGGGGAAGACGACTTGCTGCGCAAGTGAGTGGTTCGCAGACATTGTACAACTTATCAGAAGTTGAAAAATTCAGCACTAAGGGCCGCAGCTACTTTAGAAGATAACATGGTTGGCTATATCGTTGTCGTCTGAATCTTAAATCTATATATAACGTAATTTCTACTAATTTACCATGCATTGAATATATATTGGAAGTTAAATATGACTAATGGCTGAGTGCTAAAGAGATCAATACAATCTGTTAAATCAATTTAAAAACTACCCTTTGAGAATTTATTTCGTCACGAATTGATTTTAAAAGAAAACCAGACCAAAGAATATCGAGGCTCGCTCGACATATAGGCGGCAAGGCATTGCCATGAAAAAAAAAATCGTTTTTTGGATTAAATTTTCACAGAAAGTCTAAATTGAGAAAGCAAGGGACATTTTTATGCGCCTTCCTCTATCTTTTATTAATTGAATTTACCCCGAGTTGGGAATTTGGAAATGTTTGTAAGCCATTCTTGCACTATGTCGGCCAGTTCCTCTTTAAGCAAATATTAAATACCCTTTAACTTTCGCAAGAAAAAATCTTCCTATGATAATTAGCAGACGTCGTTTCACGACGCCCTTTCCTGATGACGGTCATATTGGAGTCCATCGAAAAACAAACGATGGCCTACTTTCGGTCTCCATCGTTCCCAGGGCTTTTCCGTCGACGGAAAGGGCGGAAAATCCCTGGAAACGAGGTTGACCAAGAATCAGATAAATACTTAAATCAATTTTAAAAATTGTTCAATAAATTTGTTAAAACTAAATAAAATCTCTGAAAGCTCTCCACATAGTTAACATGTATCTCTTAAAAATTTCTGTTTGAAAACTTAATTCGGTGTTATTCCACACACTACTGATCTCACCAATGCGATCTCTCACACTTCGTTTACCTCTGAATATCGTACCAGTTTATTGCCATTTCTCCTTCATCAACTTTCCCAACTATCAGCAAGCCAAACTAGAATAGCAGATTCACTCTTCAGAAACGTTTTTCCACTGCGCCGACTCGGATACTGTGTGTGCCCATACAGACTGGATCCGAGACTACGGTAACCTCGCCCGCAACTCAGCACCAGTGCCTTTGTCTGCTCGCCAGAGGAGTGCGAAGAGGAAACAGGCGAGGTCACCAAGGGAAGCAAGTACTTGACAGTTTCCTCGTGACAACGTATGACGGTGTAAACCATAAGTGATAGGTTGTTACAGACAAGAATACAACCCCAGCTTGTACCGATGTACAGTTCTTTGTCCACAGCAAGGAGGGAGTTGACTTGAGATCGGGAGGCTGTGACAAAAAAAAAATAATAATAATATCACCATCATCATACAACGGAAGGAATCAGCTTAATCTTGTTGATCGGTCTTCAACAACGTCGGAAAATAAATACCACCAAGGTTCGTGATTCGAAAGTAATCGCAGAGATTTTGGTTCACCAAGAGGAATTATCAAAATAATTTAGTTGTACGCAACTCACCGCTCAAAGGATTCTGGTCTGCACCTCTCCGCAATGGAACTTTCGCTTTGGGGCCTTTCCGACAAAGAGAAACACATAAAACTTTAGCCGGTAAAAGAAAGAGGCCACATAAGGCAAAACACTACCTGTCTAAGTCTACGGGGGTAGGGAAAAAAGAGGGAAGGAAAACCATTTTCTTTCAAGTGCGACAAATTTCAGTAGAAGCAGTTCCAAGGCATTTCTTTAGTGACATGATCCCACACAAGAATATTTATTTCCACACAAAGAAACGAATACCAATTTAACGTACCGTACCGAGGTTTTTGGGACTAAAGAGGTTTCGTGGATCCACTATGTAGGAATTCCAAGATTAATTGGGTGGCTCTAAATTTAATTTTTTTCGAAATAGACCATTTTCAATGTGTTTGCTCATTTACCGGCGTCGTTGAGTGACAAAAAAGGACTCTCTGCTTTTATCATAGAAACAACGTTACTGCGATTAGCTTGCAGAAGAAAGAAGAAAAGCTAAGACACTTGTATGCAAACTACGTCACCAACTTTGCCACGACCGTGATTCTATTGCGCAACCTGTACACTAAAAAAAAAAACATCTCTTATCTCGATGAACACAAACATGTCAAACTTGTGTACCTTCAAATTTTGGTCGATACTGGGAGCAATCTACACTGCACACAATTTTCTTCTCCCAAGCATCCCACCGGAATACCCTAGTTCCTGGGTACAGAGCAACCCATACGGATGTCCAGACTAGATCATTTTCTCCGCCAGTAGAAACCCCCGTCACTTGACAAGTCTCCAGGTGTGATACGCTGTGATCTCGTTTCGTAACCGAATCAGGTTCGCTGTCCTCCACAGACATTGTGCAAGTCTTCTGAAGTTGTCCATTTAAAACTGTCATTTTTCCCTTCTCATGACCACACCACACTTCACAGATGTACTCTGCCCTTGGACTGTTACAATCGTCGGAGTCGTCCGGTGAAGAATCTTCCGTCATCCCCGGAGTAGTACCCCCTCGGGATTTCTTTAGTGGCAACGCAGCTATGGAGTGTATTGGGTTTCCGTTTCCGTGGTACACCAGGTTTGGTAGGAGTTCGTGTACAGGGGGGTGCCCCGCAGGGTTGTCGGTGTAATGGTAATGGTTGCTTATGTTATCATTGTAAGCTAACACAGATCCGTCTGCCAACGCCACTAAAACCCAGTTTGCTTGAGGAACATGAATCATGTTCATTATATACCTGCGTGCAAAATAAGATAAGGCTTAGGAGAAAAACTAATGACGACTCGATGGAGAAAGGAGAGGGAAAGCGTTATGTTCCTCTTATTAATATTATTTTCGAGTTTACTTCATCCTTTCTTTTCAAAATGAGTTAACATGGGAATCTTTGACATTATTTCAAAATGGCCGCCATTTTAAATTTATTTCTTTTCATTTAAATAACCTATTTTTTACCCCGGTTGTTGGTTCAAAATTTTAAAATACTATACATCTTTCACTTTCAACCAGGCAACCAGGCCTAATTTGAATTTTAACCCTTTCAGCCCCGAGGGGTTCCCCATTGACGAGTAAAATCGTCTGGCGTTAGACAGAGTAAAATCTATAAGTGCCATTTGGCACTATCGGGGCTTAAAGGGTTAAACTACTGTAGAAATGTCATAATGACACGAATCACCACCAAAACGTTTTTGTAAGCTGGCTTGGGCGCACTATGAAAAAAAGATGAGGAGTGAAACATGACTGTGTGGTTTATCAAACGGGTTGCTAAGGTTAAATTAACCGCGTACGAAAGATCCGAGAAAGGGCTGGCGCTTGAGACGTCAGCTCACAATTCTTCTTACAGCACAATGGTAATTTATCTTCAAAAACTCACTAATAATTCACGAACCTAACAGCCTACCAAGACACCGATAAAAGGTCGAGTGCATGAGCTTTAAACCCGATAGAACAGGTCGTCACTTTATTTCTATCCCCCAAACTGGCATTTCCCTTTCTATTCAACTTACACGACATAAAATCTACGTTAGACTTCAAATCTACTTCAACGAAACAAACATTTTAAACAAGCTGAGAAGATTCACAATAGGCGAGGCAAAGAGTTGAACCCGGATCGATGGCTTTACCTTGCAGTTTCCAATGTCCACTAGACTAACGAGACAAGCTACTGGAGAGTCGAATTTTTTAGAGTATTGACTTAGTAGTACCCAGCAAAACAATTGAAAGTTAATCGTCTTTAACGGGGTTTTTAGACCTAAATACTGTAGATCAGCGCGGCTTAGCTTAAAAACGCTACTTCTTGTTGAACTTAAACTCCAATTCTACCTGTTTTCGTTCTTTTTATAGCGGTAAGCTTGTCATATTAAGATGGGATATTGCGTCGTGTAATTGTTACGAAACGTCCAATGTAGGGATGGCCATAAGTGTTTCCGAGTTGATGTCTGCCTCCTCTTTAAAGCGAGTCTAAGTGCGAAGTTTTTGTGATGCTAATTAGTTTTACTTTACATTTGAATGACATCTAATTTTCATAAGAAAAAGTTCGCCCGGCAAGGCCCGGCTTGGTTTTTTGTATTTCTCTCACAATTTCAACCTTTGTTTGGACGCCCGAGGGACACGCTTTTTTTGAAGCCGTGCAAAAAAATCGTAGCACGTGTTTTCTCGGGTCTAAAAACACTCGGCTACGCCTCGCGTTTTTAAACCTGATAAAACACTGGTGCTAGTTTTCCAAACAGTACATCATCAACTCGTTTGTTAACACCAAAATTATATTTTCGTGAATGGAGTAGACTCAGATACGCCAGTTCAGTTATTACAGGCTTATATAGTCAGCCCACCAAACAGTTCTTCAAACCTGTTTGACCGGATCGATCCCTGACAAAGCTGCTTGTATGTCATTGCGCAATACACGTGTAATGTACCAGACTCGGTCCCAAGCCACACGGAGCTTCCAACACTGCAGGCTATCCGAATTTGCGACTTACCAACAGAAAACTCCTGCGTAGAAGGGGAAAACAGACAAAAAAAAAATTCAAATGCGAGTTAACGACACGTCAAGATCACCATGCCTGTGCACGAAAGAAAGAAATCGAGGCCATCTTGCTGTATCTTACATCTTTTGTTCCTCCTAGCTAGTTAAGCTTTTTGGTTACTTTGTAGGGGAAATTGCACAAAGTTGTGTTTGTCTCTCATGCAACTTATGTTGTTTGATGTTCATGCCCGCACGAAAGGGACGCATCAGACGCACGTCAGAGAAGTCAAAGTAAAGCGCTAATTTAGGCCTACAAGAACCACAGTGGGGCCAGGAGGATGACGGACAGTGGAAGAGGGGCGACCCAAGGTAAACTGTACCTTAATGTAAGAGACAGTGTCAAGGGCATTACAGAAGGATTCGATTCAATAGCATAATGTTTTGTGCAAAGGGGCACGCTAATGTTTTGGAGCACATCCCATTTAAATGTCAAATTCAGGACAAATGAAAGAGTCTTTAATGTCAACGAAAACACCGCCGAGAAGTGATACTGTTATTCGCCCTTGTCACACGGCGGCCATATTGTCCCGGGAGACCAAAAGAGCTTTGTTTTACCACGCCAAGCCTCACAGTGGAAACCATGGGGGCGAGGCTTGGCGTGGTAAAACAAAGCTTTTTTCGTCTCCCGGGACAATATGGCCGCCGTGTGACAAGGGCGAATTAAATCCCACGAGTTGAACTGACCTTTTTGTGGTAGCACCGGTCTCGACTGTAGCCAACCACGCTTATTTTCCCTGCACTCGACTCGCTCCGACAGAGCCATACCTCCGAGCCAACACTGGTTCTGCCGTTTTGACTGACAAGTGACCCAGCCGTAACAGCGCAGTTCAAGCCCAGCTGAAAAGCAGAAGTGAAATAAGAAAGAAAAAAAACCAAACGTTCTGCATGTGTTGATTTTGTGGATGCGACAGCAGCCATGTTTAAAGAAAAATAAGGAAAGGACGGCCTTCTTGGAGGATAAAAAGATACTTTTTTGAAGTGGACACTTCATGATACGAACGCTTTGTCATGGCTAGCCACCAGAGAAAATGATCTCTAGGCATGATACAAAACTCACGCAAAAGAAGAATGAGGTCAAAACATCTAATTTTTGGGGGTCTTTATCCACGTGAACTAACCTGTTTATCAAAGGTGATGACATCAGTAAGGCGAGGAAACTCGGCAGTAGATGAGAGCAATGAGATATGATGTGACGGTGGTCTCCGTTCTGCCTCTTGTTGCCAGCACCAGGCCATTAAATCCAACACGAATACTGGAGCTTTCTTATCCTACCAAACGCAATTCATTAATTAACAGGGAGCTTAAAGGAAACCTCCACTAAAACAAGAATACAACTTCAAAATATTAAACATAATGTTTACAATCAAAATTGTTCAAACGTTTTCTACTGGAATCGTTTGTATCCGAAATAAATGAATTTCAAAAACGCTTGTTTTGGTTTTCAAATTTCCTGGGCGCTGCCATCTTGCATGATTGTGACGTGTTATAGTTGCTCTTTTGTATTTGCACAAAGAGCTTTTGTTTTAAAACAATAGGGCAACCATGACACGTCACAATTATTCAAGATGGCGGCGCCCGGGAAATTTGAAAACCAAAACAAGCGTTTTTAACATTTATTTATTTCGGATACAAACGCTCCCATTGGAAAACTTTCGAACAATTTTGATTATGAACATTATATTAACTATTTTAAAGATATATTCCTGTTTTAGTGGAGGTTCCCTTTAAGCAACGACGACGACGGCTACGAGAACGCCACAAATTTGCATATTTAGTGGGCAAAAACAATAGCTTTACACGCCCTGCACGTGCGTTTTACATTTTGATACATTTCTTTACCGTTTTCGTCTTAGCTACGACGTGAAATGATCAAATTTGAGGTCATGTGGAGGACGAGAGCACCTGACGACGAATTTTCAATTTTCTCTCTAAATATCCACACTGTTCTCATTAATTTCATTCTCGGAATGTGTATTCACACTTTTCAAGCCGAGCGACATGGAGCAACCACAAAATTATTACAATAATGGAAAATAATATTTTAAGACATCGTTCTCGTAACCGTCAACGTCGTGCTTGCTTAAGGTCCCTAAGGGAAAACAGCGAAACCTGCTGAAGTTTGCTGTTTGCCAAAACTCATTGCAACGTCGAATTTGCAACAATAAATGTTTAATATGTAATGCCCACGTGGGATGGATGACAAACTAGTTTCCCATGTTTCCCACGGGCACATTACACATTAAAACTCTATTCTTGCATTTGAAAATTTGAAGGTGTACTGCTTTGTAGAGCCCGCAGACCAGCGAGACACATTTGGGAGTTTAAACTGCCCCTAACCCCAAAATATTTTTTTCGCGAAAATGAATCTTTGCACCTGTTCGAAACGCATTGCGGCCATTTTTTCATTTTTCTTACAAATCCTGCCATTTTATAGGCTCCGAAAGTTGCGAAAATCCAAGAATCTTTTGTTCACGACCGAGTCAGAAGGGGAGTGGGCCTATTCCTGATTTGACGTCACAAACTGATTTACATTGCATTTACTCTTTGTAAAAATGCATGCAAAGTAGATTGTGACATCAAATCAGGAATAGCCCCACTCCCCTTCTGACTCGGTCGCGAGCAAAAGATGGTTGGATTTTCGCAACTTTCGAAGCCTATAAAATGGCAAGATTTGTTACGAAAAGGAAAAAAATTGGCCGCAATGCGTTTCAAACAGGTGCAAAGATTCATTTTAGCAAGGGGCACTTTAAGAAGCGACGACGGCTACGACTACGACATGCCACAAAACAATAAGGAGCTCACGAAACGAGGAAGACGACGGCTACCAGGACTAAAATACGAGTTCGCGTTATTCATGTCCCTACGAAACTATTTCATGTCGTTTCGCGTTAAAAATGTGTAGCAACTGTCGAGAAATTAAACTGGTATGAGTGAGTTGGAAGCGTAGAGAGAGAACTGAAAATTTATAGTCATGTGCTAACGTCCTCCACAGAACCTTGAATTTGATCATTGAATTTGACAGGTGTCCTTGATTCAACCTTTTTAATATGACAAAGGTGTGGTAGTTCCTCAAAAGTAACACTGATTGCATGGGGGAGGTAGGGATTCGAACAGGGTACTTAAATGCCCAGACTGAGAACATGCAAGAATACATTACATATCTTCCTTAGGTGAAAGTGCCGCGAACGTTTTGTAAGAGGTTTTAGGCCAAGTCAATTTTCCATGATTTTATGACAAGGAAGCAGCCTAAAGCATTGACTTAAAACGTGAAGCTCGATCTCTTTCATGTGAAGCATGCTTCCGAGAAGAACTAATCATCATCATTAATAAAGTCTCGAGTATCCAGAGAAAAACTTCTCGGAGGAAAGTAAAGAACAAACAAACTCAGTCCACATATGACGTTGAGTCCGGGAATGAAACGAGTTCTACACCAGTGGAAGATGGGTGCACCAACTCAGCTTCCCAAAAACAAACAGACTGGCAAGCATCCATGAGAATTTCAAATTTTTGTACCACTCTATGTCAAAAACTCGCTCATACACCAAAACTGAAACCTTAATTTTTCTATCGTGTGCTACTAATGGGCGCTATAGAAAATTACGAAAGTGTCATTAGTGCTGACCACCTAGAAGTTGTTAGAAGCACTCACACATCACAAACAAAATGTATAAAAAGATACCTTGGCCGTTAATGGAGGTCTTTGTCCCTCTACAATCAACTGTTTAACCTGCGCAGCATTGAGGTCATAGAAGGGCTGATGAAGCGTGACCAACTCGTAAATGTACATTCCGAACGAAAAAGAGTCCACTTTGTCCGTATACAGCTCCTTGCCGACATACTTTTCAATCTCAGGCGCCATAAAGCCAGGAGTACCACCAAGTCCCTTCATTCCGGCCAGCGCTGCTGACCGACTGATACCGTAGTCTGCTAATTTGATGGTAACTTGGTGGTTCGCGTGATCTGAGCTAGTGGGAGCTGGGAACGACCAAACTAAGATGTTCTCTGACTTGAGGTCGCGGTAGATGATGTGATGGCGATGCAAGTATTTCAGGGCAGAGGCACACTACGGGAGAGCAAAAAAACTAATCAGAGTCAAAGCCAATCCGTCTGCAGAGGGGAAGGAATCACAGTTTTCCGACAAAACTGAGATATCTCAGCAACGGCGGGGTAGCCAACCAAAAAAATAGGCACGCATTGCGTACGTGTAGTAGTGCAGTAACTTGACACAGTGCTTTATTCCATAACTGTCAACTCAGCTGCGTTTTGTTTTCCAGGAGATTCAATTTGTTTTTGCGTAAATAGTACACGATATTCTTTGGGTACCGTAATCATTATAGTGCTATGGTAGATGTCTCAGGTAAATAGCCCCCGGAGAAGACCTGTGGTTACTAGTAAAATACAAAACCCAGAAAGATCAAAGAAAATAAAAGGGAATCGAGAAACATTGGCTTCTAGGCTGACATGAAGTCCCCTTCAACTTTTTTGTCACAGCAAGGGTTTAAGCGGTGTACTCTAAGCGTCTGACAGCTTTCCAAGACAAAAGTCCACTGAAGTTAACCTTTATCCGGCGGGGTTAGTATCTGGATGGGAGACCTCAAAATATCACCTCTACTGTATCATTGAGCACCACCCATAGGAAACCCAAGTATCTCGAGATGTTCAGAACGTATGCGCAATAACAACAGTAGGCACAGTCCTTAAGCTCTACCATGGATTCACTATTCATACCTGCACAATACATTTCTGCATGACGTAAGCGTTGAGACGCACGCCAGCCCTCTTGTAGTTAGCCAGTATTCGGTCCAAGGCTCCCTGAGGTGCGAATTCCAAGATCATGCAAAACGGGTTGAGACAGTAACCTTGCAACGAGACGATATTTTGATGCCGCAAGGGGAGAAGGATGGACATCTCTTGACGAACAGTCCTTTCAGAAAATATAAAACAATCTATCAAATCGTCAACCTACAAAGCCAATAGAGCGGTTTTCAATTGAGTGTCGAAAGTAATAAGCGAACTGCTTTGGTTTTGCATTACTTCACTCAGTGAATGGTTCAAAGTTCTCGCGCCACTTTTTCAAACAATCAGAAGTAAAACCAAAACCAATCGTGGCTCGCGCGTGCACAGTTTCCCGCGCTTTGTGTCGGCTACGTGTAATTACTTCGAGTTTTGATTGGTGTACTGGATTGTTGGTTTTGGTTTTACGACACTTGATTGAAACCCGCTCTAACACATAGATGGATAGGCTTTGAATAGGAATTAGTGGGCGATCACTGAAATTCAGCTTTGCTGAAAAAAAGTAAGAGAAAAACGCAGTGAATAAAAAGTATGTAGGAAAATTTAAGCGTGCGCAGTAAGGTTAAACAATGATAGAAACAAAAACAATCGATTCTTGAATAGGATTGTGTAAGGTTAAAAAAATTCGTGGAACTACGGATGCGGGGAAAAAAACAGACACCGAAGAAATATACCTCGATGGAATTAGATCGGCTGGGTGAAAGTAGTCCGGAGAAGGACCTGTTGGCAGTGACTGACGTTTCGACAATCTGAGCGGAAGCCATCTTCAGAGTCAAGTGACAATTGGAAATTTAAACGAATGTACTGATGCTCTGGTCTGTATTTTGATTGGTAGTGGGGAAAGAAATGTGATTGGTTGTGGGGATATTGAGTGGTGATTGGTGCATTACGATCCGGTTTACGGTAAGTGAAGGTCGTACAGACCAGAGCATCACTACATTCCTTTGAACTTCCAACTGTCACTTGACCACTGCAACGGGACTTAGCTCTTACCTGTAGGCGTCATTAAGCTCGAAGGTTGGATTTGCTTTAAGTCGTTTCTTAGCCGCTTCAGCCATCTGAATTTCCTCCGGTCGCGCATCATCACCAACTTCGTGGTTCAGCGGCATCTTCATAGCAATAGTAATTGATTTCCCGGATGACAGCCTCAGTTCTCCGCGAAACACCGAGCCAAACGTTCCTTTGCCTAGAAACTTGCCACGCGTAATGTCAGACCCTTGGATGTTCATGTTTGGAGCAATATCTTCGAACATCTGAGGAAGTAGGAAAATAATGTTTTTTTAGTTGTACGCGACGAAAGGGACCTTGAAAATAGTGGCGGAGATGTAAAAAAAAGACGTCTTACAATGTTTTTCTAGTGAAGCTACGATCCTTGCAGTTATGAACGCAATTGCTAAAATTGCATTCATAATTACAAGGAACATAGCTTCACTTGATTTCATATCCGCAGTTCGATATATATCATCTCGTTCGTTGATTCATTCATCATCTGAACATATGAACCTACAGATGACCAGCTACTAACATCAGTGGCTTCATACCTCAGTCGGTTAGAGCGTCGCACCGGCATCGCGAGGTCACGGATTCAAACCCCGTTGAAATCCTGAATTTTTCAGGCTTCTCTACGCAATTGCTAAAATTGCGTTCATAACTGCAAGGATTATAGCTTCGCTTGATTACATATCCGCATTTCAATATATGATTCATTTCATGTATCATCTCGTACAATGTTCTTGCAGCTATTCGACTCACCTAAATGAACGAATTGACCAGAAGCAGTGTTTTGTGTTCACGTTTTCCAAATTAGTCAAGATCTGGAGATTTTCAGTTTTTTTTTTTTGCTGTAGATTTGAAATGAACGGGTAAGGAATGTACCAAACACTTTCATTTAACTCGATTGTTTTGTAACGTTCTAATATCGGTGCGAGATGATATTCTACAGTTTTTACAGTTTTGGCTTTGACTTGCTCTTGGCATTACCGCATCAAATTGACAAGGGCTCACGTGATCGGTGACCAAATTTATGATAACAAACAAATACAATATTGGCCAATACAACCAAGACAAATACACTGTTGGTCAAGAAAGACAAATTATTGGCTGATACAACATGGCTGCCACTTCTTTCTTTTCTTTCTACTTGCTGTCGGAAAAACGTGATGGCTGCCGTGACGTCATAAGCATACGTTGTAGATGGGTACATTGAACTACCTTTCCTCATTGCTTCTGACAGGTTGAAAAATGCAACGCAGAATTTAACCACAACGCGGAACATCGCGAACACAAAAAGTGTAAAATCACTGGCTATACTTTATGTAATCCTTCTTAATTGCAGTGGCCAATTCGAAAGCGCCGGCACCAATTTCAAAATGCTTATGCTTTCCTCTATTTTTCTCGTAACAATGTAAATCCGTAACCCCTGTAATTAGTATAAAATATCTAAAAAGTAAGTGTGCGAAAAAAAGATTGAATTGAATTACATGCTAGTTCGTTTGTTCTTCATGTTTTTTTTTTTTGCCACAGAGTAGCATCAAGTTCACAAGAGACTTACAACATCTGGAGCTATTTCTTTGAGTTCCAGCTGACCATGAACGGCACATTCCAGTGGCTCAGTGTTGTAGGCAGCAAGTACGCACTCTTCAAACTCGAATGAGTAAATGACCAAATCATCACTGCTGGGACGCTTTCGGAGAGAGCCGTATTTACCCGATCCACGCTGAAAGCTCCCAGCACTGTCTGTGCTCCCTAAAGAAACGAGAAATGAAAGAACATTGCGTGAAAGAACCAGCATATGCATGGAGGACTACTAGGGCACAAGCATTGTTCTCGCTAAAAGACTGGATGATCGAACATTCATTGTTTGAAGTGAGACAAGACAAATTCGCGGCGACCATATTGTTGGGACCTCGGCGTATTATGGGGTACGAGTTGATAGTCAGAGGAAAGCAATGTGGCAAAGTTGTAAACACCACTTTCCAATATTTTCCGCATAAAATCGATTCACCCATAACTTCCCTCTCTATACGAAGCTTAAGTGATCACAACAAAATCGCGTCGCGCTCAAGTCTTCTTTTGAGATCAGTGGGTGCAAGCTTATCACCCATTAAACCATATCACTAATAGTAAGCTCCTAGTGAATACTGGGTCGTTCTGGTCCTTTGTGGGGGCAAACAGACAAAATTGCCAATTTCAAATGATCCGCTTCACTGGCCGTTAGCGCCCACAAAGGCCTGTAACTACCAGGAATTCAATAAAAGTTACCGTAAGCAAAATAGTCAAAGTCTGTACGCTGCTATGATGGGAAGCATTGGTAGAAGAGACAAAGACGGCTACGAGAACGTCATCTTACATATCTTCACGTTACTATAACTATTTGTGATTATTCCAGTTCTTAAAATGTAGAAAATGTTAACTAAGGTATGAAGCTGACATGAAAGTCGGGTAATTTTTTTTGTTATCATTGCAGTTTCTTGTTTTGCAGAGGAAGCCAAAAGAATGTACCAAACTGAAAAACACGTTTAAAGCGAAAAAAGCTCTTGTTTTTGCTCAATTAAATCTGTTGCTTTGTGACGTTCTTGCTGTCGCGACTCGAGTCGTTTCTTACGCTACCCAATTAGGGTGAACTCTGTTTAGAGGTAAAACGTGTCTAGCGTCAGGCATTACTTGAGGAGAAGTTGATTTCGAGAGAAGGGAAAACCGATGCATCCGGAGAGGTGCTCCTTTTATGACCCCACCTTTACTCTCCCAAACGGAGAATCGGAATTTGCCATACCTGCTTCCTGCTTTTCCTGGCTCGATGCGTTTTGATCGGATTTCCTCGTGTTGGAGTTCGTATCTGCGACGTCGCTTTCTTCACTCTCGCTGCTATCAAGAGTTTTAGCTCTTCTCCGTCGCCTTGCACCATCCCTGTCGGGAGAGCTCTCACTTCCATTGCTCTCACTTCCATGGCTGCCTCGACTGTCGGTGCTCTGAAAGCGAATAACGAATTCGTTGAAAATACGAAAAGTACATCGCAGGCCCGTCCATTCTAATAAGGCCTACTTTTGTATTAAACATGAATCCGAGACCAAGACTCTTCGATATGCTCCTGTTGAAACTCGAACATATTGAGCTTGGGCTACAAATTTCGACTCGCTGCTGGTAATATCTCCTGACGGTTTTTCTTCGGAGGTATCACTGTTTTTGAGCCCCTTACTCTAAACAAATCTTAACTCCAACGACTGCGTAAAAGCGAATTAGTCGAAAGTTAATGACATTATCACGAGGCGATGGAGAGCCCAGTACGGCCAGTCTTGGTGTTCTCCTACGTTTTTAAAACATGGCTTTTTTTTTTCACACAGCCTGTAAAGCATCCTCAGTCAGGAAATTGCTCGTGCAGCTTGTATAATTGTAAAAAAAAAGTAAAGTCTCCGCTTACGAGCCAGAAGGCTCATCAGGCCGGCGCTTATCTCCGGTTTCATTAGCATGAAGCGACTAGGAGTATTTATACTCCCCCCTGGATGGGATGCTAGTCCATCGCAGGGTTACCCCCAGCTTTACGCCGGTACCCATTTATACACCTGGGTGGAGAGAGGCACCGTGAGAGTAAAGTGTCTTGCCCAAGAACACAACACAATGTCCCCTGCCAGGCCCCGAACCCGGACCACTCGATCCGGAGTCGAGCGCACTAACCATGAGGCCGCACTAACCATGAGGCCACCTCTTGTATAATTGTAGGTCCACAATAATACTCTCAGCCGACTTGGTCTCTTCCTTAGCAAACCGGCACAAGAGAGTCTCACCTGATCAGACGTGTAATCGAAACAACTTGAACTTTCTTCTTCAGTTCCCCGTCCACTGCTTACAGAACCGAACGTGAAGCGCTCGGGTTCGGAGGGCAAACGATTGTGTCCAGGGACCTGGGGAGAACCACTAATCACGTCCTGGGGTAGTGGGCTGTTTGAAAGGACTGGGTAAGAAATAAATCGATGTTAGACATGGGCGTGCAATTCTGTTCGAGACGTGAACACCATTAACAAAAATACTCTTTTTAATAAAAAGACCCTTAAAAAGTTTCCCAGAAGAAAAGCACCAATGGTATTGAATACCCCTTTATTTATTTATTCATTTTCTTCACTGTCTTTGTTTTAAATTTTATTCAAACTCAAGTAAGATTACAAAAACGGTTCGAAAAGGTGAAAAGAAAAAAATAATAACAAGAGAGAAAATAACCGGGTAAACTTATACAAAAAAAAAAATAAGAACTGAGGACAGACATTACTTTTGATGAGAGAGTACGAACAGTTTTAATAAGGGCAAGATAGGCTGAGTAAAATTCTCCTGAGACGTAACAAGAATCTTCTAACTGTTAACTACTAGTTGTTTTGGAGAAAACAAGAACATTAAGAGGCTAGGCCGCGAGAGGGCTTGTTCTACCCCTTCTCTTTCTCTCAGCCCTGCATGTGAAGAAAACCTACTCGCAGGCCAGGGAAGAGAAGTTGCGCTGTAATCTTCTTTAGTTCGATATTTTTTAATGTATCACCACTTATCACTGCTTTCTATCTCCTTTTGATTTGTTTAACACCTCTAGTTTTGAAGATATTCTGAGCCATCTCGAACGTCATTCACATACAGTGAGCTAAAGAAAGCTGCAGTTTAAAATCCAAACGACCAATTTTAACATTCTTAGCACATGACAACACAAATTATAGTTATACTTTTTTTGTCGTCATTACCTTCTTTATCATCATCTGGCTTCCGAGCAAGACGAACAGGACTAGGCCAAGGTGATGCACTGGTGCTGCTCCCATCAGTGGTTGACAGATG
This sequence comes from Montipora foliosa, assembly GCF_036669935.1. Lineage (NCBI taxonomy): Eukaryota > Metazoa > Cnidaria > Anthozoa > Scleractinia > Acroporidae > Montipora > Montipora foliosa. The sequence goes on from NC_090871.1 coordinate 16,460,258, forward strand.
AACAGCACTGTCCTGACTGGATAACACCACAGAAATACCAGTCGACTCAGCCGTATTTTGTTTCACACTTTCTTCCTCTTCCACTCCACATACCACCATAATGCACTTGGGGCACGGTACAAGCCGGGTAACCAGGCGATGTCCTTGAACCGTGGTATTGTCAAGACCCGGGAACCAGTCGGTGATGAGGTTATCCATGTGTTCTGCAGTTATGGCAACTAAGCGAGCTGCAGACTGAAGGTTACTGTCTATCACAGACTTAACTTTGAAGCCAATCAGTTTAGAGCCCTCTCGACGGTCTGAGGAAGAAGATTGAGACAATTGAAGATCTAGATTTGTCACCATTAAACACCTTCTCGGGCGTTAGCCCGTCGACAGAGCGTTAATAGGGAATTTAAGATCTACAACGGTGACGGTCGACGAAAACGTCACCTCAAAACATAACTTGGCTCTATCATAAGTCTTTCGCGATTATTCAGTCTCGTTCACGTCCTACAATGTGGGCAAAGTATCCTAATTAGGGAATTTAAGAAACGACGACGGCTACGACTATGACAACGCCACAAAGCAATAATATCATTGGTTAAAAGAGCATAAATAATCGTGCTGCACGTGCAGCACGGATTTTACCAAGTATCTCAGCGGTCCTCTGCATAACGACGACGTGAAATCACTAAGGGCGCGTTCGATTGACCGTATTCCGGAATAGGAATACATGGAATAGAAGTTAGAAATCCTTCGCTATATCCACAGCGTTCTCACCAATTTTATTCTTGGAATGTGTACACACACTTTCCAAGCCGAGCGACTTGGAGTAATAGCAAAATTATTACAACTTGATAATATATTTAAAAATTATTCCATGAGCGCGCGTTGGATATGAGATGATAGATAGCTAACGAGGCGCGTAGCGCCGAGTTGGCTATAACCACTCTCATATCCAACAAGCGCGAGTGGAATAATTGTTTTATTAAAAGCGCCCCCAAAATATAGAAAACTAGACTACAATGAAAATAAAAAGGCCCAAAAAATCACGCATATGCTTGCCGTGTTTGTAGATCATGGTATAATGGCTCATAACCCATGATGGCTTAGCCAATCAAAACTCTCGAATTGCATTATCCAATGATCCAGTTTTTAATAAAATATAATATCTTCGGAAACGTTCTCGTAGCCGTGGTCGTCGTCCCTGATTAAGGAAAGTAATAGAGAGATTTAGGGTGTGTTCGATTGACCGTATTCCGGAAAAAGAATACATGGAATATAAGTTAGAAATCCTTCGTTTTTACGGAGATTCACATTAAAATTGTCAAACATCCGCTAAAACGCTATTTTAAACATATTTTTATTATCCTTGCTGCTTCGAAACGCGCCAAACATACCGTTTTAATCATCACTCCACGTATTCTTATTCCGGAATAGGTTCAATCGAACCCGCCCTTAGCATCACGTTAGGGAGTTTAAGATCTACGACGGCGACGTCAACGAAAACGTCACCTCAAAATATAACGTTGCACTATCGTGAGTTTCTCGCGGTTTGGCCATCTCGTTCACGTCCTACAATGTGGACGAAGTATCCTGAAAATAAATTGGTACGAGCGGTTTCAGAGCAAAAAGAGAGCACGAAAGATTCACATTTGAAAGCTCACGTTGTCGTCAAAACCTCATATTTGGTGATTTCACGTCGTTGTTGTGCAGAGAACCGCACTTTTATGTGCTAATATGCGTGCCGTCCTCTTTTAACCAATGATATTGTTGTTTCGCGGCGTTCTTGTTGACCACCGCGTCGCAGATCTTAAAGTCCCTATTTACATCTGACGCGAACGGCAAAAGTGACCATGATTTTCCCGCCATTTTTCGCGTTTGCCGGCTGCCGCTTGCCGTTTCTACGCGAAAAAAAAATCATTGAATATAGCGTCTTTTCCTACAAACAATGTTTAAAAAGACTCCCAAGTTTTTGTTTCTTGTTAACTAAATACTCCAGATTAATTAATATAGTCCATTCCGAGTTGACGTGGGTCACGCGAACATAAAGTCACAAGCTTCATTCTATTTTACGTGAAACGTGAAGCCCACGTTTGCCACTTCACGTAAACGTAATGCTCGATCTCTCGAAACCTCCCTTTGTTCGTTGGTCAGTTTACTTTAATTTATCAACTCAGTTAAAACTAATCAAATTCTCGGGTTTCGAACACCTACCCACGTAGCAGCACAGTTTGTTTAGAACTGAACCAACTCCATTATATGAGAATGCAGTCGAACACACAGAAACATTAAATTTCATTTCTCACGGGGATTTATAAGCCAAAAATTGTCGGTCGTGGTTGAAAACAACTGCTTTTCTAACTTTACTATTAACCTACATTTTTTTTGGAAAGATATCGGGCTTGAATTCGTTTCACAAGCTTGAAAATTGTAAAAGGGCAAAATGGTTACTTTTCCCCTTTGTTTCATTATTTAACACTTATGTTGTAACGTAAACCTTAATTCTCCAATAGCCCCTGAAACCACAATCCTTTTGGTCAAGACCAAACATAAAGACCGCTGGCCGGTTTGGAAACGTTAGAGATCGATATCCTTGGTGCTAACCAAAAGTATCGCAACCACTGGTAGTGAGAATAGAAAAGCATTTCTAACAATGATTCAGAGCGCGATTTAGAGCGCGTCAATATCCAATACCCAGTTTTAAATCGTTCGCAGGCCGACTGAGACATAAAAATGGTTTCAAGGGTTCTTATACGAACAGACTTACCAATACCATCTTTCTTTGTTCGGTTCAGTCTCTTTGGTCCTATCCTCCTCGTTTGTTCAAACTTCTGCATGCTGATGCGCACACCTGGCGTGACAACTTCTATGGTGGAGTAGCGTGACGTGTCATGGACCTCACGTCTGTAGTGCAAAGGATTAGCAATATCATCTGAAACACAAGAGGGGCAAAAGTTTTCTCCCAGAAGTGTAACTAAAAAGGAAAGTTCAAGACAGTTGATTCGATCAAACTCTGGAATGCTTGTTTCAATACAAACCTGGCGCTCCGTAAAATGACCGCCCTTCCAATTCACATATCCGAAGCAACTTGACGCCGAAACACGACAGCTCAACACCAGTCTTCCAGCATGACCACTCAGGCTGAGCAACAGAGGCTAGTTTCTCAATATCTCCTTCCTGTACAGGTCCCTCCGGAGACAGCTGACAACATGACTTTACCGCATCGCGGATTCGCTCATCTGGGATCACCCTACGAGAGAAAGAGCTGAAGCTCATAAAAATGCGAGCACGAATCTAATAAAATGTTTTCAATAGAAAGAGCTGATTCCACTGCATGCTCTCTTGGAAAAGATTGCAGTTAAGCGAGTCCACTCCTCTGCGACTGGAAACTACAACTGCTTTCAAGTAGCCAGCTGAAAATGTTTTAGCACCTCCAGTTTTTTTCCCATAAATAAAACCGTTTGAAAAGATTAAAAAGAACTCGAGGAAAGCGACACAAACTGATACCCACCGAGTGCTTATAAAACCTTCATGAAAATTACACTCCACTACTTCTGAACCTTTGACCGTACGATCCATTCAAGGCTAAGCCTTCAATCCCTACCTTGTGATGAGTCTGGGCCAGAATCCACTGGGTACATAAGACATCACATACTGTCTTCGAAGCACTCTGCCTTTCGTGTAAGCAGTCGCATTCATAGCTTGAGCAACAGCATTACTAACCCCAGCAGCCACAGGCTGGTTTGTGTCCTGCTGACTATCAGGGAGTAGGGAGGGGACCAGGAGGAACTCCGCGCTCCACGGCAACGCAACTTCAAACTTGCTTAACAAGTTTATGTACTGGCTCATCAGGTTCGCTGGGAAACGCTCGCTGCGGAAGATTTGGGACAAGTCGGATCTCTTCATTACACCTGGGAGAAAGTAAGACGACAAGCGGCTTAGTGATTTTGACATTTTCGGTTTTCTCGCATACTTCCGCTTGGAAAGTTTTCTTGAATCGGCTTGGGCCTCTGTCTTAATCGTCCGTTGCCATCCATTCGAAGAACAACTGTTTCAAGAAATCGCAACTTCCTAGCCCCTACTTTAATATTGCAGACGTGGTTGCTGAGGTTTTCTTCTCGCATAGTAGCACACTACAACGTTCTCTTGTAGGAATTTCTGAACTGGAACCCTCGTCAAAAGTGATGAGACACCACATGGTACTTGTTAAGTCCTTTCCCCTCAGCCCCCCCCCCCCCCCCTCCCCGACAATGTTGGGTTTTTCTACATCACAGCAGAAATCCCATTCAAGTTAACATTGAATACAGGAAATAGAGGGGGTGGGGTTGTTTGCCAGCGACACGAAAAATGTCCAGGCCCCATTTTGGCAAGGTGTCCTAAAGAGGATTTAGGAAGATTGTAGCCCTTAACTGTTCATAATGCATGGCAGCAAGAGTTAAGTTTCAACCGAACAATGGTGAGTGGGTAAAAAGCTCGTACCGTTGTTGATGTGTGGATTCACTTCTCGAATAGTGACCACATGAGCTAACATGTCACACAACCACTGAGGATCCAAGAAATACAGGTCACGCAAAAGTGGGTCGTCATAATGGAGCAACACTCCTAAAAAGGATAAAGGAAAAACAGGTTACAAAGTGACATCCACCACTCCTCAACTAAGGCATGACGAAGGAGAAAAGCGTCGAGTGTGGAATGAGCTGAGGCAGTCAGAGAAATAAGCCCAAAAAGACGTGAACGGGGCGGGGGGAGGGTACAGTTAAGTGCAAGGCGATGGGACCCCGACTACCTCCTATAAGTCTTCCTATCCGATCCAATGCTGGACCAGGTGACGAATGAATTTAACTTCACATGGTCATTAGTTCCTTTGACTTTGACATACAGCAACATGAAGAAAAGGATGCACACTTTGTTACTTCGAGTTTCTTCAAACACTCAGAAAATACTTAAGATGTAAGCAATCCGCACCATTGTCATGAAGGAAGCTTGTTGCCTGTTGCAACTCCTCTGGTCCTCGTAGATGCATTTTGTGTCTTGCAAGCTCCTCTTCTACTGCAGCACTGAAAATAACAACACCACTCGCGTCTGGGAATACAGAAAATTATCGTCACAGTGTCTCATAAACTTGGGTCCTTAAGTAAAGAGAAACATCTGTACTTACCCTTACCGAAAAAAAATACCGCTAATCCTTAAACTTACCTTCAATCTGCCAATCAGAATTTCGAAAATTACTATACACTGAAGTGGTGAATAGTAAATGTCTTTATTATATAAACACCAATGAAATACCAATTGAGCTTTCGCGTGAACACGTGATATCTTCACACGTGAAAAGAACACTGTTGCTGTGGTTGCGTATGAAAATCACGCCTTCCGATGCCTTTTGTGAAATGATTTAGTATTTTATTGGTGTTTATATAATAAATAGAATATTACATGGCCGCTTGGAGATACGAAATTTCTCTTCTCTTGTTGACGTTTCCAACACTCAAACAGCAATTCCGTATCTCTAAGCGGCCATGTAATATCCTCTATTTATTTTGTGTTCCAGCGAAAGACATTGACAACTCGTCTCATTACAAAGGGAAAATCATACCAAAACTGCTCTGACTTGAAAACAGGCGTTTGATCGTCACGATAACATCTCTCACGGATCACACCAACAGCTTCTTCCACTGCAATGTAACTGGCTGGAATGGGTGTCTTCAGCAAAGGGATTCGACTTCCTGTAAGACAAAACATGTAGCACGAGGTCAACGCAAAGAAGGCAAAGACCAAGCTTTCCAAAGTCTACTGCGGTTCCAGCTGTTGGCGGAAAAGAAGTAAGGGGAAGCAACCAATCCTGGTCAAAACTATTGAGACATTTTCAACTTCCTCGACTATCTATCTTATTAAATCTTATTAGTATCACCCAACTAGTGGACTAATGCGAATTCTGAATTTTGATTGGCTACGCTACTAGGGGACTATCAGTAATAGTCCTCGAGTAGCGAAAAGGGTGACGCTTTCTTTCGTTTTATTCTCAAATAAATATTTCTTCAACTTGCATTTGCTAAGTTTATTATTGCCTTTTCTGTCCGACTAGTTGGGTGATACTAAAACAATTAGACCCTTCGCCCTCAAGAGCCACCGGTCAATAGCCCATTCGGCTTCGCCTCATGGGCTATTGACCCGTAGCCCTTGCGGGCTACGGGTCTAATTGTTAATTAGTAATACTAAAAGAGTAGCAAGCGTTGAAAGAGCGCTCTGATTGGCTACCCAAATTCCAAATATCCTTTGCTATTCACCTCCGAGCAACTCCCGCGGGATCTGCGCCCGAAAACACTGTAATCGTTGCAGGAAATCATTTTAAAGTCATTTTTTTGTGCTATATTGTCTCACTGTTTTAGTATATACTAAAGTAAATATCCACCACTAGCCACCTCCACTTCGGTGAATAGTTGCTAATTGTTTAAGCTCCCCCTTCCTCCAAAAACAATGGTTGTATGCTTTTCTTTCTGGAAACATTCTGTCGAGTGGAACGGAAGGAGGGGACATTGTTCAACTCGTTTTGTCCAGGTTGTAGACTATTTCGTACTTCAGAATCAGGTTGCGATGTTTTCCAGTTGGAAAAAGTATCAACTACAAATTTCAACCTAAACCAGTTGGGGTTGAGATTAGGATGCAGCGGGCTCCTCAGTTCGAGTCCTTCGCAAGGCGAAGCCGCGCGAGAATTCGCCGGTGCCGTGGCAAAGTAAAATAAGATACCACGAGACCTTTTTCTTTGATCTCAAACGACGTCTTGTAGATAAGTTGTCGTAGTTTTTGGATGTTGTACCCAGTCCTACAGCTGACTTCGATCTTGGCCATCACCTTAGGCAAGCCTCGCTCCCGTGTGTTTATCACTCTCCCGCCAAACTCGGTAGAGATGTAGTTATCTGATATCATATTACTCAGATTTGTTAGATAATCTGATCTCCTGTCGTTGTCATCGAGGCAGTCATAGTGGGTACCTACAATAATGACTGAGGAGTCTGGTGCACGGGCCTATAAAACGAAGAAAAAGAAAAAAAAAGAAAACGCCCATCCTGAAAACATCTGTAATTTCTAAACGACGGCGTAGGGGTTTCTCACAAAAATGCCAAGATACCCAAGAACCATCTTTCAAGCCTCTCACTTCAGGATTGTGCGAATTGTTGGCAAATTCTTTGTCAGTAGCTCGAGGGAACTTTGAAGCTTGCAAGTACGTATGCATGTTGTGTATCATATTTCTACTTATAAAAACTCAGTAACGGTTCATTTATCATTAAGAAACAGTCACGTTTACTCACGAAATCGATTTATCCTCAAGCCGAAAAAGACGCATAGATTTAAACATGTTTGACCGGTGTCAATGTCGCAAGAACGTAAACAAGAGAAGTTTGAAAAACTTGACTTTTGTCAAATGGGTTTATTTAGTGCGAAACGGCATGAGGAAAACAGTGGGATCTGTGTAGCCTCCAAAATCAAGTGTTCCAATACGAATGAATATCTCCATGGAGATTTTAGAGCGGGAAAAAGAGGACGGGGTTTCTACTTCAAGTGTTACTTTAAATTCCCTTTCCCCAATTTTCGTGTGAACGCTTCGAAAAATATTTGAGAGGGCTTCGTTAGTACGAGAAGTATTCCTACGCATGTTTTAGGGTCTGTGGTACAATTAGCAACTTAAATCCTCGTTATCAGTCTTTGGACAAGACACTGAACGAGGCTAAAATATGGCTGACATGTGAGAACATCAACAGCCAATAAGAAAACGTACAATAGACATTCCGGCTTACCTGGATATTAAGCAGCCACGGTTCAATCCCACTGACTCCTCTTTCGCCATCTGTCACCTTCCACATGGCGATGTACAATGAACGATGCGAGAGAAAACACTGATGTGTGGCATAGTACTCGCGCTGAAAGACAAAATGTCATCTAGGCTATCAATATCTTCAAGGGCATAAAATTTTCCAACCCGGTTCAGTTAGCTGAACGTAGGACTACCTCAGGGGAGGTCGTGGGTTCGAACCCTGGACGGACCAACCCTGGGGACACTCAAGGACTATACACCTTTGGCCCCGCCGGCTTCACATCTCTTTGAAATAATAAAATAATGTGGGACCTTTAAGAATCCACTCATTGTTCCAAAACGGTATTGGAAGAAATGCCCAGAGTTTCGTCCTGACCCAGTTCTGGACGGGGGTATCTATAGCTCCTTCAACTGGTTGTAGACTGAATAACAAAGAGTGCGACCAAAATACCCCGAACATCATTACAAGTTAGTCCAGAAAAGCACTGAGGGGAGAGGCTCGTAAATGTACTTCTTTTCTTCGGTAATCTCGATAATTGGGAGCTCAATTACGAGACATTTTTGAGCCACGAACGGCAAGCGCAAGTGAGCCGTTTTGTTTTTTAACTTGTCTCATTTAAGAGTCTCAGTATCTTTCCTCTATCAGAGACGCCGACCAGTTTAAAAATCTGATAGACTGCTATCCTGGCATGCCAAGTATTCAACCGGTTTCCGTCGATCGCTCAAAAACGTCTCGTGTTTAAGATCCCTATTAATAGACACGTTTTTACCGCCAGGGATTAATTAACTGCTTCCCTCACCTGTCCACCAAAGTCCCAAGTACTAAACTTGATACTCGGTCTGTTATCTGCTCGGCCGAAGGCAAAATCAGTCTTCTTCGGATAAATCCAGTCACAAACATCCACTCCAACAGTGGAGATGTTGACATCAGGTTTCTTTCCACGACCTAAAATAACAAGAAGTCAAGTTAAAATAAAGTAAACCGTCGTTCCTCATTGCCAAGATTTTGTGGAACGCATTGACAAGACAAGATGTATGAGACATTTTCTCAGTTGTGCATGCATGTTGAAAACGGAGATGTTCTTTGGTGATAATTTTGTTTGTTTTTTTCTAAAATTAAGATCGAACTTATGTTCTGTTAGGAGTGTTCATGCTTAGACCCGGACACCAAATGGGAATACCCCGTATTTTAGGCTCGTGAGAAGAGATGACGGCGAAGAAACGAAGGAAATCACTTCTCAACGATGTGGTCAGAATTCATATCGAGGTTCTTGCTAGAGTGGTTTTCAATTGAGTGTCGAAAGTAATTTGCGAATTGCTTTGGTTTATAATTACTTCATTCAGTGATTGGTTCAAAGTTCTCGCGCCATTTTTTTCAACCCATCAGAAGTGAAACCAAAACCAATCGTGGCTTTCGTGTGCACATTTTGCCGCGCTTTGTGTCGGCTACGTGTAATTTACTTCGAGTTTTGATAGGTTTACTGGATTGTCCCCGTGCTTTTTGATTGGCCAAAGTAATTACTTTGGTTTTGGTTTTACGACACTCATCCATCGTTAAATAAAGTGTTTTTCTTCTTCGTCACACGTTAAAGCACCAGGGCCAACTTGCTCGAAGCAGGATAAGCGCCATACATTAGTTAAGGAGCATGAAAAGGTTTTCACAGTATTTAACGCTGGTCAGCGTAAACCAAGCTCGCCTGAGATTTAAAATGGAATTTTCCCAAAAGTCACAATCCGTGATGGAATGCCACCAATCAGTCAGTTTACAGTATTATCTGTTTTTAGAACAGCTACAAACTGCATTTATTTTGTGGCATTGCATTCTGTGTCCGATCCATACTTTTGCATCTAGCAAGAGCAATGAATCCTGCAGCTACACGGTTGCGACTAATCAGAGGCGCTCTGGTCACCAGGCTCAATCTGATCGGCCATTATTTGGCGGGATCTATATTCTAAATTTAGATAATACCGTCAACTGAAGGAACCAGCCAAAATGAGAGAGGTCGTGGATTTCGAGCTTTGTACAACAGGTCAATCAAAGTTCTTTTTGGAAGCTTTCAAGCCCAGCACTGATTTGGCTGTACACAGTCAATGCAAACCTCACCGATAGTTGAATTGCTTCTTCTTTTTCTCAGTTTTCTGTCGGTCCATCCAACAGGTGGTGAGTTCTGATAGCTCCCTGTCCCTTCTTGTCTCAGCTGGTTTAGAAGTGTTGTTTTGCCGATGTTTGCAACGCCGACAAACATGAGTTTCATACTAGGGTGCGGCTCAGACCTTAAATGAAAACAGAGGCGTCAGCCGAGGATGTCTCTCTGGTTTGCCCGGGGGAAAGGGGGGGAGGGGGGGGAGAGGGGTACTTGGGTATGTGCCGCTGGTCTCTCAGAACCCCTACCCCTTTACCCCCATCTAAGTCACTTTCGGGTAAAATGTAATTTTAGCGACCCCAACTTAGTTACTTTCTGTTTATGCATAAACCTTACGTAAAGCCTTTTAATTGTAATTTCAAAACGGAATGCAATGCGACTACCGTGGTAAATAATAAATCAACAGCGCTACAGTTCTTTCTGTAACAACTTAATTTTACCGCGAATTTTTCCATTTTTAAATCCCACTAGCCAGACTTTCTTACCCCAAAAATCCCCACAATTTGCGGCCCCATTCTAGTAACTCTGTCGGGAACCCTGTTAAAAATGCAACCTCATTAAAGTCAATTCAGTGGTGAAAATGCCACCCCATCCAGCGGCACACCCCCATTAGCCCAATACAAGAGATTATGAAGGTAAGAGAGGTAATCCCTCATATTGGCCCTATTCCCACCGTAATCCCTCTTAAGTTATTTTTAGATCTCCTGCAAGATTCGGTATTCCCACGAGGGTTAACTGATAGCCAATCACATGTCCTCATTTTTACCAATGTTGACAGCTGAGCGAATTCCCACGCAATGATTCGCGTCGTTCGCAAAAATGGGGACATATGATTGGCTGTCAGTTAACCCTCGTGGGAATGCCGGATCTTGCAGGAGATCTAAAAATACCCTAAGAGGGATTACGATGTGAATAGGGCCAATATGAGGGATTACCTCTCTTACCTTCATACTCTCTTGCCCAATAATAGGCTGGTTTGCTTCCCGACAACAAAAGGCAATTGGGAAATCAGAGATCCAGGGAGGATTCGAACCTGCGAACTCCAAAACACCGGTTGGATACGCTACCTTACTCTACCCCAGCGGATGATGTATCCTAGCGACCTTACCTAGCGACAGGAGTTCTCGTGCTAGCGCAAACCGATCGGTGTCACGGAGGTCGTAGATTCGAATCCTTCCCGGGGGCCCGTTTCTCGAAAGTCCCGAAACTTTGCGGGCCATTTTCGGGTGTCACAATTCCCTTTGCATCTCAAGAACGGAGAGGATTTAAGTCGTCAAACTTCAAAGTCATTTTTCTTTTTGCTACCTTGAAAACATGTTAAAAGATCGGCTCTCCAAAACAAGCTGTTGGCATTTTCACAAATAGCTTTACGCATGTTTACGGGCCCGAAAAGTTTTCTGGACTTTCGAGAAACGGGCCTCCGGGCTCCGATTTTACAGTTGTCTTTTCGCCAGGTCGCCAAGCATCAGAGAAGAAGAATTTGTCCAGGGACACAAACATGGCAAGATTTACCTTTCTAGGACTGATCGAAGATATCCAACAACGTCTTTGGTCTTCTTCCTCTCAAGCACACTCGGTTCAATATCCTGAAGCTGAAGTCCTTGATACTGAAGATCCCATAACTCTGATAGCAACCCAACCTCTGGGGGGAGGTGTGTAATTTTTGTCCTATTCAAGTGCAATGAGCCCAGCTTGGAGAGGACCCTGATGTCCCGCGGCAAAGTCGCGAGTTCACTGTTTTCGCTAAGTGTTAGGGATTGTAAGCTCGGATAGAGAATGCTAGGGCCTCTGGACTTTGCAGCTGTGCTTTCTGAAAGAGTGGCGGCGGATACCGATCGATACCGCGGTAGTAGAAAATAGATTTCTACAAGTTTGTTATTGTTAAGGTCGAGCCTTTTAAGATGCGGCAATATTCTATGTTTCGAATGACGGCACAGCCGCACTTTCCCGCTTAGGTGCAGTCCACTTTCCGCGCTTATTCTCCTTTGCTTAAGACTCGGCCGCTGACCTTCAATAACGCTGTAACACCTATGTTCCGAAACATTTCCGTAAATAGCGTTTTCCGCAATCGGATAAAAAGAAGTCAGATTATTGTAGGACAAATCCAAGGTTCCCAACGAGGTTGGAAACAAAGCTAACGATGGAACATCAGAGATGTGGTTATTCGACAAATTCAACGTTAAGAGATTCGTCGCTAAACAAGACAAGCCAAGAGGAATCTTTGCTATTTGGTTGGAAGATAAGTCAAGCTTTTGCAGCGAAGATCCCTTGGTAGGTTCGAAGTCTTCCTCTTCTGAATCGGAATCCTCGATTTCATCTCCATGATGTGTTCCCCACAATTGACTATGGTGAAACATCTTTACTGGGTGTGGCTGCTTAATATTGGTTTCACTGCTAGGCGTGTTGGGTGATTTGTTCTCCAAATTTCCATTCACTTGCCTGTCAAGAAATAAGGATGCACATTAAAAAATAGTAAAAATATGCCAGAAAAGAACCAATTAAATACACCAAGTAGATCAATCGCCTCAGAAATTCAGTAGCGAAATAAGATCTGGGCAAGAAATACTGAAAACTTCACATTCTAATACATAGCGGACCGGAAAAAGTTGTTGATCAAGAGGCGCGTTTACACGACAGAGGAAAAATAGCACGGGTCCGATAATACGTGGAACGGTCCCATTCACTTTTGTATAGAAATAGTGAACTTTTATCCGTTCCGCTACGGGATCATACCCCCCCCCCCCCCCCCCCCTTCCCAAATGACCCTCTTCAAAATGTTGCATTTTCTTGCAAACTGACGTGTCTGGCCGGCAAGTTCTGACAAAAGGAAAGCGCCTAAGATTAAGTTCATTTCTTCGAAGTCTCAAACTTGCTCCGGCTACTATGGTATCCAGAAAATTCGCCCCATGAACAATTATTCCAAGAATGGTAGCTTTCAATTCAAAGTTCTAAACGTCTCACGCAGTATTTTTTTAATTTAAGCAGAAGACCTGATTTGAGTGATTTTCAAGGATTTGATATGAAAGGTCAGGGACACTGAACAAAGTAGGAGCGAAATGTCCCTGACTAATTATCTAGGGAGCGAATTGTCTGACACTCGTCTTAAAATAGCGCTTGGACGCATTGCACTTGTTACAAACGGTTCTTTCGCTACATAGCGGGCACTGCAGTGAATGGTTGGAAAACGGGGCTGAAAAGGTCTTGCTGGCTTCACAATCAAAACACAAATTCTTAAGTCTTTGCCACAACTGACGGAATAAAACGTTCAACAATAGAGAACTGACCTGACATCCAAACTATCCTTGCTTAAAGAAAGTAGCTTCGCACGAGGGAGTGTGGAGGGTTTTCCATGATTTCCAGAAGTCCCCTTTCGTTTGATCTTTAAAACCGGCAACTTCTTCACATAATTACCCTTCAGATCTAAGGTTTTCAGCGCGGGAGCGATCCACATTTCAAACGGAACAGTCTGTATGTCGTTGTGAGAAACATTCAGGGATTTCAGCATCGGCAGTTCAAACAGACAAGTGGGAAGAGTTGCCAATGAATTATGATGAAGCTCGATTTCTTCTAAGTGTGGACAGTTCCAGCCCGACTCGGCGTACGTGAAATCCTGACAACTTTCATCGAATGTATGGTTTTCATGAATATTCTCGCACGAACTGTAGGGTTTGCCAGCCTTTAAACTGTTCGTTGTGCACACATCCTTCTTACCCCCAATCCAATCACAAGGCAGACCGCTGAGCTCATTTTCCGACACATTCAGTCTCTTCAAACCTGACAACTGGAACAAAACAATTGGCAACTTTGAAAGTTTGTTGGTTGAAATATCAATTCGGGTGATGGTCTTAAGTGAAGGATGCAGAGGACCACTGAATTTTTCCTGATATGGGTTTATTGTGCTGGCAGCTGTAAGGATCCACTGTTTCTCCAGCTTTGCGAGCTTCATGCCATTCCACAGTACCGACACAGGATGTGCTTTCAGCCTCCAGATCTCTTCGGGGCTGCTGCTTGTTCTCGATGGATGCAACTTGTGTTCTTGATCCACCTGAGCGCCTACAAAGTGGTAAAGTCATTCAATAAAAAAAGTTACGTCACCGGCAAAACTCGGGTACCATAACTTCTTCCAAACCATTAAAAAGAGCTTCAAAAATTTGCCAACCCATGCAAAAGGGTCCGGACAATTTGCGCGGTAGCACACCCGGGCGACGGGGGGGGGGGCACTCCCTATAATGCCTATAAGGGGAGGCTCCGCCCGAAAGGGGTCCCTTTTTCACGCTTCAGGTATATGGAAGGGTTGGGATTTTACGAGTCGAAGTATATGAAAGGGTAGGGAAATCTCTCATTTAGGTATTTAAAAGGGCCTTTTCATGAGAGGTAATATCGTTCATTAACTTCATTCTAAGGGCAAGAAAGGGGATGCAGTGTTCTTAAAGGAAACCTCCACTAAAACAAGAATACAACTTCAAAATATTTAACATAATCTTTACAATCAAAATTGTTCAAACGTTTTCCAATGGAATCGTTTGTATCCGAAATAAATGAATTTCAAGAACGCTTGTTTTCGTTTTCAAATTTCCTGGGCGCCGCCATCTTGAATAATTGTGACGTGTTGTGGGTTGCTCTTTTGTATTTGCACAACGAGCTTTTGTTTTAAAACAACAGGGCAACCATGACACGTCACAATTATTCAACATGGCGGCGCCCGGGAAATTTGAAAACCAAAACAACCGTTTTTAAAATTTATTTATTTCGGATACAAATGCTCTGACTGGAAAAAGTTCGAACAATTTTGATTGTGAGCATTAGCTCTGTTATTTCTGCTTCATTACAAACAGCATTGTTTTGGGTGGGGAAGGGGGACCGACTCAGTTATTCTCAATAGTCTTTGTTGTTGTTGAACCTCACTGGTCAATAGTAGATAGACCTACTTTTTCGTAGCCGTTCAAATTCCTGCACGGTTCTGTGCATCCCGGGTGAATGTGAATTTTAACACGGGGAGGCTCCGCCCCGAGGTCCGACCCCTTACCCTTTTATATACCATTTTTGGCGGAAAGTAGGAAAATAGTACCCCTTTCACAAACCTACTTAAGAACAATGCTTAAAGGGAACCTCCACTAAAACAGGAATATATCTTTAAAATAGTTAACATACCGTTCAGCATTGTTTAGGGGGAAGAGAGAGACCCGCAACAAGAAGATTAACTTTGTTGGAAATAATTTGTTTAGATATGGAGAAGGAAGTAAAAGGTGTCTCAACCATTTTGCCCAGGATTGTAGGTCTTCAATCTTATATATACTACATAGGTCTAAAACCTATGACAGGGACTTAATTTAGGATTAGCATCAACAATAGGGTTAGGGTTAGGGGGAATTGTGTTACCGTCCAAAAGTACGAAACCTAAGATTAATCTGAACAATTTTTGTCCAGGACTGTAGCTGTTGCTGTGACAAACAAGGTCGTGTGGTGATATGTGTAGTGCAGCACTTCTCAGGCCACACGATGATACTGATGCATGCTAATGCAGGCATATGATACAGATGATGATGAAGGTGTTATGGCATTTGACACGGGTTAGCATTAAATTTCAGCCATAAACATGCATGGCAGTAAAGGCCTGTATGGCTACTGTGCCAAAAATTTGCACACACAGCACTTTTCACAGTCCCATGTAAAAAATGGTGATCTTAAAATTTTTCTCTGACTAAAAATACAAACAGACCCACGTAAATGCAGCCCTACATGGAACAAAGTGATCCCACGCAATTTGATAGGAAAGTTGAAGCTAAATTAAACAAACCTTTTTCCAAAACGTAAAGGCTTCAAGTATTGACTATCGAGTGTTGGCTAAACATTGTTTTGAAATCCACAGAAAAACGAGCATTGATTGTTTTCACGCATTGGCACCTTCAATGACATAAACGTACCTTGTTGAAGAAGACTTGTTACCACGTCAATGTTTTCAGCAATGATGGCAGAATTCAAACACTTATGCTCAACATCTTCTGCTTCATTGCTCAACAATAACTTGATCATTTCCAGATCTCCCTGGGCACAAGCAGTCTCTAGGGGTGACAGGGCAGATTCAAGGTTATCAACAGGTGGAACGAGATCACCCTGATCCTTGTGCTGTTCTGCATTGGACGTAAGATTCACATCTGCACCATGTTTTATCAGTACACTAACAACTTCCCTGTACCCTACAGTGACAGCATCATGAAGAGCAGTGTGCCCAGTTACAGTCTTTGCATTTAAAGGAGGACTAAGAATTGCATGACATGGCCCAGCACTGAAATAAAAGGTATTTAAAATTAGCGTTATTTAACTGCTCTGAGGTCAACATTGGAAAAGTTTACCCAATGCCTTCATTACAGCCAGTGATCGCAGGCATACTAGCAGAGGGTGGAGTCAAATGTGAATGGCTGCAGGAAGTGACGAGTTGAAGGCCTTTCTAAGGGAAGCTGCTGACACAAGGAATGCAGTCTTATGTTAAAAGGTTTGGTGCATGTCCAGAGGGAGTGTCAAGAATTTATGAGTCAATGAGTCAATGAGTCAATGAGTCAACGAGTTATTGCAGTTAATTAAACCATAAAATGAAAGCTAAAATTTCAGAGAGTGCTTAGGCCTAATCACTGAAACGAGGGCTTAGGCTTAATCAACAAATTATTGCTATATTGACTGCGAGTCCATTGACTCATGACTCATTGACTCATTTGACTCGTAAAACATGCGTTCTCGTCCAGAGGAAATGAGGCCTTCCACAAAGGGCCAGTTCATAGACAACCTCACAGAGTGGACAGAAAAACCACAAACCAAAAGAAAATGACAGACAGGAAAAGACAGAAGGATCTGACAGTGAGAGCAGCCAGGGTGGCAAGCATTCCTACCACGATGAAGCTGGATGACTGACTGAATGAATCAAATACAAAAATAATGCTACATGTATGTAGCTGACCACCATACATATTAAGGATACCTACAAATGCATAGGAACCTGTTTAATTAGGTAAAATAACAATAACAATAATAATAAATAAATATTAAATAATTATTTAATTAATTGTCGAGTCTTCTAGCACTGGGGCACTATTTGGGGACACTAAGTGGTACATGTACAACGAAATCAAATCAACTGTTGGTTTCTGAGTGAGCCATAAGGATCCCTCAGGTTCACAAATTTGTACATGCTCACAGAGTTCCTGCTTATATCCATGTTTCAAAAACTCATTAATAATTCATGAGCCTAACGGCCTATCAAAACACCAATAAAACGTCACGTGCATGAGCTTTATATCCTAATAAAACACTCCTTGTTAGTTTTCTTTATATAAAAAAATACTCATAAGGCATAACTTGTTTTTTGTTGTTTGCTAATATTCTCCTCTTACAATTGGAACCATTGTTCTGAGTCCAGGAGGACACACTTTTTGTGGAATGTTTTTGAAGCCATTCAAAAAACTTGCAGCACATGTTTTATCGGGTCTAAAAGCACCTGGCTATGCCCCATGTTTTTAAACCCGATAAAACACTGCTGCTTGTTGTTTAAACATTACAATTCAGTTACAGTACTGTTTATCTAATTCAAACAAAAGAAAAAAAGTTTGAGCCAATCTTCCAAGACAGACACTGTATTTCATAAATTACATGTACAGTCCAATAAACAACTGTCTATTTCCTGGTTAGTGTGTCACTGAACATTCAGCTTTGTTTTTATGAGTTAAGGCTAAACGCGCGTGTTGTTTACGTTTAATGTTGCCCGCGCACTCCACTTGAATTTATATGTCGCAAGGCTCGTTGTGTAGAGCGTTTGATTTAAAGTCGTGTAATCTAAGATTTTCAGTTGTGCAGAAACAACCAAGCTAACCGGTTGTTCACCATGTTTGCTAACCAGTTATTCGCTAAAGTTTTACCGGACCGTTTGCTACAGAGTATGTCAATTACAGAGACAGTCAAGAGGTAAGGTTTCAGTTAGTTTCAAAGTTTATTTGCGTTGATTTTCTGTTTCTTTTAAACATTTATAAATTCTTTGTATTTTAGATCGAATTGTCTTCAGTGGTTAAAATTCTCTGTATTGGCATGTTTGGTCTTTTGTTCAACGGAACAGTTAGTACTAGGGCATCAGAGCCCTACTATAAGACAAAGACATTAAACCTATATATAGTTACAACTATTATTATTACTTACCACTTATGACCACTGTTTAAAAGTCGATCCACAACCTTAACAAAGCCTCCTTGTGCTGCAAGATGAAGAGCAGTCAAACCACTGCTAGTGCTGACACTTGTGTCAATTCTGTTACAGGCCATTGATTCCTCACCATCCCTGACAAAATTTTAACACTTAATCAAACCCTTTGCATAAAACAGTTCTTCCACAGAGCACTGCAAATTTTATGAAACCAAGCTGAGTAATAATTTGATTGTGTTGGAGAGATATTTGATCCCAACAATATCAAAATAATAAAATTTCACTTGGCAAGGAAAAAAAAAACACAGCAAGTTAAAAAAGATAACAAAAGCAGCAGACCGATACATGTAGGCAAGCAAAATTATAAGATTTCAATAAAACCTTATTGTACTGCTCTTCAAACCAATCAAAATATGTCAATATTTGTATATAATTATGAGTGGAAGACCAAAGAGATGTAGCTAAATTTGTGAATTGTCATTGGGAGGCGTGGTGGCCTCATGGTTAGTGTGCTAGACTGCGGATCGAGTGGTCCGGGTTCGGGGCTTGGCCAGGGACATTGTGTTGTGTTCTTGGGCAAGACACTTTACTCTCACGGTGCCTCTCTCCACCCAGGTGTATAAATGGGTACCGGCGAATTTAATGCCGGGGGTAACCCTGCAATGGACTAGCATCCCATCCAGGGGGGAGTGTAAATACTCCTAGTCGCTTCATGCTACAGAAACCGGAGATAAGCGCCGGCCTGATGGGCCTTCTAGGCTCGTAGCAGACTTTACCTTTACCCATTGGAAAGCAATTACATGTATGAGGAAGAGAGGACGTAAAGTAGTTTTAAATAGTAGAGCATTACACTGGCACAGCAGAGGTCATGGGTTCGAATTTCATTAGAGTCACCTGAAATTTTCAGGTGTCTACATGTATAAGAGACAATGCTTAAATTGTCCAGTTAAGTGCAATGATCACTTAATTCTACCTTTCGTAGTTTAGCAGCCTTCTCAAAACCGCTCGGTCAATTGCTCAATGAGCTGCCTCCTCAGAAAGTTTGACCGTCTCCTTTCAGTCAGAAAAATTAATGTCTTATTTTATTACGATGAGAGGAGAAAGAAAAAAACCCAGACACAACACATTTTTGTCTCTAAAGTAAAGTCACTGCAGATATTATAAAAGCTTGAAAAAAGCTTGAAAAAAGCTTGTTTGATGTTTGATGTACAAATGCACGTCTGCAATATTTTTTTGCGTTGTGCACATGAAATGTTTATTTAACTAACATTCCTGTATTTCTTATCAGACTCCATGTAAGTGTCAATTCAATATAATTATGTGAAATTTCGTCACTTTAAATCCCCCAGACTGCACAATTAAAATTGGATCTGTGAGTGTCTAAATTAGAAAATTCCCTAGCCAAGCGAAGCATGCCCCCAGACTCCCCTAGAAGCCTGCGTTCTTTGCGCACTCGCTTGGGTGCCTCTAGCACCAAAACCGTCTCGACTTTCCTTATGACCTGCTCCCCAAAAACATTTTGAGAAGGCTCAGTTTAGTACTACTATTAGACTACCACCAAAGCAGGGGGCCAGGAGGTGTCTGATCCTTACGTTGTAAAAGAAAGATGGCCTCCTGATCGATGTCTGACTTTTGAGTCTCTTCGCCAATTTTTAAAAGGTAACATAATGTAAACCACATAGCTGAAAGTGCTACTATGAAGAAAAAATCACTTCCATTTCCCCCCCTCAGATTTTGAAAGTGTTATAATTGCTTAACATTTGACTGTCAAAATTTTGAGCTTTGATTTTTATCTAATGGCTGTTTACTTTGAGTGTAAGTTTTAGATTTTTCACAGTCTGCCATTACTCACGTTTCAAACTGACCCACTGAACCTCAGAGGGTTGGATCTAGGGAAAAGTGATGTCATTTACTCACTAGCTTAAATTTCAGCATGTAAACACACTTTATTGTACATGTACAGTACCGGTATATGGAAAACACAAGTTTAAAAGTCTGAAAGCCAAAACTCCCATGCTACATATTAATTCATCCACATACACACGTGTTGCATTCTTCAGCTATTGAGTCTTTGATGTAATTTTCTCCTAGATCCAGTTCTCTCGAGTAATGGCAGACCACTAAATAGGAAAATTCCAGTCAAAATAAACAATAGTCTTTTTGAAATCAAGGCTTAAAACTTGGATCACTTAATAGTGTTTAGTAAATATAGTTTTGAAATCCAAAATCCAAATAAAAATAAAAATTGATTTTTGGTCATAGTGTAGCACTTTAAAAATTTAGAATATAACCTTAACACTTACTTTGGAACCTGTAGAAGAATCTTGACAATTTCCTCAGATCCCTCCCCTGCTGCGACATGAAGAGCAGTTGACCTGTCCATTTTGCTTGGCACATTAATTGTTTGTGGCATTGCATGTGCAATCAGTCCGACCAACTCCACATTTCCACTCAAACATGCAGCATAGAGCGGAGTGATTCCAGTAAGTGTGTTTGGCGAACCATCCGCTCCCTTACTGAGTAGAAGTTTTACCACCTCTAGATGGCCACCTTGACAAGCTCTGTAGACAATAATTATTGCAATTGCAATGACATTGAAAAAAATATAATTAGAGAGAATGTGTGGATGTGAGTTCTCTAGCTTTGTCTATCAAAGGGGTGCTTTTCGAGGGCCAAAGGCACAAGCTTGTGGGAGGGGGCACCAGAAAAAATTTTCAAATTTGGGCCTCTTAGAATGCATTTCCTGCCTTCTGGAGCACAAATTAAGGTATTTAAACAAACCACTCAATATATCTGTCATTAAATTTTGGCTTTTTTGAATACTTTGAGTTCTTTTGGAAATTCAGTTGACAGCAAGACATATTTTGGGTTTTGAACAGATATTAATTTTATTAAATATAGCATGACATAGACCCTTTAAGGCTCCTTTGCATTCTATACAGCTGCGTAAAATGTACCGTATTTACCCGCGTATAAGTCGACCTTTTATGGCCTCAAAAGAAGCTCCAAAAATCGCCCTCGACTTATACACGGGTCAAAGATTTTGAGCCAAGTTCCAGCTAAGTAATTTATTCAAAATTAACACAATCATGTTGTCTTGTGCATAACAAAGTTCAACACAGTGGGCAAAAATGACAAAAGACTTTAAAATGAATGTAAGCAATTCCATTTGAAATGAAACAGGATTTGTCCAACTTATAATGTTGAAGATACTCACCAGCACAAATATGAAATAGACACTGGAAATTTTTGTTTTCCAAAGGTGGAAAGCTCTTAAAAGCATTTCTGTTTCTTCAAATAAAATGCGATCGTTCAACGGCTTAGTAACCTGACGCAATACCTCCTGTTTGCATGCAAGCATCGTCACTCGTGTTGACTGAAAATGCTGGTTGGTAACGATTGTTTTTCATTCTTAATACAAACCTAGCTGATTTAAATGCTTTTGCAAACTTCATATTGTTTGGTTTATGAGTTTTGCTTTGTTTGTCATGTGAGAAATTACAAGTCAAGGACCAATTAAACCTTGCACATTTTCGCATCGTTCGCAAGTTACACTGTATTTTCAAAGATTGACTCCTGCCTCTGTGATGTTGTGCTTATCCTCTAAAGCCCTTTATCCTTGAACAACGAAACAACGAACAACGATTTTCGGAGAAACTCAAGGACAAAATGCCCGCATATACAACAACTGCTGAGCCACAAAACCATTAAGCGCTTGAGACCCTGATTTTTTTTGTGTATGATCCACATTTTCAGAAATCGAAGAATACAAGATTAGTGTCCCATAAACATTTAACAAAGATATTAAGAAATTGCTTTTTTTGCAATCAAAAAAGGGGGGGTCGACTTATACACGGGATAGACTTGTACATGGGTAAATACGATAATTTCATACGTCATGACCAAAAATGTCATCTTGTCACCCTTCAATCAAAGGTACCTGTAGTTAGCAAATCAGGCAGCTTACACCACATACTGGATTGCTGGACCGCTGTCTCAAAAACTGTGCGAATGTTTCTCATGTTACTCGTAAAATTTAGGGTAATGTCTAAAGAAAAGTAGACGGCTAGTTCACATGCAATTGCCAGCGAATTTCGCTGGCCGCCAGCTCTTATTGAAAACCCAGCTGATCTTGTTGTAAAAACATACAAATGCAGCTGATGTTACGAAAAATGGTCGTCGCACGTTGCTTGACTTTCTAAGACTTATTTCACATTTTTAGGAACTTAGACAAGGCGCTAAGAATTCTTATACTGTGTAATTACCATAATAACAAAAATTATTAGACTTTTTAGAACATTCGAGAATTCGGTGGTAACAGAAAAGTATATGAGCAGGAGAGTCTAAGCTGAAAGGTTATTATTAATCTTATTAACTATGTACTAACTAGCTGTTCACAAGCTGGGGATTTTGGCAGCAATGTTTATTCAAGTGAGATGGAGGTTGTGTATTGTCATGAGATAGAGTCTGTGGATAATTGTGGAGGCCGGTGGCTAGCGGTGGATATTTACCGAGCCGCAAAGCCACCGAATAGTTGTTTTGGTATATACTAAAACAGCGAGATAATATATATACAGCACAAAAAATTAATTTGGATGTTTTCTTTACTTGTCACGGATGCAAATCGGGACGCCATTTTTTCCTGAGTTACTCGGAGGTAAATAGCACAGGATATTCGGAGTTTGACGAGCCAATCAGCGCCCACGTTCAACGCTATCCACTGTTTTAGTATAGTACATGTATATACTAATTAATTTTATCATTACTGATCTGAGAGGGCTAAAAAGCCTAGCCCTTTGCAGATGCCACTACATACACAGCACTTCCTATGCAGTTACATTGTATAACAGATCCTGACTACAGTATTGGTATGACAAGCAATACTAGTTGAGTGATAAAAGTTGTCAACTCATGACTTACTTATAAAGAAGAGTGGTTCCGCCTTGGTAAAGCTTGTTGACGGTAGTTGTACTGGCCTCTGCTATGAGCTCTTGGACTCTTGGTAAATCACCCAAAGTACAACAGCGAAACAGTTCTGAAAAAAAAAAAAGTGGAACGTGAATCAAATGACTTCAGCACAACCAAGGACAAATGCATCAATAATGCCTCTTCAGATGTACTACCGGTAAACAAATACCAAATACTGAATTGCAAATAGCACAGTTCCATGTGATAGCTCTGGAAGCATAATTTAAAATAATCATGTATGGTACCTGAGCCGCTGCTACAAGGTCCATGCATGTAAATTGATGGTGACAATGGACTTATTATTATTCATTTAAAAGTGTCAAGTCTTCTTTAAATTTAGACAACTTGCAAAGTTTACAAACAATAAATTATAAATATTGTGAAGTCATGAGATGGAGTCTGTGGATAATTTATCATTACTGACTTCATCTGAGAAGACTAAAAAGCCTCTAGCCCTTTGCAGATGCCACTACACTGTACACACACAGCACCTCCTTCTCTGCGGTTACCACAGACCATGACTACAGTGTTGGTATGATAAGTTGTAGTTGAGTGATAAAAGTTGTCAACTCATGACATACTTAATTATAAAGAAGAGTAACCCTGCCTTGGTAAAGCTTGTTGACGGTAGTTGTAATATTTAGTTGTAACAACTATAGTGTAGGGCTCTAATTGGGAACACTAAACAACAATTTGAATTAAGCTGGCTTGATTCCTAATTATTAGAAATAATTAAAAACAAATTTAACTCAAATCAACTGAAATCAAGCATTGGTTTTTGAGGAGAAGGGAAAACTGGAGTACCCAGCTGAGGAAAACTCTCGGGGCAGAGTAGCGAACCAACAAACTCCATTCTCATATGGAACTGGGTCTGGGAATCGAACCAGGGCCACATACCTTGAGATACTTCTTCTTCTCGAGCCAGTCGTCTGATGGCTGTTGAACAGTTCAAGTAACAAAAAAATTAGACTTCCTTTAATTTGCAATTTCTTACTCCCTTGAAAATGTGGTCATTTCAATAATTGTAACATCCACAACTTCCAATGGGGGTTCAGTACTCACGATTTCAGGAAAAAAAGTCAATCAAAGTCTTCACACAATACCCCTCCCCCCCAGAAACAAGACTAGTTTTGAACTAAACTCTCTGAAAAAATTGGACAGCTGAAGAATGCATGCTGGGTAATCCCCATAAATTAACCCATTAATTGACCCCTAGGAGTGAGACTTATTTAATAGATTTTACTCTGTCTTATGCCAGACAACTTACTCGCCAATGGGGGGGTGGGGGGTTCAGGAGTCAATGGGTTAATTACATAATTTATTTAATTTATTTAGTAATTTTGCCCTCATAAATTAAATGAGCTGAGAGACCTTTCCACCTTAAAATGGGAATTCTAAACCTTTTGTTATTCAAGTGCAGAAATATTGATGCAGAGAGATAAGTAAATTCTAAAAATTATCAAGTCTGTATAGATTAAAGTATGTAATCAGAGAAGTTCAGAGGCCTGAAAAGTGACAGACAGCTCCTTAACTGAACAAACTCCCATAGCTAGCATTTGCTGCAGTAGCTTTTTGTGGCAGCCGAAACACTGCATTTAATTTAGATCTATTACCGGTAACTTTATTAGCAGTGGACAGGTGGAGAAAAACAGGCTGCAGGAAAGAATAAAAATCCTCCTTCAAAAAGAATCCACACCACTAAACATGCCTGCATAACATACTGTTTGAAGTACATTGTATGCGCCCCTAGATACCTTCACATTTGACTGCAAGAGTGAAATTGAGTTTCAAGTTAGGTCCACAGAACTCTAAAGCCCTGGCCAAACGAGAGCAAGAGTTGATGAGAGTTAAAACTCTCACTCTCTTGGCCAGGAACTTTCATCCCCTCTCGGCTACTCTTGTAGACTATCAAAAGCTCTCAACGAATTTGAATCTGCTCAAATTTTTCCTGAGAGTTGGTGAGAGTTTTGTTTCGTTTTGGCCATGCACGAGAGTTTGAGGGAGAGTTTTGCGATCAAACGTTACCTTTTTTTCCAGCAGGCTCAGATATAAAAGTAAAAATATAATAATAATAAATTATGATATTGGATTCAGGGACCAAGGACAACACCAAGGCTGAATATACCAGCTGGCTAGTCATCATATTTACCTTACAAAGGGGGGTTTGACAGGGTGGTTCCCAGGCTCTCTCTTTTGTTTGCCCGTAAAACTCGGACAAACTCTCGCTCTCATTTGGCCAACTGTCGATCACTCTCATTGACTCTCGTGAGCTCTCAAGAGTTTCAACTCTCATCAACTCTCGCTCTCATTTGGTCAGGGCTTAACTGGACAATTTTTGTTTTCACCCATTGACTCCTGGGAGTGAGGCTTAACAGATTTTACTCTGTCAAACGTCAGAAGATGAAGATTTTACTCGTCAACTGGGGGTGTCCTGGGGTGCCTGTGGAGTGAATGGGTTAATTTACCATCATGTTGTATGAAGTCTTTAATGGCAGGAAATTGTCAACATGTGTACAGTATGCACGTGAAG
This sequence comes from Montipora foliosa, assembly GCF_036669935.1. NCBI lineage: Eukaryota > Metazoa > Cnidaria > Anthozoa > Scleractinia > Acroporidae > Montipora > Montipora foliosa. The sequence goes on from NC_090871.1 coordinate 16,485,879, forward strand.
TTGACTTAAAAGTTCATAAAATGTACTTGCACTCAACATTCACATCCAAATCTGCTGACAGTCCTGCATAACAACGCGCATGTAGCGTAGTGGGTATCGCTCGCCGACTGCATTCCAGCGCTCCGGATTCGAATCCCAGCTCGTGCACTCCAAAGTTCACTCAGCTTTCCATCAATTTGTGGTGGGGGAAATTGAGTATCAGTATTACTGGGAAAAGTTGTGCATGCAATTGGATTGGAGTGGTGTCCACCCCTGCCATGAGTTGCGACAGATGTGGTAAGTTATGGTAGAAGCTAATAAAAAAAGGAGCCTTCAGGTTGCCTTTGACTTCGGTCTGCCTCTCGTCTTCCCTAAGAACTGCTAACCCTGACAAAAATACATTTTGCTATAATTACCGTATTATTGTAGCAGTTCTCACACAGATTCTGATATGGCTGCTTGAAAAACACAGACCTGTCACAGGACAGGTCACACTAAACAATCCCAACCCTTAATTAACCAGATTAAACCTGATTTGTAGGGTTAATTCGAAATGCTAGCAGAAACCTCCTCCTGGCCTACACTTAGTTCCTGACCTGACCTAGCTACAACCTAGACTGCTTGGACCCCCAATTCTGCCATGATACCTTCAACAGTCTTCAAATATTTGGCTGATTCATATTCTCCTTTTTCAAGGGCAATCTGTACAGCAGTTTTTCCGTCCTTGTTTTTCATATCAACCTTGGCCCCCCCATCAATAAGAACTTTGAGACAACGCAGGTGACCATTTCGAGCTGCATGGTGAAGAGCAGTCTGTCAAGAAAAGAAAAAAAGGCCAATTAAGTTATTACAGAAAAACATAGCCCTACAGCACAAGCTAAACCTCACATGGTGACAAACAGTAGCATCCATTCAGATGACCTGATAAAGATACAAACTGCAGCCAAGTTAAAGTCCCAACCAAACTGTCTAGGAATTTAACTTTGTACTTCAATCCTTCTTTTTGTTGGTTCCGCTCAGAAATCAAAATCAAAACTGCATCAGACTGTGTCTGATATGCATATAACATAACAAACAGGCATGATTATTCTACATAAACTTACAAAAACCAACATTTACTTGGAAATACATCCAGAAATGCCCATGGGAAATTAGATGCATGTGGGTTTTAATTGGCTACACGTAGGCTAGGTTTTAATAAGCGTTAAAAAAGGTCCCCTTGGCTCTCCTCCCCAACTTTAACATAACTTGTGTCTCGGAATACAAAACCTGTACTTAACAATTATCCCATGAGCGCACGTTGGATATGAGTTGGCTATAACCAGTCTCATATCAAACAAGCGCGAATGAAATAATAATTATTGTTTTATTAAATTCCTTAAACTCCAAAAATTTGGAAGTACGAAATACGAGCGAAAAAAGCGAGAAATTCCGAGCGAAATCGAAAAGACTCAATGAAGATACGATGTCGTGTAATACCTTGTGGTCAGACAGACGTAGGCTCATCACAAAAACATTTCTTGCCTTTTCGCATACTATAATTCTAAACGTCAGAATTATTGATCCAAACTTTCCACAAAAAAGGTTTTTTTCTTTTCTGGCTTTATTCAAAGAGAAATTTCGCTTTCCGGTGAAAAAAAAGTTAGTTTAGCAATGCTTAATGCAATCATTTGCCATATAAGGTCAAACTAAGGTATATGAGCTGATAACTGAGATTGAGTGAACCAATCAGAGCACGCGAAATGCATTATCCGAGGTTGAGAATTTAATAAAGACAATTAATCCCCAAATGGTGCTCCTCTAGTAAGGAAAAAAAGCTGAATTAATTTACCGTAAGCTTATTGATAGAAATAGTTACATGTACTTTGTGTTGGATGCCAGGGTTTCAACACTTAGAAGACACTCTCTTTAGATTGAATTCATGACGCTACATCTCTGTATCACGTAACAGCAATGTTATGGTACCATATGAAACACCGATTATTTCCAAACAAGATGTGATCATTATTGTGATGTAATAAGTTACCTTGGCAATGGGAAGGCCCAGCAAAAACACCCTACAGTATAATATTTTGGATCGAGTTGCTCATAATTATCTCAAAAACAAACTAGGTGACCCCCCTTTTTTATTGCTGAAAAGTGATTAGAAGGTCATGATAAAACTTTTGGCAAAGTTTAAAAAAATTCTGTCTAGATAGCAGATTCAGAGCCATCTTAAAAAAATTACAGCATTAACCCTTTGACGTCCAAACCGGCCTACTCTGTCTAACACCAGACGATTTTACTCGTCAATGGGGAAACCCTGGGAGTCAATGGGTTAAGGTGGCTCTGAATCTGCTACATAGAATTTTTTTAACCTTTGCAGAAAGTTTCATCTTGCCCTTCTGATTACTTTTCAGAAATAAAAAATGGGGGTCACCTAGTTCATTTTTGAGATATACTGTAAGCAACTTAAGACAAAATAAAGGGTGTTTTTATAGGGCTTGCCCATTGCCACGGTGACATAATTATTACGTCACAATAATGACTGCATCTTGTTCAGCAAAAATCTATGTTTCACTTGGTACCACAATGTTGCTAATTCATGATACAGTGTTGTAGTGCCTATCCTGGCTTCCAATAAGAGCATTACATATACATGTAAGCGTTGAAACTGATTTGAGCTGCTTCATTTCTGGACATAAGTGAGTAATAGACCATTTTACAGTTGCGCTAAGTTACCTGGCCTATGAATCATTGAATGTGAGGCTGATAGAAACCTCACTGCTTTCCTTATGTAAACAAAAATGATTCCAACTAATTAGCATGAGAACAAAATCATTAACATAAGAAAAGGAGGGAGGTCTAGGTCAACACCAGCCTCACTTTCATTTAAAGGCCAGGTTACTACGCATGCAAATGGAAAAAGGTCATATAACTAAGGAAGTAACCACAGAAAAAAACCACTCGGACTTGCAAAGCTGAATCTAAGAAGAAATGAATCCATGATGCATACTAATTATGCTACTTGACTAAACAATAAGAGATTTCAAATTAAAGATTGCAAATCATTGGTATAAAATTATAAGAAGTTATAATTACTGGAGATTAAGTGGACAACATTAATTTTCCTTAAACTTACAGAGCAGTTATCCTCATCAGAAGACTGTAAGTTTACATCTCCTAAAAGGGAAACTGTCATTAGTCAAGTTGTATGTTTCTTCTCCTTAATTTTCAGAATGAATGCATTATGTTTTGGCTGAACCATATAATGGAATGATCATGGAATGATCATGATACCACTGTCTTAACCTTAGGAGTGATGAAGAACATATGAATGGGTTATGACCTGTGAACCATGAAGGAAATGTCTGCCACACAATTTCATAAAAGGAATATCTTAACATTTCATCCTTTGTTGTTGCATACCAGTTGTACATGTATTGCGTTCAATTTTAGCTTTAAGGTATATAATTACATTTGCAAGTTTTTTCAGACTGCCAGTTAGAAGTCAAAATCACTTATTGCAAGCTTGGCAAGACATATCACTGCAACTTCACCAACTTCATTATTAAAGCTTTGAAGTGAAAGTTTCAGAGTAACAATGCCTGGAATTGCCCATGGCTTAGTGTAGCTGGAATTTGCCAAAAACATGTTTGGATTCTATAGCATCCCAAAGGGCTAATGAACAAGAGGATTAGGACATGGCACATGATTTCTTGGTCTTGTCTTTGATTCACTCTCAAGGATTGTTGACCTATTTTAATTTAATTTGAGACAACTTAACATACCATGCCACTCAAGTAATTCTGCAAGGCAACCAGCACTGTTGTGAAGTGCAGCAGTGTGCAGGGGTGTTAATCCACGTGCATCAGGACTGTTTGCTTCTCCATGCACTCCAGCTTGTAAAAGAGATCTGAGCAAATCACGCTGGTCAAAGATTGCTGCTTGATGCAATAGATCTCCTAAGAATGTGAACACTGGTGCAGCCATTTAAAAAACAGTAGATCGAATCCTGAAACAATAATTAATTAACCACAAGATCACAACTCACAGCTACTGGCTACACTCTGACCTTTAAATTTTCTTTAGTTAATTCTCTAATTTGAAGGTCATTATTAACCTTACTATATTTTGCAAGTCACAAAATGGATACACATAGAAATTATATAAGGCACAATGAAAACAAAATCTATTGTTTGTAGTCACACCAGGTTTACTAAACAACGCCTTCCTTCACAGCAAAATGTTATGTTAGTCTTAGCAACTAGGAGCAGGTCTGGTGATCATCTCTGAGTCAAACTGCTCAGATTCAACTTTTACCCACGGTAACTTCCCTTTAAATGCTAATTAGAAATACATGTAATGGCACGTACTTATTACATGTGTATCTCATTTAGAACAACCATAACCTGGGGTTTGTTGAGTCTAACAATATTTACCTGCCACCCAGAAAATTGCATATATACAGGATTTTAACATGAAAGTTTGACACAGAATTCAACATGTGCCATTAAGATGGTAGAAATGATTTTGCATTTTCCCATCATTTTGGCACAGGAATAATTTCTCACCAATGTATTGATTTATAGTGAGGCCTGGCTACATTGTATGTATTTTTCCAAGACATTGTCAGAAAAATGGACAAGATTAGCAATTTGAAAGTTGCCATCAGAGCAAGTTAGCCCGATTACCCAGCTCAAATTTAACTACAACATGAGTACACGTTTCTTGGGTCACTTTTCAAAATAAATTAATGCTGTGTTTCTTTGAATTTAATTTTTCACATGCTACATCCCTAAAAAGAGAACCGTTTCTCAGTGGCAATACTTTAGCAGTAAGAACAGACAACATGCAACAGTATTAAAAAATATTTCGGTTTAATTAAGGAATTCATTGAGAATATTCATTCCCAAGCTTTTGACAAGGGTTGCACCGAAGGGTTTCAATGAATCTGTCTTTCATTACTTCAATTTAGGGAAAAAGTAGGAATCTTATCTCTGAGTGATTTAGTAGCACTCAGCAAATACTTTCCTTGCCTGTCGGTACTCATTAAAACCCCTGGGATTGTAATAAAAACAAGATAAAATAGTCTGTAGGAGGCAGCATGGGTGTACTGTTGCAATAAGAAGTCCAAGGTCCTGTCCTCAGCAGGCTGGCGTGACAACTAGTACTAGTACATTTGGGATAGTCCTGTGGACAGTCCCTGCCCCAACCAAATTTCTTTTACTAGTTATGTTCATTTGTATCCTTTTATTTCACTGGTCTTGAAAAGCTACTCAAAAGGGAGTGGTGAACCACATGCAAACATATACATGCATATAAATATAATTTTATATATTTTTAATTTTTGTAATTTCTTTCTTTCTTTAAAGAACTAAATATGTATATGTTATGGTTCAATTTTATATTTGGTTTTTTTTTTTTTTTTCAAAATAGTTCAATTTTGATTTTTCCTTTAATTGTTTTAGATAATGAATATCAGACAAAGAAAAATCAAATCTTATTATACTGAAATGGTTTGGAAAATTCTGAACTAAGAATTTGAACTCCAACATATATGTGATGAAAATCAAAGCTAAAGTTACTTTGTGGGCAATACCTGATAGCTCCATAAAATAACAAGGATAATCCATTACATCTTATAAGGGTTATTAAAGAAACCTTCAGAGGTAAAATTTAAAAAAAAATGATTATACACGATTCTAAATCTCACGGATGTTAGTTACTTTATCAAATCTTCTTGGCTGTGCACTACATCAAAAGTAATACAATGGAACACCTTCAATAAATTCATTTATCTTCTGACACCAATAAAATATTTATCAAAACAGCTTTCGTGTATTGGCGTGATCTGGAATCGCGACGGAAAGGTATTCAAAAAGTTTTACACCTTATAAACGTTATGGTATCTGCCAAAACATCCCACACACCGTCTTAATTCTTCACGTTCTTCAGTCTTAAAATAAAAGAAACAAATGATCTTATATTCCTCAAGAACCGCCGAACTGACGGTGATGAAGTTTTTAATTTTTTTGACAAGATTGAATAGATTAATAGAAAAGAAGCAAACGTTCAAAACGAGGCAAAAAAGGCGAGTCAAAATGCGGAAGAACGATAAATGTGATAAAAAACCAAGTAACTTCGAGAAACAGTACAAACGGAGGAAATAAACAATGCATATATTTGGGCTCGGACTCGAACTGCTCACAATCGAACGACTTCTATTTTATTTTCCTTGCATGCATGGATCGTCTGTCGAGTCTGTGATCATTTGATTTCACACAGATGTTGTACAAGCTTGTCGATTTTCAATTGCAACAACCATTAACGCTACTTAAATAAAATAATTTTCTTCACATGGAATCTGTAGAGTACTAAATCGTCGATTTAATTATCTTTGAAGAGTTATATCTCAGCCGTTCGACTGTATCTAAGCTTTATACATTTTCTGTTTGTTTACAACCTCGTGACAGAAGGATCTCTGTGTGTGTGCCTGGGAGGTGGAAAATAAACTGTTACACCAACAATATAAGAGTTTGCAAAATGTAAAAGCACTCGTCTGTTTTAGACAATCAATATAAAAATCAATAAAATGCTCCACTTACCTCCAATCAGTTATGCCGAAAGAAAGCTTGTAAGCTAGAAAATCCCCTCTGCACTATGCATCGCTGAGGTTTTTTCGCTCATCGCAAATCAAAGAAAAGATCTTCCAATTTAACAATATTACCTCACAAGCCAGGCACATTTTTTAGTTAATCCCCGAAGCGTCAGAGGTCATTTTAGGCCAAAAAAATCGTCCCACTCAAACTTGAGACCGAAACGATTTCGCTGGGATCTTCCAAGAAAGGAAAGAAATGTCGAGGGAAGACCTGGGTACGACAGTAACTGTTCTTGTTGGAGAGAGGGTGGCTCGATAAAAAGATTCAGATGAATTGGAAAATAACTCTTCCCATGAAGTTAATGTCACCCAGATGCTAACAGAACGGAGAAACTTAAAGACAATAATAGTTTTAAAAGCAAAAGATGAAGATAAAATGGGTGTGTACATTTGTTCGGCATATTTGCATGGTGGACCCCACCAGTCCGTCCCTCCCTAAAACGAACAGCTGCTTGCAGATCGAGTAAGCCTACCGGAAACGGTAAATCAAGTCCCCGGAAAAGTGTTCAAAACGGCTATATTTAGTCTTCCTAAAACATGGAGGATTGGACAAAAAGACTTTTTACCTGGAATTTCCACAAACAAAATATAAAGATTTGACTCAAAAATACATGCAATCACTGAGAAATTCGGCATTGACAATGCATTGACATATTGTCATTACTTCCGGTATGTCAGCGGTTGAATGACAAGGAGGAAAAATATGGCAGACGATTTTTCCCGTTGGATTCAAGAAACTGTGTACTCTTCGTACCTGGAAGAATGTCAAATTTTTAACGAACTAGACGGCTCATATGGATTTGACCACCACTTCCCGCCGGAATTTTCTGGAAGCGACTTCCCGGCAAGGAAAAGAAAGTTATGTTCAAATACAAATGAAGACAACTCCGTTTCGGCGGGAAAACAAGCAAGGAGCAGTTGACATCGTTTGCAGTAGCGTTGTGGTTTTTCAAAGAGCAGACAAAGACGTTGATGTTTTCCGGAAAAACTCTCCATTTGGCCAAAGAGTCGTTTACTACTTTCACTGTTTTTGAAACTAGTCAAGCTGAACGATCGGTGTCCAAAGGTGTACAAGATACGAGTTTTGTTCCGGAAAGTCTTGATTCCCCCATAAACCTGTTAAATGTACGCTGTGTTTGACACATGTCAGTTGTGAAGTTTATTTCAACGTGAGATCAAAAGGAACGCGGGGAAGGTTCCTCACCGCCTGGAAACCGGACTTCGCACTTAACGTGCAACAGAGCGCACTAAACGTGCAACAGAGCACGCCAAACGCAAACGGACCAGTTAATTTTTTAGGGGGGTGAGGAGGGTGGTTTCTTCTAAATGTGATATTCATTGCGGGATCGACAGGTGACAGGAATTTGCCGTTGTAATCACAAAAAAAAAAGGGATCTTTTGGTGAAAGAAGTTTTTTAAGTATTCATGCTGAAAAAAACAAAAAAAAAAACAAAGCACTGCAAAAAGATGAAACACCCCTCACTCCCCCCCCCCCCCCTGCAAAGAATGTTAATAGTCTGTACCATGGCATTATCAAGTGAAGGTGAAAATGTGTGTGTGTGTGTGTGTGGAATCCTCATTTATACAGGGTGGCCCATTCACCTTAGAGTTGGCCTCCAAAGGTGCCTTGTATAACATGAAAATAATAACATACAAAGATTGAGGAAAGAAATGAGAAAAAATTTAAAACAGGGTAGAATGTATATACAAATCTCCAAATAAAATATTGTTGCCATGTTGTAATTTTGATATTTAGCAACAATAATTTTTTTCTGTTTAGCTACATGTAAGCAGGAAAGTCATGCTTTCTAAAAGGCTCCCAAATGTTGATAACAATAATTATGTATGGTTATAATAATAGTAGTTTGATACCGGCAGTCAAGAGGGGTTGTGGAAAATCATGACTAAGTATGGCTGTCCTCCAACCTTTATCACCATGATACGCCAGTTCCATGACGGCATGATGGCTCATGTGCTCAACGACGGCGAAACTTCAAATAAATTTCCTGTTAGCAGTGGAGTAAAACAAGGGTGTGTTTTGGCTCCGACACCAGGGTTTTTGTTATGATTTTTAATAGCAGGGACAATTGAACTTATAGCAAGGACCAGGATGGCGGCTCTGCCGCCATCTTGGCATGCTGTGCCAAGTCCGAATAGGTGTGGTAGGGGGTCGTTCCCCTCCCACTAGGTGGTAAGGGGGGCCACCCCCAGAAAATTTTTGAATTTGTGAGGCCTAATGGGTACCTTTGGGTAAAATACTGGTCGATTTTCTGCTTCATTTCCTTCGCGCTATGGCTGACCGTAACCAACTAACATGCACAGTGTCTCATTTTTGAAGAAATTTACTTCCGGCAGCCGTATTAGAGCCCGCCATAGCAATTTGCTTAAACTCCCTAATGACGAAAGCAGGGCGCGCTGATCAATGTGTTTTCTGTTACTTGATAACATCTTGTCATGAACTCCAAATCAGCTACACGTACATATACGCAAATTGTGGTACAACTAACAATACCCAGTAACAGAGAAATAAAGCACGATTTGGTTTAAGAAAATATTAAATAATAAAATACAAATATCAGTTGATTATTCTCTTCATGTTGAAAGAATCCTTGTACAACCTGCGCGTAAAATAGCCAGGACAAAAATAAAAATAGCAGAGTAAAGGTCCCGGCGTCCCGGCTTTAACAAAAACCCTGCGACACTGTTTTCCATCATGTTCTCTGCCATACTCTCCGATGCATACACTGACGAAGACCCTGGCCTTGAAATTCGGTACAGAACTGATGGCAAACTATTCAATCCGAGACTTCTGAAAGCATCAACCAAAGTACACCTAACAAAGATACTTAATCTTCTCTTTGCTGACCACTGTGCCCTAATTGCTACTACTGAAGAGCAATCACAGCAAACTATGGGCAAATTCTCAGGGGCATGTGACAACTTTGGTCTCATCATTAGCACCAAGAAGACAGAAGTGATGCACCAACCTGCACCTGGTACAACATACAAAGAGCCTAACATCAAGGTCAAGGGTACCAAGTTGCAGTCAGATGACAGCTTCACATACCTTGGCAGCACACTATCTCGCTGTGTCCATATAGACGCTGGGCTGGACACTTGCACAGATTGCCTGACTACAGAATTCCAAAACAGCTCTTCTATGGTGAGCTCTCAACAGGCAAGAGAACTGCAGGCAGTCAGAAAAAGAGATACAAGGATGTCCTCAATCCTCTCTCAAGGCTATGAACATCAATTAGGAAAGTTGGGAATTCTACGCCAGCGATCGACCAAACTGGTGCTACATGATCAATCTTCGTGCCAACATCTCAGAATCAGCAAGAACACTCGCTGCTGAGGAGAAACAAACCAACAGGAAAGTCAGGTTAGCCAGCACCTCAACCACAACAGAGAGTAACTACAAGTGCCACCATTGTAATCGCTACTTGCGTGCCCGGATTGGACTCACCAGCCACCTCCAGACACACCGAAACCAATTTCAACAACGTAGAAGGAAGTCTTGGTCCTCATCGCTACGATGGACAAACAACAACATCAGTTTCTAATACTTGGCAAGACCCACTTTTGTTGGTTCCAAACAAATCCTAACACCCAACTTACTTTTTTGGTGTAGTGACAGGATCGCTGCATCATAGACAGTCATCCTCTGATGCATATTAACTCAATGAGGCACAAAGACATGGCATTTTTGCAAGAAGCCCACTTTTTGTGATTTGGTTTGCATTTCTAATCAACCTGGCCCCAGTTGCTCAAAGGCCAGATAACTTTATCCAGTGGATGTCACTATCCAGAGTATAAAGAATATACACTTCACTTTAAACATTGGCCAAGATTTTCTGACACACCTCTTAACTAGATGTGCTTAATGTGCACTTATTGACTGAGTGGGAGTGCTGGATGGAAAACTATTAGGCCCAAGGTCATAGCATATGGACTGAGCCCAGCAAGGTCTATGCGCCATGACCAAGGGCCAAATGTTCTCCTGTTCAGGCCAACCTAAACTCAGTCAATATGCATTTTATCATAATTTTATGGGCTCTTTACACAATTTATGAGCTCTCAGAAGATGAAGTTGGGACAAAATAAGTAACAAAAAGTTGCATTGAAAACTTATCTAATATCATGTTGTTTGCATTAATTTGCATTTCTGGCTGCAAATAACTTTGATGGTTAAAAGTGACAAAATCCATGGAGCAGTACGTGCTGCTAGCAGGGCCATACAGCTTTTTCCGGCCCTGCTTGCACAAATGCATATGGCCCTCACAGGGATTTTTCCAATAGTTTAACAATGAAAGCGTGTGCAGGGCCATACGGGCCACATGATAAAGTGTGCATGTTCCCAGTTACAAGTAGAAATACTGAAAGCTTGGCAGACTTTGAAACTGACAGATACTGACTTATCCACCTTTGATAAACTGGGGCCATGATTATTTTCAACGTCTTCTTGGACATCAACTTTTTGCAAAATCAGTAACAATTTGTTATTTTTCCATTTCGGCTTGCAACCCTTCTGGGAGGGTAACCTTGTTTCAAAGAATAAACAAATCCTTACAAATTGGGTAGTTTTTACCAAAAGTGTGGGCTTGACATAGATAGTACCTGTCTTGCTATTGGGCTGATTTCTGTAACATCCTAGTTTGCACAGGATAAAAAATAGGGATCAGGCCTTGGTTGTTCAAAAGGTGGGCAGCGTTAGGTACCTGTTGAATAAATAATTTCCATTCCAGTGAATGACTCAATTAAATGCGATGAGCTTATTTGCTGGATAGTGATTTATCTGCTGGACAGCACCATCCACTTTTTGAACAACCAAGGCCAAGAGGCTCAGTGGATAAAAGTCCAAAAAGAAAGAACAATGGTGATGAAATTCCTTAATCATTATAATTGTATAATAATTACATTAATTTAGTAACATCCTGCTCTTTACGACTACTTCAATGGAAAACAACCAAAATTCCAACACTGATTTTACAGTACATCAAAAAAAGTAATTCCTTCAGTTTACTGGCCACAGCCATTTTATACAATCATAAAATTTTTATGTTTTAGAAAGAAATTCTCTAAACACAACTAAAATGAATTTAACTTCAATGCTACAGGATTTTGGGCAAGCAGCAATTTTAGCTAGACTTTTGTTTCTTTCTTTGTTTCATTGTTGTTAATGCACAGCTACAGGTACAGGTGTGGTTTAAAAAGGTATGGTAACTGAACATACCAGGCCCATCCAACACCTGTACCAGAAACTCAGGGCCAAGCAAACTGTGCCAAACATGTATAGCATTCCAATTTTTTTGTGTGGAAACGGGCTTAAAATTAATTTTTATGCACCTTCTCACAATAATGCTAATTTATTATTGGCATTCAGCACCTTCAAGTTTCTTGCATATTATTGACGAGATTTGCCACATCTTAATTTCCTTGTTGTGCATGTACCTAATTGTGTCACTCCTGAAATTACTTTGTTGGAGCTTCTATGAAGAGCACCAGAGGGCAGTGCTCAGGGTGCACTGGCTTTCATTTGGGTGCGCTCACGTAGAAGGAATTTTCACAATAAAAAAAGTGACAACAGCACTTTCAGAGAAAAGCAAAATCAAAGGTCACCATACAAATTACACGTACTGTAGGTACAGTAATAAGAATGTACATGTATGCAAGCAGAGTTTTTGAGATTTGAAGAATCCATTTCCAGCACATCTAAATAGCAGTTCCTCTTTCCAAGTTTTGCTTGATTTCAGAGGTAAATGGATCATAAAATCTGGCCAGTTTCTGATTGAATTTCATGTTGCGTTCATTGATGTAATCAATGTCTGCTTCATCATGATGAGCTCGGCGACGGCTGTACTTTTCTCGCTTCTCAATCCTGTCAATACAAAAGAATGAATAAATTATGTGTAAATTTACGGGTGACAGAACTTTACTCACAAGCCTATTGACTTCATTCTTTTGGGATACCTCTAGAGTTCAAATGTATATGCACTTTTTCTGTTTTCCTATTTGGGGCTTATTCTATTCTTATGAAGTGGAGTGAAAGAAAAACTCTGTTCTTTCTGCTTTGCAAAGAATACAGACTTTATGGCCCGTCAACCAGCAGAAAAGTCATATTCAGGCTATTTTAAACTTTCGTCCTCAGGTACCGCCCTGTAATATTAACCATTCTGTTTCCAATGATAACAAATAAAATGAACGATTGAAACTTAACAGATTTTACTCTGTCTAATGCCAGACAATTTTACTCCTCAACTGGGTGAGGGAGGAAGGGGCGGGGGGAGGAAGGGGCGGGGGGGGGGGGGGGGGCCCGGGGGTGCCTGTGGACTGATTGAGTTAAGTAAAGAAGACTTCTGTTCTCCATTGTTCAAAAGGTGGATAACACTATCCACCGGAAAAAGCACTATCCACTCGATAACTCAATTGGTTTTGCCAGTGTTTATCTGCTGGATAGTGATTTATCCAGTGAATAGCACTATCCACCCTTGGAACAACTGGGGCCTGCAGTCCAGAGTGTCAATAAATTACAAATTTAGTTTAGGAGCAGGGGCTTCATTTATGTTTTCCATCAGAGGTCAACAAGGATTTAAAACCAGGGCAACAGCTCATAGACAAGCAAAGCCAGAGTTCACTGAACTGAACTTGCTGACTGCCCAAGGTTGGACATAATGCTGCAATGATCTTTGTATTAGAACTTTAAAGAAAAGGAAAGCACGCATGGACGTACAATGAGTAGTTCTACCCACAGAACCCTATATAAGTGTAGAATGGAGCGGCTTAAAAGAAGCTTTTTTCCTAGTGCAATAATTTCTTTTAATAATTATTATAATAATTATTTGGAATCTACATTTTTATATAAACTTTACTATTCAATATGTTTTTTAATGCTTTTTTTTATTGTAAATACACATTGTAATTTCATTTTTAAATGCGAAAATTTGTTTCAATAAATCATTATTTATACTAAATACATTTACGTACTGTTTTTCTAGGTCTGCGACCATTCTGTCCACTGCAGCTTCTGGAACTTTACCTCGTCCTCCATAATTCACATCATCTACACTGGGAAACATGGCTTCCCCTCTGCAATGAATAAAAAGGAGTGACATTACGTGAAGATAAGTCTGATCAACGAATACATTGTAAACATAATAACACAATGCAGGCACATGTACAAGCATAACACAATCTTTATGAATCTAATTTTTTGACATTACCGTCATACAAATAACGCTTTTACCACCTGGTAAAACGCAGTTAATGGAACATGACACCGCTAGAGGGCAAGACTGCTTTCGTTCGTCACGCAATCCAGTAAGATAAATAATAGAACAGTATTGAATGCTACATTCATTCATGAATGTTCTCTTATTCTAGCAGTTAGTACAAATGCTATTCATGTCTGTATTCTAGCTTATATCTTGCTGTGTAATCTAGTGTTATAATTATCTTAGCTTTTACTAGATTGGCCCATATATTTGTTAGTCCCATTCATGGCTGACAAGCTCGCCACATGGCGTCTCTTTAGCTCACAGTACAGCTGTACCTATTGGTTGAACTTTGAGACACTGTCTTGCTATATAAATCTCAATACACTGTCACAGGGCATAATCCTGGCAGCTTGCACGAGAATACACAGTTTGTAACAATTTTGCTTTAAAATTTCCCACCCTCCCTCCCTGGGAGACGGGCTTTTGTTTGTTATTTGCCAATAAACTGGGGTCACTCCTTGTGGTTCGGTTAGGTTAAGTCTGCGTAGCAACTTCCCCCAAGCTTTGGCATTGCTTGTGTCTTGCCATCTTATATCCTTGCCTTTATCTTGTCCGATCCAGCCTCTGCTGTGCTGCCCCGGGGAGATAACAAAGGCTCTGCCAATGCTCTTGTTCTATTCCCACGTTAGTGGGGGAATAAGTGAGGCTTTTAGAACTTTTGTGCACCTATCATGAAGTCGCGTAAAACCTGCCACAGGGCTGTGTCCCCCTCAATTACGCCATATTGTTGTTTGCTCATTTGTTGTCGTTACACTACCTAGTTGCGTTACACTCTACTCTTAGTTTAAATAGTGGAATAGTGACATTAAGTTCTCAACTAGACCACTTAAAAAACATTGCTTTTTATTAATTAATTAACCCTTTGACGCCTAAACCGGCAGACAATTTTACTTGTCAATGGGGAACCCCCAGGAGTCAATGGGTTACATGTATTAAAGCAAGAACAACACAATTCTATTCAAAGCAACCTTTAAAACTCTTTACAGTCACTAACTACAGACAGCACACACTTTACAAGAGACAAAATAAAGTTTATTTTGTTCATGGTCTTAATTTATTAATAATTAATGGTCTCCAATAATCCCTGCACCCACAGTGCCAAAATTTCGTAACAGAGATTGCAGCTTGAATAGTGATTTATTTGTCACAATTATAACATTTACCATGATGGTTTATCCATTAAAAGTCCCTGTTTAATACTAATGTAGACTTAAGGTTACAAAATAATAATAAATAACAATAATAATAATGTAAAGAAAACGACAAAACTTTTGAAATTACAAGACATGTTTCGACAGAAACTTCTGTCATCTTCGGTCGATTAATGTACAAAGCGTTAAGTTGAATTTATAAGTCGGAAAAAGTGCTAATTATGCCAGTAACAACGGAATGTACATAAAACGTGACAATGTGAGAATTAAAAGGACAGTTTTAGATTTACGTGCTGCAGTTGTTGATTAAGAGAAGGTTGTTCTCTTTGTTACTGGCATAATTAGCACTTTTTCCGACTTATAAATTCAACTTAACACTTTGTACAATAATCAACTGAAGATGACAGAAGTTTCTGTCGAAACATGTCTTGTAATTTCAAACGTTTTGTCGTTTTCTTTAAATTTCTGACTTGCCTGCTGATATCAAGATCCTATGGAATAATAATAATGCTATTATATTGTTATTGTGACCTAAAGTTTACATAATAATTATTATAATTTGTGAAGTACAAACTTTTGTTCCTTTTCTTTCTTGTATTCATCTGCTGAGGGTTTCATTTGCTTGGTCAGTCTTTGATACTGCCTGTATTGTGCTGCTGCAAAGCCTACATTACAATTATATAAAAGGAAACAATGAATGAACTTTTGACCCAAAAAGAGGCACTTATAAATTTTGTGAGCTCACTGTTTACTACTAACAGTAGGGGAAACTCTTGGACTTGAAAGGACACTTTTTTAGAATGAGTACAGCAGAAAAGCTGTCAGTAACTCCATAATTAATAATTCCAACTTGTTTACATTTCCATGATAGCTTTGAGATAGCAACAGTATTATAATAAATTTGAGACTCATGAGGCAACATTTTAAAGACACAATAAAATTATATTATTTTAGAATGACTCATGCCATCATTAGTCTAATGTGAAGTTGTGTTCTTTACGGTTACCTATGCATACTGTATTAATGATTTTATGACACATGAGGATTTGATCACGCCACTTAGCATTAAAAATTTAAAAAGTTGCCTTTATTTTATTTTAAATTTTTTTTAAAATTTATTTTATTTTATTTAACTTTGCCAGTCAAGCTAACAGAGCGCCACAAAAGCTTGGGCCAATTACTGTGGCCTCTTTTTTACCCTTCCAACAATGATACACGACAGAATTAAGACAGACCACAACACCGGGAACTATGTGCCCTACTC
>NC_090871.1:16504686-16522186 GCF_036669935.1 Montipora foliosa
CTACTGTACCAGTAGCTTCTAAAAAAGTATGCAGTAAATGCCTAATCTTGTACTCAAGACTACATGCATGTGAACAAACTGTAGTTACTTGAGGAGCAGTTAACGCAAGGAAGTGGGTAATGCATTATTAGCTTTAAAAGCCTTTATCCACTAGATGTGGTAATGTAAAGTATGTGGTGAATGACATTACCGGTATCCATTTTTTCAAGTGCACAAATGCATATTTGCATACAGGACACTATGCCCCTGGTAGCCATGTGGTCAATATTGAGCATAAATAAATTAAAATAAGGATAAACTTTTAAACGTTACCTGAAAAGCCTTCATCAGGATTTTTTTTCTTTCTCTTTCTTTCATATCTGTCTGCTTCTTCAGCTGTTGTCTCTAACATCTTAACCCTTTCATAATTCTCTCCACGAGATTCAGCTTCCTGGTACCAAATATAACATTTTTTTTGGAAAACAAAAATATTAGAAAAATGGCATTATTAAAAGTGTAGTGGTGTGACAGCTGACATACGGGTAGCAAGTAAATACATTTGCACGTAAAAGACTGCGAGACCCACAAAGCAGGATAATAAAGGAAACTCGACATTAAATGGCGATGAGGATAAGAGAAGAGAATGGCAGTGAACATTGGCTACAAACAGTTCCCAGAGTTCGATCCCAACAAGGACCCAGAAAACAAGTACACTCGCTTTGTGAAGTATGGTGAGCGGTTCAAGAACAACCATTTAAAGGCTTACTTGTACAACATTACTGACAAAGCACAACAGCAATCATTACATGTACTCCTGGATTCAGTAGGAGAAGCCACTTTGGATATCTTTGAACAACTCAGCAGCACAGGAACATACATGTACTTAGACGGAGCTATTAACACACTCAAAAACAAAATTTAATCTAAGGAATCCCAAAATAGGCTGTATAACATACACAAATTTTGATGCATCAGGCAACCTTAAGGAAAAGATGAAACATGGGATTCGTTTATACGACATGTATCAAAGCTAAGAGCGGAAGGTGAACACTGTGACTTCCCGCCTGGTTGGTTGGATACGAAAATTCTAATGGCTATTATCGAGAACAGGAAATCCAAGAGAGTCAGAAGGAAACTACAGAGTCAGAGGACTCAAAAGTGCCAATCAGCATGCCACAAAAGTAGACAACCAAGCACCAACAGAAGTCACTATCAAACAAGAAGTGGATAAGACATACATGTACATGTAGAAAAACCACATCTACAAGGGCCACAAAATATAAGAACTTTGTCTGCAGTTAATAGTAAGCGCACATCACTGGACTGTACGTATTGGCCAAACACAGATCGTTTTAAGCTGGTGACTGTCTTTCACTCACAGGTAAAATTTCTGTAACAGTTCTAGTTGTAAAGGAGGAAGGATGTAGTGGCATGACCCCTGACATACCGGTGGGGAAAATCTACCTAATGTATTATTTATACATGGCATCTGACAGGATGCGGCGATGCGGATCCGCATAATTCACTGAAATCCGCATCTTCCGCATAATTCCGATATTTTCCGCATAATTCCGATATTTTCCGCAAAAAACAGAAGAAATATCTGATATTAGAGATAAAGCAGCTCCTTAACATCCTCAAAAACATAAAAGCCGAAGAAATTGACTGTTTTGAAACGCTTATTTTCCTGAACATTGAAGAAAACACACCATTTCGTTCGCAAGATGAAAGTTCGTAAGAAAGATCGTAAGCAGTTTCCGCGCATTTTTTCGCCAATGAGCCTGGGCACTAGTTTTTGTTCCTACAGTGCTTTCCATTGGACGAGAAACAGTTACACTTCAGCAAATGACGTGACTGATAAGAAACGGCGCGTTCGATTGACCGTATTTCGGAATAGGATTACATGGAATACAAGTTAGAAATCCTTCGTTTTTACGGAGATTCACATTAAAAATGTCGAAAACCTGCGAAAATGGTATTTTAAACATATCTTTATTATCCTTGTTGCTTCAAAACGCCAGACATACCGTTTTGAATTCATCACTTCACGTATTCTTATTCCGGAATACGGTGAATCAAACGCACTTTAAGTCAATAATCAAGGGAATGGATCGCGCTCCAAAGGTATTACAATTTTGCTCCATTATCTCCAAATTGAAACAAAATTCATGATGAGAAACAAAATAATTTTTTATCGCGTTATTTATTTTACCAAAAGTTGCGGGAAAATCCCAACTGCTAACCCTTTTATTTCAACGGTGAAAGCTGGTCCCAAATTGATGACTCCTCCATGTATTTTAATCACAAAGGGCAAAAATTCAGTCACAAATGCGATTGTATTGGTTGCAATTTCGATTACGGATTTACCGTAAGCATGTAAATACATTGGACGGGCCTAATTATTAGTTTTATAACTTGTTTAAGTTTCCGCATAATCCGGTGTAATTTCCGCATAATCAACGCATGTTTCCGCATAATATGGCCAAAAATTTCCGCATAATCTTTAATTTTTTTCCGCATCCTATCAGAAGCCATGTTTATAAATCTATAGATTTGCATGTAAAAGACTGCGAGACCCATGAAGCAGGATACTAAACAAAGCTCAACATTAAAAAAAGCTCTACATGTACATGTGTACTTCAGAGTATCAAAGTAAACTGGAATGATCCCCTTTATAGTTCTGGTCATCAAGGGGCAGACAGCAGCATCAACTGGGACCCAGTTGTTCAAAGAATGTACAATGTACATGCACAAGTTTATCTAGTGGAAGTCACTATCCAGAATATAAACATAATTCAGGTTAATAATGTTTTCCTACATGTACATGCCTTTACATACATGAGATTAGAGTGTGTATATTCACCGTTACACGAGCAAATACAGAAATCTCTGCACAGCTTGAAAAACACACTGTAATTGTGCCAAATGAATAAAGTTCTATCAAAACCAATTCACAGTGCAGTTATTACAGCTGTAGTTTCCTTCACAGAGATTTACCAGCAAATAGCAACAGCCACCAGTTTGCTAATAATTGCTAATTACAGATTAAGAGAATGCATAATAACAAGTATGGGGTCTAACAGAAAACAGACAGGAAAGCTGATTGTGCCATCATCATTCTCCTCAAAGCTCTGCCGATATTTAGTAATTAATGTTGCAGTTCCCACAAGTATTTATATTCAAGGCACACTACAATAACAAAACGCAAAACAGACGACTTCCACAGCAACTAAAAGCCTGAACTTATCTCCCTGATGCACGAGAACCGTGCCGGATCGGACAAGTTGTAGGCCGGTAAATGCAAATAATGATATACAGTGTACAAGCCTAACTCTCCACGGCACCATGAGCTAAACCTCCGGCCAGCATCATGCTATAATGGAAAGAGTGTAGGCGGTCAAAATACAAATTTATGTACATGTACACATAGCTCAAGCCTCCTGATCTCCCTAGCACTACGAGCCGACTCTGCCGGCACGTGCTGGATCGGACAAGAACAAACGCAGATAGAGCATAAAATTGCATACATGTAGCATGAAAACGCCAAGGCTTGGGGAAGTCGATCATCCTCCTTAACCCTTTGACATCCAAACCGGCCTAAACCGGCCAGACTTGATATTTTACTCTCAGACTGTCTAACGCCAGACGATTTTACTCGTCAATGGGGAACCCCTGGGAGTCAATGGGTTAAAGCTCTGCTGATATTAATTTTAGTAAATAAACCCCTTCAGGAAGCTGTTACATTGGGTGGTAATGTCTGCAGCTGAGAGAAAAAAATGCCAAAAAATGAATATTAATTTTGGTTGAGAAGCAAAGCTTTGAAGGCAAATATAAAACAATTTTTGGGACAATCTCTCACGAACATAGAATGTCCTCAACGAACATAGAATGTGCAAAGTCTAAATAATGTGCATGACAGTGTTTTGTAAGTGCAGCTGGAATTTTTCTCTCTTTGAACAGTTGGTCTTTTTTATAGTCAGTAAACACAGTATATTACAGTAAATTATTATATTCTCTATTCTATGAAATGACTCAGACAAGTTCACGTATTTACGATTAAATCTCTACATGGAAGTCTTTTCGTAACTTTCTTCATCTTCAAAGATGTTGACCTCATAAAATTATTTTGCTGACTTTCTTGTACTTTCCAGAACAGCACTTGTGACCAGCTTTTTAATGTTACTATCACTAGACTCCAGTAAACAAGTTTGTTTTCTTCCATGTAAATGAAAACTCTTCCGCTGCCTTTTTTCCGCTGGCTTGTTTCTTTTCAAGGGAAAAAATCTCACTACAGCATTTTGCAGGGAAAATATTCACGCAAATGGGGGATATTGCGTGATAATTGTCCTGTGAGTCTGCACCACATGACATAAATTAGCCAATAAAATTGCCCAAAACCTAATGAGTGGGTTTATTAAATAAGGGTGAGTTACATCCTCCATACCAACCACATCAGCCATTAGTGTTTTCGAGTCCTGTGCCTCCTGATATTGTTTGGGGAAATGTGACCTTTGTAGATCATGAAATAAGGTGCTCTGGACAAACCAAGGTAAAGTCCCTTTGACTATGAATTACAGTAACTTATGAAGATGGGAATTTTGATCCCAATTGCAAGTACCTTTCTGGCCTCTTCCTCTTTGTTTTCCCATTCTACACGTCGCTGCATGGCTTCCCAGTTTGAAGGCAACTTTTTCCTTCGATCTTCTTCAGCCACTTCCTGGTGATTCAACTTGCGCGCCTCATTCTTAGATCAAAAAAGAAAACTAGTTCATGACTTAGCCCTTTTCTACCCAAGAGTACATGTAACACCTACAGATTTTACTCTGTCTAACACCAGACATTTTACACATCAATGAGGGTCCCCTTGGGCATGAAAGGCTTAACAAACACTATGTGACTGTTAACCCTTTACCGCCCGAGAGTGACACCTTAATACTATGCGTAATGCCAGACAATTTTACTTGTCATTAGGGACCCCCTCAGGAATGAAAGGGTTAATTAAACCCCAAAACCTCAAAGTTACAGTCTGTTATACAAAAGTTAGGGCTGCCCTAATATTTTCCACACAATGATAAATGATTTTGCAGAGTTTCAAGGATACAGGTACAATGTACTTGGCGTCCGACCATTCTGCAATATCACACTGTATGTAATATACACTTGAGAAGACCCTTCCAGAAATAAAAGAACGGTTGATTTCAGAGAAGTACAAGCACTTTCTCTCTGATGGTAAAAAGGGCCCTCCCTGAGCATTTAGGGCAGACTTTCCGATATCTTGCCATCAGCTACCGGCCTGATAGTCATCAGATGTCTTTTATTAGCCGGGTACGTTTGCATACTTTCTTCCTTCATCGCTTTATTTCTTACCCTCCTGAGGTGAAGATCTCGCAACCTTTTCATCCTTTCTGCGCGTTTTTCATCGGCTGAGTTCGATGACGAAGAAGACGATGGCTTCGCCGACGTCGTTAAGTAATCTTCGTTTCCGTTTTGTGTTTCCATTATCAATCACTCTGTCTACAAAATAAAAGTACAACAAAAAGGCTAGTAACAACCTCTCTGCTTCAAATCGATCGGAAAGGTAGGTAATTATACTTCGTGCCAGATGCTAGGCGACTATATGATATACTGGCACGAAGTATATACCGAAAGGTATGACGCTTTTGTATTGTGAGAAAGACAGTTCATGTAAGAACACACAGAAAATTCCTTGCCCCAGGTCATCCTCGTTTTCCTCTCGTATGATGGCGGCTAGTTCAGGATACAAAAATTCTGATGTTGTTATTGTGGCAGCAAGGCGAACACCGATCGGAAACTTGAATGGTTGTCTTAGCACTCTAAAAGCACATGAACTTGGTGCTATTGTCATCCGAGATGTCTTGGCACAGGCCAAGATTTCTCCCTCTGACGTGTCTGAAGTTATAATGGGCCAAGTTTTCACTGCGGGTAATATACATGTAAAAGCGTATCAATAGTTACCAAGAGTCTTTTATCGTCGATGACTTATCCCAAGAACTTTTTAGACCTTGGAGGGATCGTATTTTTTGCTAATTTCTAAATTGTAAATAAGCATAAAATTAATTTTTAACTTTTCGTTTTGAAAGTTTTGCTTCCCTACCTATGTTCGTGCGCGAAGCCTCAGCTGGAACGGAAATGGACGATCATGTACAACTGGGCACAATATTAATATGTTGTAGACCGAGACTCAAAACCTACTTAGTCAAACTATCTTTTGTCATGTTCCTGTAACTCGTAAAGCCATACATCATTTTTCATTTTTTTTATAATTTGTGAGATTATACACACATGTAACAGTAAGAAGCAGTGAGAAAAATACGTGTATTCAAAGAAAATATCATTTATTGGTAATCCATAAGGAGGTTAATTGTAATTTTGTTTCAATGGAAATATGCTATGATAGCATAATCATCTGTAACAACAGACGAGTCATGAATACAATGCTCACAAGTTCCTGTCTATCCAGTGGACTCACCATTCAACATGTATGTGTAGTGTACATAGCTTCATTGCAGATAAAATGCCTCATTTCATTATTTTCGTTTCCTTTTAGGACAAGGTCAGGGTCCTGCACGTCAGGCAGCAATGCATGCCGGTATTCCATCAACAGTTCCAGCATACAGCGTAAATATGTTGTGTGGTTCAGCTTTAAAGGCTGTGGCTTTAGGTTACCAAGTTGTTATGAGTGACGAGACAGCTGTTATTGTTGCTGGTGGACAAGAAAGTATGAGTCAGGTTTGTTGTACTGTTTAAAAAACGAGCAACAGTACCTTATTGGGGTTTAAAAACATGATGCACGGCCAAGTGGTTAAATAGACCCAGTAAAACATGTGCGGCAAGTTTTTTGAGTGGCTTAAAAAACATTCCACAAAAAGCATGTCCCTCTGGACTCAGAACAATGATTCAAATTGTGAGAGCAGAATATTAGCATACAAGAAATACAAGCTCTACCTTATTACTATTCTTTTTTATAAAGAATGACAAGGACTGGTTTATCAGGATTTAAAGCTTGTGCACATGACGTTTTATCGGTGTTTTTCTAAGGCTGTTAACAGACATTCCCAATCCTTTTTTAAAGAAAATAGGGAGTATTTTTTTAGTGATGAAAGCCCTCACACAATTGTTATCAAAGGCACGAGTCTGTAGGGGGTCTGGGGGTATCCCCCCCAGGAAATTTTGCAAATTTAGTTTCTCTCAAGTGGTATTTCCTGCATTTTGACTTCATTTTTGTCGTATTCTGAAAGGGCTTTATTCTTACCACTGCTTGTCCAACATTTTTGGAGCTGCTAAATCCCTAGGTACTTCGTGTATCCCCTATTATAGTGTATTTAAATTATAATGTATTCCCACGAAGTACTTACCGCTAAATCAAGTAAGACTGCTGGCCTTATGAGTCTGCACAATACGTGGTGTTCAATGGAGAGACTGGGCAAGAGATTATAGGATAAATAGAGGATATTACACGGTGGCGAGAAGATACGTGTATGAATTTTATGTTCGATTGGCAAGAACAATATCTCACGAGTGAGCAAAGCGAACGAGTGAGATATTGTTCTTGCCACGAGAACAAAAAATTCATATCTTTGAGCCAACGTGTAATGTTCTTTTTATTATATGAAGACTAAATATTGAATATGTCAGATTTTATTGTGTTTCAAAGTAGTCAAGTTTTACAAATACGGCTGGGCTTTATAAAAAAAGGCGGCAAAAAAAAGGCGGGAATCGTGACGTCATTGAACGATAGGACACTCACAAAGGTGACATACGGAAAATACGCCACTCGGGTCCCGGATGAAGTGGCGTATAGAATCTACGAGTGGTTTAGTTCCCAGTAAAACACTCTCCTCCATATAATAAATAGAGGATATTACATGGCAGCGCGGGGATACGAATTTTATCTTCGAGTGCTGAAAGTATCTCTCACGAGTGAGCGAAGCGAACAAGTGAGAGATACTTTCAGCACGAGATGAAATGTCTACATTTAAAACAACTTGTTTTATTCATTTTCGAAATGATGAAAAATTGTTCACCAACCACTAAAACACGCATGTTGTGTAACATGAAACAAGATATGAAAGTTATGAAAAACAAATCATGATAATGTAAAATTTGCAATAAAAATGTTAATGTAGTAGAGAAGAATTATATTAAAGCACAAAAGTATCATACAATGAAGAGGAAGCTCGCGTTTTATTGGCTAATCGTGTTCATTACCATGACAACAGCTATATCCTCACATGTGAAAGATAAAAATTATACGTTCACTGCATGCGGTGAAGATATGATGTTTTGGTAAAAGGAGAAATCCTGGTATTTCATCAATATCTATATAATAAGAAAGTTTAATACATGATTCTTTTATACTCAGATGGCAAAGATATACTTTAATTAAGATAGAAATTATGTGATAAAAATTAGGAGAGTGGGAGGCAACACATCAAATCGGGAGGGATGGAATGTTTGTGTTAGACTACATGTAATGTATTATTAACGAGTTTTTGAAATGAATGATATTGCATTCATCATCATCTTGACATCATTTATGCCATGAAATATTGAACAGGAAACATTTCTTCCTGTTTGCAAGCGGTGTGGCTCCTGTCGTTCTAATCTTGCTTGACTGGATGTGGTTTAGTAAGTCTGAATCCACCTCTTTTTAGGTCTGCTGGTAAAATAGCATTATGTCAAATATGTGTACATGTTTTCTTAACTAAAGTAGTCTTAAACTAATACAGTGCAACCACTTACTTCTTAACCAAGAATAAATTTTGATGAACTAATAATTTTTTTGTAAGCAAGATTTATGCTTGTAAAGAATGTAGATTTGGTTGCTTTAATGCTAAATCCTTCAACACTTAAGAATTAAAAGGAGCAGTAACTTCCTTGCTGTAGAATCAGTGGAGCTATGGTGATTCTCAGAATTAATAAAATTATAATTGTAGGTTCTTAGCAAATCAAATTCAAGATACAGCTGTTAATTGAGTACAATGAATAACGAAAGAACTTCTACATGTATGATGATTAGTGCTGAACATCTTTGATTCATTTCTGGCCTGTTAGTCAGGGGTTCTTATATTATGGGATGTTGCGATTTTTATTTATTTATTTATTTATTTATTTTTTGCCACAGAAAGAAGAAATTAAAATACAAATATGAACAATCAAAAAAGAGAAGATGGAAAGAAAAATTATTGAATTACATTGGTGGCGAGGAGGCCTAAAAGAAACTACTAAGCTTAATAATATGTAAATTAGGCCTCCCCAAGTAAAAGCATCTATCTACATGTATTGTTGACATGCAAGTTGGCAACGGAGAATACAATTGTTACAAACATTTAGTTATTTAACGTGTTGAAATATAAAGTAATGAACGGAAATTAAAAACAGTTTGAACTTACAAGTTGGTAATGAAGCATACAATAATTACAAACACTTAGTCATTTAATTAAGGTGTTGAAATATGTAAACAGTTGTGAAAGTAAAATTACAGGGTGAAAACAGGAAGAACAAAATACTTAATTTTCAGAATAGTTGTTAAAAAAGAATGACTTAAGTGCTTTCTTGAAGGAAGCTGTTGAGGAAGAATTCATTATATCAATGTCAAGAGAATTGTAAAATTTAGGTCCCTGATAGAAAACAGAAAATTGTTTAATGTTAGTCCGACAGAAAGGCAGACGAAATGCATGAGAGTTTCTTGAATAATATGTGTGAATTTGACTGTTTAGAGTGAATTTGCTAGCTAACTTGGGACGAAGAGTTCGAATTTGATAGGAGAACATGAATTGACCAAGTTGTAACAGGTTAAGATCATGGAATTTTAGGATTCCAAGTTTCTTAAAATATAATATAGGGTCAGAATGAGCATTAAAATGAGATTTATCTATGATTCTCCTCACTCTTTCACACAATAAACCTAAAATCACAACAAATCACATAGTAATTCATGACAAATCGCGAAAAAAAAAAGGAAAGGAAAGGAACTTTATTTAAGTGTCTAGTAGATTTAGCGCTGGAGCACTAATTGGGGACACTGTAAAGTGAAATTAACAATTAACACAACAAGTCAAATGTTGGTTTTTCAGGAGAGGGGAAACTGAAGTACCCGTAGAAAACCTCTCGGTGCAGAGTAGAGAACCAACAAACCCAACCCACATATGACGCCAAGTCGAGGAATTGAACCTGGGCCACATTGGTGGGAGGCAAGTGCTCTCACCACTGCACCATCCCTGCACCCCAAATTTTGAAATCAATTTTTTTTGTACAAAATCGCACAATTTACATAAGAAAAGAGTCAAATCTCACTTTTTCATAAGTTCTCTGATAATTTAAACATTATCTCAAGCCATTTTAGCTTTCAAAAGACATCAAAAACTGGAAAGAATGAACAAATCAACAAACTGGCGTTCTATGACTATATGTCATTTTACTTGTCAGGGACCTGTTGCTGGTTTTTGATAGTAAGCGATCGACTGCTTGGCAACAATCCATTTCTCTAAATAAACCAATCACAATCGTTTAGATATTCTCTGAAGGCACAGTATGTGGCTTGAAAACTGCTGGATCCAACTGCTGGATCCAACAATATGTACATTTTCTTTTACCTGAAACTACACGTAACATCCTCACGAATGAGTTTGTTGTTAAAATGCCTAGCGCTTCAAATCGCACCTTTCTGTATACATTTTGGTAAATGGTTTGAACCCAGGAGTCATATCATAACTAAGTAAAGTATGATCATCGTCCGGGTGAGTGAAGTCCTGAGAAGGACTGTTTGAGATGACACTGACTGACATTTCTACAACCTGAGCGGAAGTCATCTTCAGAGTCAAGACTCTGAAGATGACTTCCGCTTTGGTTGTTAAAACATTAGTCAATGTCATCTCAAACAGTCCTTCTCAGGACTTCACTCACCCGGACGATTGTACAGTAACTTTACTTAATTATGTATACATGTATAACAGGGAAAGAAAGTGCCCCAAAGAAACGTTTCATGTTGACAATGCTCTGTTGTTTTGCTCAATTGGTTGATCATCTTCGAAAGTTTGTGGTGGACAACTAGGCTGCTCCTTGAAGCTCAGTTATGTGACACTAAATCGGCAAAATTAGCTGTCTCTGATTTCAATTATTGTGAAGGAAGCAACAAATGATTTATTTCAGATATTTTCATCATTCCCTTGTGCGCAAATATGTTCTTGAACAGCAAGGAATGGACAACGGTGCTCCCCTTAGATCAAACAAACACCATTACATGTAAATTAGCTAAAATGAAATCGCATAATTTGCCGCATAATAGACCTTTCTTGCCACATAATAAGACTCGAAAGTGCCGCATTAATCTCCAAATTTTTTTTCGCATCCTATCAGAAGCCCTGGTTAGTAAATAATATTGCTTTTGTTATTCACAATAATACATTCAAAATGATTAAATAAAATGATTGTTTTTGTTTAGGCTCCACACTGCTGTCACATGCGGTCACCGTTGAAGATGGGTGACATGAAACTTGTGGATTCTATGATGGTTGATGGGCTTATTGATGCCTTTCATAATTATCACATGGGGATAACAGGTTAGAAGATTGAAAAAGATGATTGTTCTCAATGTATCATAATTGTAATTGCTGTTTAGGCAAGTCATGATCATTATGAAGAGTTTGGTTGGACTACAAGCTAATACTGTAATAATGTCATAGAGCATATCTGGCATGCATGTTTTTAGCTCTTCCATGAAGGCAACCTTTTGAGGGGATCAATGAAGGTTATTATTCCTACTAGGCATGAAATTTTTCACACATTTACCATCTTCAATGGTGACCTCATCCATGAACAACTGTAGTCATCCATCCTCATCCATGAAGATGGTCACTCATCTTCAATCACACAATGGATGAGGGGCCTAATAATCATCGTGAGTGTGTTACTGTGTTTAATTAATTAAAAATAAACCTGCTTTAAATATTATGAAATCCAAAAAAATGCTTGCAAAATTCATGCTGATGGTGTTAATAGTGACAACATTTACCTTTTGCCAAGTGAACATGTTTCAGAACCTGGTGACACATTTAGGGCTAAGTTTTTTTGGTTTTCTGCTTTGCTCCAAACTTTTTGTGTCAAGGTTCCACTTGGGTTTCCATTTGGAACTGATTTAAACCCTTTCCTTCCTGAGAGTTATACTTAGGGTGCATGCGATTGACCGTATTCCGGAATAAGAATACATGGAATATACGTTAGAAATCTTTTGTTTTTACGGAGATTTATGTTAAAATTGTCAAACATCCGCTAAAATTCTATTTTAAACATATTTTTATTATCCTTGCTGCTTCGAAACGCGCCAAACGTACCGTTTTAATCATCACTTCATGTATTCTTATTCCGGAATAGGGTCAATTGAATGCGCCCTTAATAGATTTTACTCTCGCTAATCCCAGATGATTTCACTTGCCAATTGGGGGCGCTGGGGGTGTGAATGGCAGGGATCCACATTCATTTTTTATCAAAGTCGTAAGCCGGGCAAGTACGTCTTACGATAGACTTGCCAGGACAAATTTTGGGTTTCCTGGGCAAAAATTCAGAAGTATAGAAAATGGTTGATAAAACTTGAGCATTTTACATTCTCACCAGAAATTACGGATTTTTGACTCTGGAGTATTATGATATTTGCACTGTGGGAACTCGATTTACAGTGGCTTACATCTGCCACAGCAACACATACTTGAATCATACAAAGTTACGATTCAAAGACCCAAATTTTTGATGCTCCTGTCAAGTGTCTTCCCCTAAATGCTACAAAGATTTTGTGTTTTCCCTGTTCATAAGCAGCAGGTTCTGCTCCACTTGTTTTCCTTTTTGCTGGAGGTGGTGAAACACCTTGTAACTAATGCCACATTATCAGCTGAGACCACGAGTCACCCTTTGCTCTTTGCTAAACAACTTGCTAACAACCATGCCAGTGGTGAGATACATGAAAATTGAGCCTGCAATCCTGGTCAAAGATGGTGACCAAACTTGAGATCTCAGTTCTGAGGAAAGCTGCATGTGGAAGTTTCCATTGAACGAAAAGTGATCAGAACGAAAGTACATTCTGTATTATATAACTTCATGGCTACAACTTAAGTCCAGTGCTTGGTAACCAGCCGGGCCACTTTCTTTGATTTCATCTTCGCTAGGGACAAAATTAAGTGGCATTGGATTTCCATAAGTTGAATGTCGGGAGGATTATTAAAACGACAGCAAAGCACTTTGGGTGAAGCTGGAGTCACATGGCAACAGAAAAATCAAACTGGTGTCTCATTATGGATTGATAATTTCAGAATTCTTAATTGTTAATTCCTCTTTGAATTTTCTACTTAAAGAATAAAAAGTTACATCATTCAGTAAAATTCAAGTTGGGAAAAAGAACTGAAATGTAGTCAAATTAAGAAACTTGTTATTTTACTCTCATTTCAACTTAAAGTTTGCACTTCGCAATAATCAGGCTGAGTTCTTTGTTATCATAGTTGCATATCGGGTGATTAAACCTCAACTTTTAGTCACCCTAGGCTAGTACGTCTTGAAGTCACCACAGGTGACCTGGTGATTGCCAAGTTTTAGTCCAGTAACATTTGATGACATTCATGAAAAGACATTTATATTAAAACTTCGCTTGTCCAACGGACGACCTTTGGAGGTACTTTACTCGTCCAGACAGGTTTTTAGTCATCTGGGATGACCAGAGAGCTGGGAATGTGGATCCCTGGTTAATGGTTTAACAACAATCATCTAGATCCACTCAAAAACTTTGTCCCTCTTAAAGTTCTGTAAGGTCCTCAATCAATGCCCCAAACTAAATCTGCAGACTGTGGTCACCATCAATTTATATTTTATTGTCAATCATCATTATCATTTATTATTAATTTTTAACTAACTTCTTACATTTGACTGTAGTAATTAGGACATGATAATTCAATGTGCATGAAGTAATCTTTTTGATGTTTTCATTCCGTAGCAGAGAATGTTGCAAAACAGTGGAAAATAAGCCGGCAAGACCAAGACGCGTTTGCGCTTCTCTCTCAAAATCGAGCCGAGAGAGCACAGAAAGATGGCCACTATGTCAATGAAGTCATCAGTATTCCTGTGAAAATAAGAAAAGGTAAAAACATCCCACAGTGATTTGCAGCTTAAAAGTAGTAGTCCTTCATCAAATTTAATGGACTGTATTAGTATGGAGAGTGAACTCATCGTCCGCTTTACCTGACTGTAATCCTTGGCACAGTGCTGAAATTAGAGAAAAAAAAAATGAGAAAAAAGAAATATAAAATGGAAGCAAAAATGTAATAGCCAAGGAAGTGGAAGCTGATTGGAAACCTAAGGGCCGATTTACACGGCTTACGACAGGCCCACGACATGATATACGATTGTTGTGTACGTCTGCAAAAATGTCGTAGCATTTTAAAACATGTTTTAAAACGCTGCGACAATCGTAAAGTCATGTTGTAGTCCTGTCATGAGTTTGTCGCATGCGACAAAATCGTATCGTGTAAATCGGCCCTAAAAATCTAGCTAGGGGAGCGAGAGGGAAGGGAACATGTGTTGGCTGTTGGCTCTCCACGATCCTTACGGACCTAGCAATTCAAAGCAATTTTCAAAGGCACCTGTTTTGGTGCAACAAAAAGTTAGTTTTCAATTTTGTTTGTTGCTTGTCTTTTCTTAGTGTGGTTTCCAAACATTGGTGCCCCAAAATCTCTGAAGCGTCTTGTACCAGGTGATAACTGAAATTATTGGAAAGTAGCTCAGATATTTTAGATCAGTTTTCAGTTGACTATCAAGATTGAAATTTAAAAGTGCTTTGATTTGCTTAACGGCACTAATAGTGATTGTCCCCCCCCCCCCCCATCCCAAAAAAAAAAATCTTTGACCTCTTCCAAAGCCAATCAGAAGCTAAAACAAATTTTTTTTTACTTTTTCCTGTTATGAACAATAACTACACAGAGTAATAACTTTGTTTTTAATTTATGGATTGAGCAGTTTTCAGTATTAACAATAGTTTTATTATTTTCAAATTTGCGAACTACATGTAGTAGCAGACATGAAATAATTTTCAAGTAGAAACACACAGTTTTGAGTTTGCAATACATGTACATGTTTCGGATTTTTCAACATTCATCATCAGTTGCGAATACAAATGAACTGCTAGTCGGTGTGATATAAAAGATAGCTAAATAGGAAGTATGAATACTAAATTGCAATTTGAATATGGGGCACTAGAAAATACAATGATAGAAAAACAATGGGTATTTTTTAATTTTTCCATGTCAAATACCCATTGTTTTTCTATCATGATTGTATTTTCTAGTGCCCCATATATATTCACGTTGTTATTTAGTATTCATACTTCCTATTTAGCTATCTTTTATATCACACTGACTACAACAAGTTGCAATTTAATTGTTGAAACACTTTCATTAAAAAACACCTTTTCTAGCTTCCATTACTCGCCGTATCTAGAATTTAAACCTTTCCCACTTCCCCTCCCCTCTCCCCCTTTCAATGTTGACTGTTTAAGTTTTCAGCATTTTTTTGTCTTGCTAGCAACACTGATAAGGGGGGAAGGGGGGCTGCAGTGTGAGAGATAATAGGTACATTGAGAACGCCCCAAGAAGGTGAAGTGTCTCCACTATTTTTGCAACTTGTTGTAGCGGTTCATTTGTGTTTGCAACTGACGATCGATGTTGGTCATCCGAAACATGTATTGCAAACTCAAAACTGTGTGTTTCAATTTTATTATTTGTGAAAATATTTCCATGATTTATTTAGCTTTCCCATAATTACAATACATAGTGATTGGCTGAAGAACTTCACACCTTTACCAACATTTCACCAAATCAACAGTTACCGGTACATGTATTATAAACTACATAAACTACATGTACTTTTGTGACTTACTGTCATGACAATTGGCTCATTATTTTTCTTCCTGTTGTTATCTACACTTTTGGCATGACTGGCTAAAGTAAATACCCTTTTTTTGAACATTGCAAAATTAAAAATTGCTTAAGAGTTTCATTGGGAAACTGGGCTACTGTAGAATTCACTGTAAATAATTACAGGAATGATAGACGTTAAAGAAGATGAGTTTCCACGTCATGGGACTACTTTGGAAGGTCTTGCTCGTCTCAAACCCTGCTTTCTTCAGGATGGTACCGGGACAGTGACTGCTGGGAACGCCTCAGGAGTTAACGATGGCTCTGCTGCAGTGGTTCTGATGACATATGCTGAGGCCTCCAGGCGAGGCATAGCCCCATTAGCTCGCATTGTGGCATGGGGCCAGGCTGGTGTGGACCCAGAAGTGATGGGTACAGGCCCTATACCAGCAACTTGGAAAGCTGTAAGTCTTAAACCTGGTTTATATCCTATAAAAGATTTTTGGGGTGCAATGTTGTGGAATTTCTTTACAAGTTTCGATGGGCAAGTCCGAATACAAGTAATAATTGAAAGTACTCTATGATACTAGACATCAAAACATCTCACAAGTGGTTTATTATAAAAAGATAATTTCTGAAAAGAAAGATATTTTGGGGAAACTGCGACAGTTTGTTCATGACATGCAGGGTAAAAATGAGGCTTAGTTCTGCAACTGAACAAATAACCAAATATAGAAATAACTATTAGCGCACGATATCATGGAATATTTGAACTTGTCTTGTGCGCTTTCTGTTTTAGAACTTACAACCTCAGGGACCTGTTGTGTTGACAGCTCTATTGAATTTTATTAAATGCGCTTAGAGAAACTATCCACTTTAGTGTACGTCTTCGAAGACGCACTTTATACATTGTACTATACGAATTTAACAGACGCAGAAAAATGTTTGGCCAAGTTCGTCCAAACGGACCCATCACCCCATCTTTACACTTGACGGATAACATACTTGGAAGAGGTGCGTAATTCGACTGGTCAGATTATGCATCTCTTGGATAAAAACGGCCATTTTTGGTTACATACGAAGAAAAGCGCGCGACGAAAACGGCCTTTGAGTAGTTTCACAGTATTTTATTGAAATTGATCCATTTGATTTTACTTCAGCTGCAAAAGGCCAACTGGCACATCAGAGATGTTGACTTATTTGAGGTAAATGAAGCATTTGCAGCTCAGTCTTGCGCTGTGATTAGAGATTTGGGTCTTGATACGCAAAAGGTATGTCAAACATTACTTTTATAATCACAGTACATCTACACATTCCAGCACTCGGCAAAGTCCCTTTTTGACTTATGGCTGTTTCTGCTTTAGGTGGCCTCATACACCATTAGCCTTTTAAAACATCACTGCCAAGCCGTCCACTTCTGCTGGAGAGAGCGGCACAACCCCTACTCTTCTCGAATAGTGTGTAGGTTCTTTAACGTCCCACGGGGAACTTATGAACATGGAAGATATTTGTGAGACGCGGCCTTCGGTTTATATTCCTTATCTGAGAAGACTTGAAAGTCTAACCATTTGCAAATGAAACTGCAAGGGCAGTACTTTCTCCTCAGTTAT